>NC_135534.1:209574575-209880408 GCF_045843805.1 Urocitellus parryii | reverse complement strand
AGAAACACTTGGGGGCAGGGACCCATCTCCTTCTCTTGGCCACACTGTGGTCCTGTATGACCATATCCCACCCCTGGTTCCCAAGGGCTCAGCTGCAGAAATAACCTAGCTGGCCTGAGATCCAGTGGACACCCTGTCCTCTCCCACCCCAAAGCAGCAGAACACTGTGCCTCCTAAAACCTCTGCTGCCCCCCTGGCTCCTCCCTATTTGCCCAACACTGCCTCCCCCAGCTGCAGGCCTGGAGGCAGACACAGACATGTGTGAGGTATGGATGGGACCACAAGGGGCCGTGACCATCAGGGCCCTGCCTCAGGGTCCAGGGCTTGAGGGATGAGCCACCCTGGGCCAGGTGTCCTGCTTGCCCTTAGCCCTGTAGGCCCCACAGATGGACATGGGAGGCTTCTGGAATGGGAAGGTGGCAGGAGGGGCTTTGGAGAGAATCCCAGGAAGTGCACTAGCACATTCTGGAAAGTTCCATGGCATGCCACATTTGTGTCACCTCAAGTCACTCTGCCAACTTATCTTTAAAGCAAGATCCACCCTCAGCCCTCGTGACTCCCCCCACTGACTCCAGCAGCCAGCTCCTCCGCCCCTGGTCTATTTTGAGCTCCTAGAACTTGACGTCGTCGTAGAGAATCCCCAGACTCCAAGTGGGGAGAATGGGGGCTCCCAACGTTGGGTCTGCCCAGGAGGTCTGAGGTGGACTTGCTGTGCCCAGCGTGGGCAGGGTCCTGCTCACCTGGGTCAGGTGGTGGGCACTGAGCCAGAGCTGCCAAACACCCCATACCCCTTCTGCTGCTCCAGCTGCCAACCCACCTACCCCATGGCTCCCACACCCGCTGTGCCCACCCTGGCTGACACTCACTTGGCCCGCATGAGGTCTTGGTCCTTGAGGGCAGAGCCCTGGAGGTAGATGACCCGCTGAGACCACAAGGGGATCTGCAGAACCCTGCGCACCTGGACGTCCATTTCAGTGGGGCATAGGATGACCACGTAGTAGTCCTGCTGGCCAGGCCGTGGGTCAGAGCCTCTGAGCAGGCTTCTGCCACTGCCAGCCCACCTGTTTTCCTGGGTGCTGTCTCACCCAGCACTTCACAGGACCCCGCAGAACTCCCAGAGTGTGGGATGCCACCCCTCTAGACAGGGAAACTGAGGGCTAGTCCCCTTAGGGGACGTGCTTGGGCTCAGGCAGTTGTGGAAAGGGGTGGCTGCTCTGGGGGCAGGAGGATCCCGAGGCCTGGGGGCCTCACCTGGAGCCGGGGGTGGGCGTAGAACTCATTCAGGAAGTCCATGAGGAGGTCGATCTTGAGGGAGCTGACACACAGCACCACATGCTTCTCCGTCTGTGCGCGGTGGCGGCTGTAGTTGCCCCCAGACTTCTGCCGCTCCATCCAGAGATAGACAAGCTCTTCAAACTGTGTGGGAGAGCGGTGGGCACTGGCTCAGCCTGGGCAGTGAGGGGCAGGGCGGGCAGGGGTGGGGCTGGGGGTGGACCTTTCCCATTTGGCAGGGGCAGGCCCTGAGCCCAGGGCCACAGCACAGAGCAGGACCAGGTGGCTGACAGGGTGTGCAGGGAGCAGACAGCCTGAGCAGAGGTCAGTGTAGGACCAGAGGACCAGAGGTCAATGTGGCCCAGGACAGAGCCACATTGGAAATGGCCACTGTCTTGGCACGGCCACTCGAGGAGGGGGAGTGAGCATCCCCGCTTGCCCGTGCCTGGGGCAGCCTGAGATGCGAGCTCAGCTCCAGACCCCAGAGGCCGAGTGGCTGCCAAAGCCTGAGCTGTGGCGGTCAAGGCGTCAGCAGACCTGCGGCTCTTCCCGCCAGCCCCTGAGACTTATGGTAGGGAAAACCGACAGTGCCGGCAAATTCTCGGCCCCCGGGGTGGGGAAGTAAGTGCTCTCCTGACAGCTGCGGTGAACACAGCGGGTGTGGGGTCAGTCCCCAGGCTGGGACAGCCTTGGGCAGGGTGGTGTGAGTAGAGCTGCAGCCTGAAGGCGCCCCAGGTTCACCCCAGGGCCGGCCACTTGGAGCTGTCCAGTGTGCTGACCCTGCTGGCTTCACACTTTCTGAGTGAAGGATGGTGGCGGCCCCCCTTGACAGTTGGCCTGCTCAGGGACCGTGACTACCTGGCCCGAGATCAAGTCACTGAATGAACAGGGCTCTGGCTCAGTCCCAGTGACAAGACCCAATGGCCTTGAGGCACTGAACTGGCTCCACAACCAGGAGGTGCCCAAGACCCAGCGTGGTCCCAACAGAGACGCCTCCCTGCAGGTGGCACGGGCTGGGCTCTGCAGGGGGTCACCGTGGGCCTGCGTCCCACCTCCTGCAGGCCGTTTCCTTGTCTGCCACGGATCAGAGCAGCACTGGCCTCCCAGGGAGGCCGTGAAGATGAAGCCGGCTGATGACCAGGTTTGACAGTGAACCCCACACGTGCGTCCACCTGAACCTCAGGACATGACCCGATTTGAATACAGAGTCTTTGTGATATAATTTGTTGAAATGAGGTCATCATGGATTTGGGTGACCCTGAGTCCAACACTGCTGTCCTTAGGAGAGGAAGACCCAGAGAAGAGGCCTGGAACAGGGGCAGAGGCTGCTGGATGTGGCCACAAGGGCACCAGGCCTGTGGGGGCCTCGGGCAGCAGGGGCACCAGCCCCACCCACACCTGCGTGCAGATCCGCCTCCGGGACAGTGACTTCCTGTTGTCCAGCTGTCTGTCCGGCGGTTTGCTGTGGTGCCCATGAGCCTGACACTGATGCCCGACAACACGGGACCTGAGCCTGCAGAGCAGCTCTGGCAGACGACAGCTGTCCCTAAGCTCTGGAGGGAGGCTGGTGATGGCCACCAGCAGCACCACCGCCCCTCCCCAGGGCCTCCACCAGCAAGTCCTGTTCCAAAGGCACCAGGACCACCCTGTCCACTAACAGGACCCCTAGTCTTCCCAGGGGCAGCAGGAGGGGGCAGGAGGCTGTGCGGATGGTGAGGTCAGCAGCACCATGGTCCTGGCCACCCTTAGCCCTGTGAGGAGCAGGGCATCCTGCTACCCGGTCTGGGGCCTGAGTGCATCCTCCCTGCAGCCACAGGAGCAGCCTGCTGACCCCTTGGTTTGGACTGTGGCCTCCAGAACTGTGGAGCAGGCTTGTTATTTTAAGCCTGTGGTGTGGCCATCTGTTGGAGCAGACCTGGAGACCCCAGGGTCTGGCCTGTCCATGGCAGCTCTGGCCTCTGTGAGGCTCAGGTGGGCTGGGGGTACAGCCCAGTGGTGGAGGGCTTGCCTGGTCACACCAAGCCCTGGTTCCATCCCTGGTACCCCTGCCCCCCAGAAAAGAAGGCTCCGGGTGACTCCACAGCAGGGACATTTACAGACTGGGAAGAAGCATCGCTAAGCCCGCTCTTGGCACTCGAGGACAAGGAGGGGAGGACACCTGCCCACACCAGACACCAGGGGTGGCCCTGGGGACGGCTTGGAGTGCTTCACCAAGGTCAGCCCAGTGGGGCAGCCGCCCCTTCTCCAGCCGCACATTGTCCCGGGCCTGGCCGGCAGGGGCTGGGCTCCAAGGCAGCAGGGCTGGGCGGGAAGCCACCAGCGCTCCCTATTCAGGGACCATATTTTCTTCCATGTGAACCAGTGACCAGTGACCTCTGTGAGCTCCCTGGAGACACTCCCTACGCTGGCCGTGAGAGCGAGGGACACGTTAGAGCTGGCAGAGGCGGCGTGGGTCCGCAGGAGCCATCCAAGCCCGTCCCACGGGTCCTGGCAGAGACCCCGACCAGGCCGGGGTGGCAGGCCTCAGGCATCCAACTAGGAATCTTACAAGGAGGAGCAGTGAGCCCAGGGGCTGTGGGCAGGGTGGGGCGCCCTCCAGGAGAGCGGCCGTCCAGGTGTGGGGTGTGGGGGGATGAGCCTGGGGATGGGCTGGCACAGGCCTGGCCCTGCTCCCGCAGCAGCAAGACGCAACCTCCACCTCTCAGAAGGAAATATCCATGACTGAGGAGGGAAGCGGTCTTTTCAGACAAGAAAGGAAAACAGAAGCCATAAAAGAAAGATCAGGACATTTGACCACAGTAGAATCCAGACGGTCAGTACGAGGGGGGAGCTACCAACCAAAAGAGGGCAGAGGTCATCGACAGCAGGGCTCTGTGCCTCCAGAGGGCAGGCCAGGGAGTCTGCAGGGTCAGCAGAAACCCAAGAGGTCAATGAGCAGATGAAGAGAGGCCACCTCAGTGGACATCAGTGGACCATAAAATGGCTAGAGCTTAGAATGCAGCCTAGGCCCTGCATCGTCTCAGATGGAGGTGGGGAGGACCCAGCACTGCCTGGCCAGTAGGGACTCTGTCTCAGATGCCTGGAGGGGAAGGGTCACATGCCCAGGCTGCTGTAAGGGGCCTGGTGTTAGGTGTCCCCAGCACATAGTAGGCCTTCCTCATAGCCTACTGGGAAAAGCAGAGGGCTTCTGGCTGGGGATGGGGGCTCCGAACTGCAAGCAGAGAGCGGGCCAGGGCTGAGGGTCAAGCTCAGGGTCAGCAGTGGCCCTTCCAGGTGCCCCTCACGGTCCTGACCACTGCTGCCATGCAGGACTGTGGGTAGCCAACGGGTGACTGTCCACACTGACTGTCCACCTCTGCCTCTGTACTGGTCCCAGGGGGGTCACCCTAGCACCAAGAGATCCCCTGTCTTCCCAGAAGGAAGAGCCCACTCGGCTGCACTGCGGCTCACCACCACACTCCACAGGAGGCCCTGGCCAGGCCTGCCCTCCGCAGGTGTCACCCACCCTGGCCTTGTGGCCCTCCAAGGGTCGACCACCCTGGTGCCCGTGCCACAGCCCCGCGTCTCTGAGGCTGGGGACCAACCTGCAGTGGGAGCACGACCAGGGCCACACCAATCATGATGACCACCAGGAACTGGGATGGCCAGATCTTGGGCGTCACATCGCCGTAGCCCACCGTGGAGAAGGTGACGATGCAGAAGTAGAAGGAAGTGAGCAGGTTCAGGTTCTCGCCAGCTCGCTCCAGGTGCTGGATGCCACAGGTCCTAGGGGATGGGCGCTGCTGGGCCACCAAAGGCTGGGCTCCAGCCTGGGTACCCTGGGCTCTGGTGGACCCCGTCTCCTGATGCTGAGTCCGAGTCTCAGTCTGGGGCACAGCTCAGCACTCTTGGGCTCCCAGACCACCCATCTGTCCCCAGCCCTGCTGAAGCGTCCCCCAGCCTGACACTGGTGGGCACTCTTGATCCCTCTAGGCCCTGGATGGCCCCTGAACCAGCCCTGGCACCACCTTGGTTCAAATCTGACCCCCTTCCTGCCCAACAGGAGCCCACAGGGAGCAGGAATGTGGAGCTGGGGCCTCCTGTGTGGACTGGGGCTGGGTAGGACCCTCGACATGAAGGGTTGCTTCCTAGGCCCTTCCCTGCACAGAGCTGGACACCTCCTTCCTATGCTCAACGGGGGGTCGATTGGGCAGGGCCTGAGGTCACTCCCTGGTCCCATGATGTTGGCACAGCCGGTGCTCAGGGCCCCTGGGGTGGACAGCTGGGTGACACAGGGCTGCTGGGAGGAGACTCACCCTGAGTCACCCTAGATTCTGTAGCCTTGGACATCTGTTCCAGATCCTCTGAGGTCTGTGTGTTGTGGGTGGGGTGCAGGGGAGGGAGGGCAGAGAGCACAGGGCACACTCTGCCCAGGGCCTGGGGGATAGGAAGTGGTAACAGGGCCTCTCCAGGATCCATAACAGGGCCAGAGCACAGGTGGGTGCAGGAGGCCAGCAAATCTACCCAAGTGGCTGGAGGCTCCGTTCCAGGAGAACCCTCCAAGCCCCTGCCCTGGCCTGGCCTCTGCTCTCAGGGTGGCCTCAGGCCAAAGGCCCCATCCCACTTGAGGGCTAGTCCCAGCTTCAGAGCCCAAGGCACGGACCAGGAAGCCAGATCCCAGAGTCCTGGGCCTTGGGGGAGCTGGACTTAGGGGTTTGCTCATGGGGACATGGGCTCAGGGCTACTCCTGGACCTCCGTGCCAGCCAGCTAAGCCACCCCCTGCCCCAGACCTTGACCCCAGAGCCTTGACCCCAGAGGCTGTCACTGCCTCTCTGCCCAGGAGCACACTGTCCCCGGCTGCTGGGTGGCCCTCAATGCCCAAGGCTCACCCCGTGAACACGAGGCACAGCAGGGTGCAGAAGAGGATCAGGACCTGGTTGAACATGGCCGACTGCGTCCTCAGGATGGCACGGTGGAAGTCGTTCTGTGGAGGATGTGGTCGTCAGTGGTCAGGGCTCGGTCCCCCGCCAGAGCAGATAAACAAGAGGCAGGCTGCAAAGCCAGTGGCCTGGCACACCTCCCCTGGGCGAGGGCCACAGGGCAGCCTGGACTTGGGCAGGCCACTGACCTCGCTTCCTCTCTCAGGAGCACCCTGCCCCCCTGTGCCCCGGGAGGGCTGAGGCCTGTAGGAGGCTCGATGGACTGGGCATTTCAACTTCACTGACCATTAAGTCAGACCTGGGGCTGTGAGTCTGGGGGCCTGGGGCGGGGGCAGGCCTGGGGGCACAGAGGCTGACCTCCCTAGATCTCAGCAGGCTGCCTGCAGCCCAGTTTTCTCGTGGGCCCAGAGCTCACGGTCTTGGTTCTCACAGTCTTGGCTCTCGTGGTCCCAGTGCCCGTGACCCAGGATTGGTGACTGGTCTCCCGTAGGCCTGCTTGCTACTGCCCATGGCCCCATCTCCTCCCCAGCCCTTTCCCAGGTCAGGAGAAGCTCTCTTCCCAGACATTGACTGGGGCAGGTCACAGTGACAGACGTTCCTGTTGGTCACAGGCCTCCTGGCAGGCAGCCTGGTGGCCCTGGGGCTGGGTATGGCAAGTCGCCTCTGCAGGTGGGCAGGGGTCTGGCTCTTGCTTACGATCATATTCTCCAGTGCGTGCTTGGCCAGCCAGCAGTTGAGGAACACCGGGATGAACAGGTTCCGCAACGGCGGCCAGAAGATCTGTGGGGAGATGGCGGGGCTGGGGAGGGAGAGGGCAGGACTGGAGGCCCTGGAGAGGGCAGGACTGGAGGCCCTTGGGGGGGCAGGACTGGAGGCCCATGGGGGGGCAGGACTGGAGGCCCCTGGGGGGCAGGACTGGAGGCCCTGGAGAGGGCAGGACTGGAGGCCCCTGGGGGAGGGCAGGACTGGAGGCCCTTGGGGGGGCAGGACTGGAGGCCCATGGGGGGGCAGGACTGGAGGCCCCTGGGGGAGGGCAGGACTGGAGGCCCTTGGGGGGGCAGGACTGGAGGTCCCTGGGGGAGGGCAGGACTGGAGGCCCTGGAGAGGGCAGGACTGGAGGCCCCTGGAGAGGGCAGGACTGGAGGCCCTTGGGGGGGCAGGACTGGAGGCCCATGGGGGGGCAGGACTGGAGGCCCCTGGGGGAGGGCAGGACTGGAGGCCCTTGGGGGGGCAGGACTGGAGGCCCCTGGGGGAGGGCAGGACTGGAGGCCCCTGGGGGAGGGCAGGACTGGAGGCCCTTGGGGGGGCAGGACTGGAGGTCCCTGGGGGGGGGCAGGACTGGAGGCCCCTGGGGGAGGGCAGGACTGGAGGCCCTTGGGGGGGCAGGACTGGAGGTCCCTGGGGGGGGGCAGGACTGGAGGCCCCTGGGGGAGGTGGGTGGGGGCTGGGATCACTGGGTGAGGGGTGGGATTGGGGCTCACCCACCGTGATGATGAAGGGCAGTGTGTTGACCATCTCTAGGATGAAGGACACTCGGATGATCTGCTCCCAGATGTTGCCCTGGGGGTCAAAGGGGGCTTCAGAGCTGGTGCAGGTAGGACAGAGGACAGGGACGGTGCAAGGGCAGCCTGGGAGGTCAGAGAGTGGTGCTGGGGGCAGGAGTGAGGAGGAGGCACGATGGTGGGGACCTACTTTGTAGCTGAGGTAGATGAGGAGCATGGTCTCCAGGAAGCTTATTGTGGCCACGATGACCTAAGAGGAGAGAGGGACAAGGAGCAGACCTGGGTCTGGGGTCTGAGGCAGGGCCAGGCCACGTGGGTCTCTGGGCGAGCACCCTTTGTGTGTACGTGTGCACCAGGCTGTGGTCTTTGGACAGGTTCCTGACCAGGGGGCAGCCTAAGGGGCAGGGACCATGGAGAGCGGTCATGCTGCTGCCCCAGGAGGTGGAGGTGGGCCATGAGGGCCACGTCGGGGGCTCTGAGTTGGTGGGACAGGGCAGGGCTTGCTGGCAGTCTGCCAGGGAGGGGCTGGGCTGGGTGGAGCCTCTTCCAGACACAGCCTCTCTGAGGCCCTCTCTGGGGGAGGCCAAACATCCAGTCATGAGCCAGTGCCACCACCCAGAGACCTGAGCAGTGGCAGGGCTGGGGAGACCCCCAAGAGCTGGCCTGGGCCACCTACCCTCCCTTGCATCCCCTAGGGAGACAGCAAGCTTGAGGGGTAGCAGGAGGGAGAGGTTCCAACAAGAAATGGAGGGGGGTGCACCCCAGCAGTCCCTGGGTGTGTCCTAAGTGCCCCCCTAGCCCGCTCCATCCTGGAGCCCATCAGGCCTGGGTCCCCTGCCCACTGGGCCTGGGTGTGTCCTAAGTGCCCCCGAGCCCGGCTCCTGTCACGGCTGCCCTCTGCTGTGGGGAGAGGAGCAGGTGGGGCACTCTCACCTGAATCGCCCACAGAGCCATCTTCCTCTCCACCCACAGGATTGGGGCCCTGGGGAGAGAAGGGAGATGAGCCTTGGGCAGGGTGCAGCACACAGGGGCCACAGCCATCAGTGTCCCCCTTGCCCCTGGGCCCAGCCCAGACAGGCTCAGGAGAACATCTCAGAGGCAGTGGGGGCCCCACAGCCAGAGGCAGAGACTAGCTGGGGGACCCAGTTGTCCCCCTCTGAAGGGGACATCCCCAGCACTGATCCCAGCCAGGGTTGAGAGGGCAGCTGGATGTGTCTACAGGGACCCTGGGCAGCATTCAGGCTGAGGCTGGCCATTGCCCTCAGAGGCTAGGCAGTGTGAACTCCATCCACACTCACCACGTCCACCCCATGTCCCCTGACCCTGGCAAACAGGAGCAGCAGGAACTCACCAGTTGATCTCGGAGGAGGAGCCATTGAAGGTGTACTTCTGCTTCACACAGCCCCAGCTGCGGACAGACAGAGAGCTGGCCTGGCCACGGGCCCTCCGGCCAACCCCAAGGCCCTCCTTGGGCTGCCATGGGCTCAGGGTACATGGGAAGGGGACCCGGCCCCAGGTACCGAGGGGTGCCAGAGCTCTAGAATTTTGGCAGAGACCCTGCAGGGATGACGTGTGGGCTCTGCTTGACAGACCACAGCCTCACCTGGGATCTGGGCTGACAGTGAGACTCTGGCAGGAGAGAGCCAGGGACTCTGCATGGTCACACACTCCCTGGAAGGTCCCACACAGCCAGAGGCAGAACCAGGGGCCCTCCAGGCCTCCTGAGGCCAAGCCACCTCAAACAAGCCTGGATGAGGCTCAGTGGGGACCAGGCTCCTGCCCCAAGGGGCTGGCTCAGCAGTGCAGGGCCCTAAGCCACTCTGGAGGACAAGTGTGTCCAAGCCACCTGGGATCAGCTGGCTGGCGGGTGGCAGGGCCCAGCTGGCAGACAGGGCACAGCTTGCAGGCCCGTTGGCTGCTTCTGAGCCTATGAGAGGGGACCCCCGCCTCTTTCCTGACCTACTTCCCTCCAGAAACTCCCCAGGGTTGGTGCAGACTCCAGGCCATCCATGGTCCACCACTCCCCTACTCCGGCCCTCTCTCCCAACATCTGCCCGCCTGTCTCTCGTCACCATCCATCCCTTTATCCACCCACTCACGTTCTCACCTGGGATCCACCCGTGCGTCTGCCCCAGCCACCCTCTTACCTCTGTCCACCCACCCACCTTCCATCTATCCAGCCATCTACCCCGCCATCATCTGCCCATCCATCCAGACCTCAACCCGTGACCTCCTCAACCGTCTGTCTGCCTGCCCACCACCCTCTCACCCTCCTCCCACCTCCACCCACGTGCCAGGCACTGTGCTAGGGATGGGTGATGAACACCACACACTGGGCCCTCTGGGGAAGGGGACCAGAGGCCCAGGAGCTTCCAGGACTTGGGGAAGGTGAGATGGGCCCAGAAAGGTGGTTGAGAGTCAGTCAGAACCCCCGTTGCTCTTCCTCAACTGCTGTGGTGGGCTCTGCCCTCCCCTGACCCGGACAACCACAGGGGTGTGTTCTCAGCTATGGGTGAGGGTCTCTGGCCTGGGGATGCCAACTCCTATTGAATAGTGGGTGGCAGATGAAAAGGAAGGTGAAGAGCAGGTCTGTACACAGACAGCCTCCAGGGCCAGCTCCTTCCCGGCTCAGCTTCCAAGACCCCCGCAGTTAGGGACGCCTACACTGAGGAGCCTGAGAGGACCCAGAGCCAGTGACCAAGGGGAGGCGGTCTCCAAGGACATGATTCAAGACAATCTGGCACTGAGGGCTGCTGGGCCAACCCAGAAATGAGAAGAGCCTGACCCAAGCATCCCTAAGCAGAGACCCAGCAGCTTCCAGGGAAGGATCAGGGCTGGGACTCAGCAGCAGGGGGGAGGAGGAGGACCACACAGAAACCTCCAGAGAAGTTCCCCCCATTCCTCGAAAGGCTCCTGCAGTCTGCAGGTGGCTCTTGCTCAACATGGCCAGAATACGCCGGCCCTGAGGTGAAGGAGTGAGCCAGGAAGAGGCCGCCGGGGGCCAAGAGGGTCAGGTGGAGCCTCAGAGAGGGGCCAAAGCCCTGGCCAGTTTGCATCCTGCTGCAGGGGGCTCCCCCAGAGGCTGGGACCCTCTTGAGTGAGTGTGAAGACCCCCTCTCATGCAGGGGGCACCTGGACCCTCCAGGCTCCCTGGACCTTCTGGGTCTACGTGCAGCCACACAGGTAGCTCCAGCAGGGGGTTCCTCTCGCTACGCTGAGCTTGGGCAGCATACTGGGCATGGCTTTGACTGGGCACGGGGCTTCCTAGAGGCCAGGCTGGGTGCTGGGTGCAGTCCCCCCAGGGCCCAGGACCCCTTCTTCCTCCAGCCCCACGGGTCACACCCACCATCCGATGCCCAGGGCCGGGTTGTCCAGCAGGACCCGGATGATGTAGAGCAGGCAGGTGAGGAGCTTCAGGGAGAAGTTGAACAGCCGGATCCTCAGGCCTGGGGGAGGCAGACGTCAGGCAGGCCCGCAGCCCCCTCCAATAGCTCCACCCTGGAGGCCCCACCCGGGCCCCTTCAGGAGGCACCAGGTGCCCACTGCACAGAAGTGGAGTCAGAGCCCAGGGGGTTTCCTGAGGCTGCCCCTCCGTGGCTGGGTAGGCCTGGAGCCCACACACATAACCTCCGAGCCCCTCTTGGACTCCCTGGGAGGTCCAGGGTGGCCAGTCTTGAAGCTGGGAAGGAGTGAGAAGGGGCCTGCATGGAGGAGGCCTAGCCCAGCCCCATCTGGTGTCCAGCAGATGGGGCAGTGTCCCCACAAATCCCACACGGCTCCCAAGAGATGTGCGACTCTCAGGCGGAGGGAATGCCCCCGGCGCCCACTGCTCAGCGACACAGCCCCCGCCACACTGGCTTCCTCTGGGGCCCCTCCCCTCCTGCCTGGGAGCGCCCAGCCCCCACTCACTGGATCTTTGGTTTTTGATGAAGAACAGTTTGAGCCGCTCCTTGAATGTGTTCTCATTCACGTAGAACTCCACCTGGACCCTGGGGCAGGAGAGGGGACGGGTGGCAGCCAGCGGGAGCCTGGTGGGGAGGCAGCCCCAAGCCCCACTGACTCGTCCCAAGCTGCAGGACTGAGAGGCATGCCCACCTTGGACCCAGGAAGCCACCTATCACAACCTTCCCCGTGCCTCCCCCAGCACACAGGGCCACAAGCCACTGCCTGCTCAGCGTCCAGGGCCTGTGGGCCCCAAGGAGGCTCAGGCTATGGCACCCACTGGGCTTTGGGCACACAGAGCTCAAAACACACCCCAGGACCTATACGGAGTCCCCAAAAGCTGAAGGCCATTCATGGTCTGGTGGCCTCTGGTGGCTGGGTTCTAAGACCACCGCTCAAAGCAGCGTGAAACTCAGGCAGTCGGGCCAGGAGGGCTACAGGCAGCAGTCATCCTGAGCTGCCCTGCAGGCCAGCAGCGGAACCCCCTAGCACAGGCCCTTTCCCTTGGGCTCCCCTGCAGCCCCTGGCCATTGGTCCCCAGGTCCCCGTCACTTACACACATGACTGCCTACGGGCCCTTCTCCAAGCCCTCTGCCCAGCATGGGCTCTCTGCAGTCCTGAGAACAGACCACAGTGGAGCCAGTGGGAGTGGCCTGAGGGTGCCAGAGGGCGCCAGCACATGGCCCACCCACTGCTGGCCCCATCTGGTCTCTGGGAGTAACATGGAGTCTGATGACGACAGCTACTGCCCGGCTCTCTGTGCCCAGCTCTGCTGGAGTTCACACCCCATTGGGGCTCCATGTCCCACCGAGGTGAACCGCCAACAGTCACTCCAAGGATGACGAGAGGGGCTAGAGCCGGGCTTCCTGCAGCTGGGGTGGGGATGGCCTGTCCCCCAGGGCCATGCCCCTGTGGTGCTGGGCACCGTCCTCCCTCAGCATGACCTTGGGCGTCCTCCATCACAGGCTGAGTCCCTCCCTGCTCCAGAGCAGGGTCAGGTGGGGCGACTGCGTGTGGGTGGGATGACGGTGTATGTGGGGCACACAGTCCCCACCTCGGCACAGAGCAGGGTCATGACCTGGGAGGGCAGCGGGGCAGAGGGCCCACGGGCAGAGTCCTGCTGCGTGGAGGAGGTCACCAGCAGCCCCAGTGGAGGCGAGGCCAGCGCAGGCCCAGGTCCCTGTGCCCACCTCTCCCCACTCCCCATCATCAACCACGGGCAGGGGCCTCTCCCGGTGGCTGGGCCACGAAAGCTCTCCTCTGCATGGGTGTGGGCTCTGTGGAGGCAGCTGGAGAGTCTGAGGTCACTGCCTGGCCCGGGCATGCTGCCCCCACGTCCTGAGAGGCGTTTGAGACAGGTGAAAGGACGGGGGCTGAAACCCACTATGGTATTCAGAGGTGGGCTCTGGGATGCTGTCAGCAGCCTGGAGCCCAGGAGGGAGTCCTGGTGGCCTCATAGGAGGAAGAGGCAGACAGCGGGAGACAGACACGTGGGTGCACCCGCGCCAGGCCCTGCTCTGACTGCAGGCTCCGCCAGCAAGAAGCCATCACTAGATGTGGCCCCAGGACCTTGGAGCAGACCATGAGCCAAATAAGCCCCTTTCCTTTACTATGCATCAGTCTGCAGTCCGTTGCTGGCAACAGAGACCGACTGCACCCTCCCGACGTGGACCTGACCCTGTTCGTTATGACCCCCTCCCCTCCCCCAGATGGGCCGGGACCCAGGTACTTTCTACCTCCTCCAAAGCTGCCCCCCCACCCTCCGTGCAGCTGAGAGCCCCCAGCTCCAGGTCTACCCTGTGCCCTCTGCCTGGTCTCACTGGACAGCTGGACACCATTTCATGGGACATTACTGCTTGTCCACCTGCCCTGCCTGCTTCCCTAAGGCTCACCTCTGACCTCCCACCATCAGGCCCAAGAGGCCCACCCAGCCTCCCCTCCTTGGGTGGACGCCTTGCCCACCACAGCTCAGGGGTCCTCTAAGCTCTGGGCATCCCCCACCCCACTCCTGGCTCCCTGTCTTCTGCCCTCCAGGCTCTTTCTCTGCCTCTCTGGCTCATCCTGGCCCCTGGGGCTGGCTCTGCTCCGGCTCCCGCCTTCGGCTCCCCCAGGCTCTGAGCTCCCCAAACGCAGCTGCCTGCAAAGACCACGAAGCCACTGCTCCTCCCCACAGTCAGGGAATGGAGAAGCCCACCCGTGCTCCTGCTGGCCTGCCTGTGGCTTCCAGGCAGCAGTGTCCCTGCTGGGGCACCCGGGGGCGGGGGGTCAGGCCTGCTGACCACAGCTGGTCACACCCTGGCCTCTGGTTCCAACACCCCATGAATAGAACACAGGGCCACCACTCAGGGGGTGAGTGCCCGGTCAGCTGTGGACATCCGTCTAGGCAGCCCCCAGGACCCTGGGTGGGCAGCACCCACCTATGGGGGAAAGGGGTTCTCCATGAGGAGCCAGAGAAACCCGCGGGACCTGGCAGCAGAATTGGAGCCCCGCAATGCCAGAGAAGTTAATGATGCTTGGCTTTTGATTTGTGATGAGCTGTGGCCGCCACTCCTGACCCCACCACAAACAGTAGACCAAACTGTCTTCTTCCCCAAAGCATGCTGACCGTGCAGGGGCCCTGATGACCCTCCAAGGGCCAGGGGCAGCCCTGGGGAGGGAGTCTGGCTGAGGTTGTGGGCCACCTCCTCCTGCAACGGGCACTCGCTGTCTTGTTCTGAGTTCCTGGGGTCACAGCCTGCAGTAGGGGGCCCAGGATGCTGGAAAGCCAGACCTGGCCACTCCTCACCTGCCCTCCTGGCTTCCTCTCCTCCTCCCCAGGGAGTGGGAACAATGGCAGGAACTGCCTCCCACACTGTGCGGGGGCGCCTGGCAGCCAAGGTGCCGTGTCAGTGAAGTGAAAATCAGCCCCTGCGCGTGTCCCCGCTTCTTCTGGAGGTGTGCCCAGAGGGAGGTGCACCCAGGGGAGGTGCTCCCAGAGGGAGGTGCTCCCAGAGGGGGGTGCGCCCAGAGGGGGGTGCGCCCAGAGGGGGCTGAGCCCAGAGGGGGGTGCGCCCAGTGAGAGGGGTGTGTCCAGATGGGGGTGACCCCAGGGGGGGTGCACCCAGAGGGGGGTGCACCCAGAGAGGGGGGTGCGCCCAGAGAGGGGGGTGCGCCCAGAGGCGGGTGAGCCCAGAGGGAGGTGAGCCCAGAGGGGGGTGCTCCCAGAGGGAGGTGCTCCCAGTGGGAGGTGCGCCCAGAAGGGGGTGCGCCCAGGCCTGTGCGGTCACTTGACAGTGCCCACATAGGCAGCTGGGAAACCCAGCGCCATCTGAGACTCCTCAGGCTCCAGGCTGCCCATTTGTGGGCTTGGCTCCATATAGCACTGACCATGCCCACTGACCTGGGTGGGACCCAGGCCCAGCTTGGCCTTGAGCCTGGAAGAGCAGCACACCGCCAGCCCAGCCCTGGGGAGGGCAGTGTGGCCCTGGCCCTGTGGAGTGGACAGCTGTGTGGGAGCTGGCAGGCAGGCTGCCTGGGGTCAGGCTTGTCCTGCTCAGTGCCCCACAGCAGCACAGAGGGCTGGCCAGGGTGGGAAGAGACACCCAGGTGCCCCCATGCCTGATACCAGTGGGGGCCTCAGCAGCAGCCCTGACTGTGACAGGCCGCCCACCCCTCCTGGAAACTCCCGGCAACTCTGGGTCTGGCCAGCAGGATGGGGTAGGCACCTAAGCTCCCCTATTCCTCACCCACGGTCCCAGGCTAGCTCCACAGGTCCGCCTGCTGTCCCAGGTTAGTTCACTGCTGGGCCCTGTCACACCCCAGCCCCACAGAGCCTGAGGCGGGGTGGGGGGCCTCAGGGTCATCCTTCCTCAGTGCTCAGAGGGGCCCCTGCCTACCCTGGCCTGGGCCCTGCAAGCCCAAGCTGGGAAACAGGGTTGGGGTTGGAGGAGAGTCCAAAATGGCCAGGGAGGGTGGTGGGGGCTTCCTAAACTAACAGATGACCTGGCCCGTTCCTCCAACCAGTCTGCTGCCCTGGAGTCTGCAGGGTCTTTGTTCTGGCCTTGGGCCTCCCAGGGCCTACGGACACTGCTCTGACCAAGGCCAGCTGGGCAGTGGTGTGGACCACAGCCTCGGGCAGCTGCACAGGGTCATACCCCACAGGGCTGAGGCCCAGCTCCCAAGGCCTCCACCAGCCTGCGGGGGCGTGGGAGAGCCCGGGGCAGCAGGCCAGCCTCCATCTCACGCCTGTTATCTGTGGTTGGTGCACGGGGTGCAAGGCTGCAAGGCTGGGGGACAGGCCAGGGTCAAAGCTGTAGCCCTCAACCCTGTGGGAGGTACCAGGCGAGAGCCACAGCAGCAGGTGGTTACTGCTGCCAGTGACGCTGGTTAATGGAACTGTTAATGACAGGCCCCACTGGGAGGCAGACCGGGTCGGGGAGGGATGGCTTTCCCAGGGGCTGCGCTGACTCCTACCTTGGGATCTCCTACCATGGGACCTCAGCCTGAGCTGGAGCCACAAGTGCAGCCACCGAGCCCCTGGCTCCAGCCTGGGCTGTGGCAGGAAGGGCACCCCTTCTGCAAGCCACCTGGCTCCTGGGGACCTCGACCTGCACTGGCAGCTAAGGGGGCTAAGACCAGGCACGGGGTCATCCTCACGCCTGCCCTGTAGGGCACCGTGGCAGGTCCCATCCTGGCAGGTCCCATCCTGGCACCAGGGTGCCCCTGAGAGCCTGGCCTCCTCAGCAAGGGACCACCCCCACCCCTGTGCTGGCTAGACATGGCCCTGCCCAGCTGCAGGGCCAGGGGCCTGGCAGAGTGTATTCTCCCGTGGGGACTGGTCTGCCAGGGTGTGAGGACACTTCTGTCCCCAAAAGCCCCCTCCCCTACAAAGCACTTACTGAGAGAGGGAGGACTCCAGGCTGAAATCCTCCACGTGGGGCCTGGGGACACAGCAGACTCATCAGCGCAGAAGGCAGGTGGACAGAGGGCTGGGCTCCAGGTAAGGTCCGGGGGCGGTGGGGCATGCCCATGCCACGCACCCTGCCTGCAGAGCCCCAGCACACGGCCAGGTGCCAGGGCAGGCGGCCCAGCATGCAGGGTGGGGCAGGGTGACAGCCAGGCCACCTCGGTCCGCTCACCTCTGTACCAGGAAGCAGCACAGCCCACCTGGGAGGCCGGAACATGCAACCCCCTGCGCTGGGCCCATTGGGTGCCAACCACAAGGACAGTGTGGCCTGTCTTCAGCAGACACACACCTGGGAGCCACTGCTGTGCCCTGCCCAGCGCTAAGCATGCCCAGGCCCAGCAGCACCAGGAACAGCCCTGTCAGAAGCACTTCACCCCAGGAAGCTGAGGGCAGCAGCAGCAGCCGGCCCCAGGGTGGTGCAGGGGCCTGCGGGGCTTGCTGCCAGGTGTCCGACTCCTCTTCCACTCCCTGCCACCCAGAGACCTGGGGCTTGGCCGGCCAGCACTGCCCCTTGGCTTCCTTGACTGGGCCGGCTGGGACTGGGGGTCGACGGCTTCTTGGGGGTCAAGGAGTCCCTGCACAGGGCCAACCTGGGCAGCCTGGCCAGGGTTTTCCCAGACTGGCCAGTGGGAGCTGCCACCAAGTTGTGTGGCCCATACTGGACAGGAGCTCAGGGGCAAAGGCTGGAGGGAGTGGAACTCTACCTTCATGTGGACTGGGCAGTGTGGGGTGCAGGGGGTCTCAGTCTCCCCAGAAAGGACTTCAGGGGAGCCTCTTTTAAACTTCAAAGCAACCACTTTCCCGAAAAGGAAACCAAGGTTCAGAGCAGTCTGCTGCCTTCCCAAGGCCTCCCAGAGGAGGAGCGGGGAGCCAGGCTGCCCAGCTGTCAGCACCCCTGCCGTGGCCTGGGCTGTACCCTCTGGTGGGCAGGCTCCCTCCTGGTGCGCCAGCCCTACAGCCTTCTGCTCTCTTGTCCTGGCAAGGTGGAGACTGGACCCTCCCCTGGGAGGGCCAAGGTCCTGGCTGAAGTGGCTGTGGGTTGACAGCTCCACACCGTACAGGGGAGCCCAGACTTAACTGGTCCGAAGGCTCCGAGTGACCAGGAGTGCCAACAGATTCTGTGTTGCGATGCCTGGGGTCCCTCTCACTGGCTCCAGCACAGCCCAAAGTCTTGAGCTGGGGCCAGGCTGCACCAGGGTCTGCAGGAGGCCAGCTGTGACTGGTCATAGGAGGACCAGGAGTGGGTGCTGCCCAGCTGGGTCCCCTCCGTGTGTGGCTCCTTAGGCTCCTCTCCTCAGCCGGCCCTGCCCGGCTGCCTCCTCCTCCTCCTGGCTATAACCTGGATAGAGGTCTGCTGCCCACTGCCCACAGGGCCCCTGTGCTCTGCCCGAGAGCCTGGTCCTGAGTGTCCAGGGCAGGCCCTACCCACATAATGTCCCCTGGCCTGCCAAGCAAACAGGTAAAGGAGCCCAGGTCCCGTAGGAGGGACAAGGGCCTGTGAGCAAAGGGACAGGGGCTGTTTGGGCCCAGGCAGAGCTGGCTGAGGACTGGAGCCTGGTGACGTTGAGGTGGGCCATCTAGGCTGACCCCACCAGCGGGGCTGCATGGGGAGGGAGGGAGGAAGAGGCAGGGAAGGGAATCTGGATTCCCATCCAGAACACCTAAGCCCAAGATGGCCCAGCAGGACCTGTCCCAGCAACTAGCGACCTTGGCCCCACCCAGCGCCTGTCAGCCACCCAAGCCTACTGCTCTGGAGCTGCACGGGCCTCCCCGGAGCCCTCCCTCTGCTCACAGGGGGTCAACACACCTGGCAACAGGGACTGAGGAGGGATCTTCCCACCTAGGAGCAGCCTGAAGGCTCCCTGGACCCAGAGCCCAGTGGGGGTCCAGGGAAAAGCCCCGATGGGGAGGGGCCAGGCCTAGAAGGGGCAGGCTCAGGGCCCAGGCCAGTGAGGCAGCTTCTCCAGGAGCCCCGCTGTTGGTGGGGGCAGGTGTCTGGGTGTCCTCTACCCTCTGCCCTGAGTTCCAGTGGGTGCTTCAAGGGAGCGGGGCTCCCTGATCAACTGAGTGCACATGGGAGCACTGAAGTCTCTGGTCTCAGCAGGGTCCGGCAAGGGAAAGCACTTACTCTGGACTAAGTTTTGTTTCCCCCAAATTTACATGTGGAGCCCTGACCCCCACAAGGCAGCAGGGGACTCTCTTTGGAGACAAGGTCACAAAGGTTGAAACGGGTCACATGGTAGGCCCTAATCCAGGAGGACTAGCACCCTGCAGAGAGATCAGGACAGACACACAGAGGGATGGCCACGTGGCCCTGGCGCCTGTGATCCGGCAGGGCCTCAGGAACCAGCCTGCCCAATCCTGATCATGTACACAGCCTCTAAAACTATGAGAAAACTCACTTCTGTGGCTTAAGCCCCCCAGTCAGTGGCCGTCCCACCCAGTCATGCACCAGTTAAGGCCGGAAGCCGCATCTATGAGGGACCCCTCCTCCAATGTTTGGCTCTGGTCAACGATAAACCAGCCCAGCCCCGGTCAGCAGATCAGCACGCTCTAGGGGAGAGGAAGTAACAGGGTAGGGGTGGGCGGATATAGTGTGGGGGCTCCTGAAGACAGCTGTTCTGACAGCGGCCACCACAGGGGCCCTGCGGAGGCAGTGAGCACCAGAGAGGGGCTCTGGGTGGAGGCTTGGTGTGTGCAGAGCTGGAGTGCTCAAAGACCATTCGGAAGACCAGCATGGTGGGCAGCAGGACACACGGAGCTGAGAGGGACAGGGTGCTGCGTAGGATGGGGCAGAACCAGGCTCGTGGAGGGGTGTTGGCTGCTGTGAGCATCTGGACCTGCAGGGCAGGAGGTGTTGGGCAGGGCAGGGGCTCTGTCCACTGTGGCCAGGCTTTGACAGACTGGGG
The DNA here is from genome assembly GCF_045843805.1 of Urocitellus parryii. NCBI lineage: Eukaryota > Metazoa > Chordata > Mammalia > Rodentia > Sciuridae > Urocitellus > Urocitellus parryii. Next base: position 209,860,918 of record NC_135534.1, on the reverse strand, counting down.
CACCACAAACCCTGGAGTTCTGGGCCACAGAGTACAGGGCCATGTTGGAGCCTGAGGACCTGCCCTGGGGAGGTGCTAGCCGCTGATAGCCAGGGACAGAGGACAGGGGCTGGGGAGGACCAGAGGAGGAGTGGAGGTGTTGGGCTGTGTGACCAGAGCTAGCCCTGAGAGGGCTAGCTGAAGGCGGACACAGAGGTGTCCCTGGTGAGACTGTGGACGGAAAGTGAGTGCTCGGCTTCCCAAGGGATCAAAGTGGGGCTGGGGAGGGCTCCTGAGGGTGATGGATGGTGGGAAGGTGGTGGGCAGGCAGGGCCCAGGGCTGTCCTGGGGAGTCACCAAGCCATGGGGAGGCCAAGCTGTGTCCTACTGTGGGGCAGACTCAGCCAGGAACAGTGGCTGGTTGATCCTAAACAGCCCAGCGGGAAGCGGGCTGAGAGGCCTGGAGTGCTGCCTGCCAGGGGGAGGCTCCCGGCCCTCGGCCCTCCTGCACACAGGGGTGGCCATCTCCCAGGATCTGTCCTCTGTAGGAAGAGCTGCTCTCCAGCTAGGCTCAGAGGGCCTGCCCTCAGGGAAGGTCCCATGGGGACAGGAAGGGGTGGGCAGTGGCAGGGACCACTCTGCAGCCCCGTGAGCCTGTCCCTAGCCTGGCCCCTGAGCCAGGGCCTTTGCACGGCACCAGCCCCCAGCCCCCACCCTCGCCCACACTAGGCCCCACCACTGGGCTTTGCACGGAGCCCTGGTGTGGAAGTCTGCGGGTCTCTGCAGCCTGCCCACGAGTCTGCCCCTGTGGGCACCGACAACCAGCTCTCAGCCTCTCCTTGGCCCTCAGCCCACCTGCTCCCCCTCTACCTAGGACCTTTCTCACACCTGTCCCTGGGACACCCCATCTTTTCCAGGGCTCCTCTCCCTGGCCCCTCCTCCGGGGGTCCTCCCCTTGGCAGTGCTCCAGGTCCCTAAGACTCCTTCTGGGAGCTCAAGACCACAAGGGCCCAGCTCCCCGAATGTCTCAGGCCCAGACTCTCAGTCTGCCCTACTCCTAGGACCCCAGAGGGCCTTCCAGGACACTGCCCCCTCAGACCCTTTGCCTGCTCTCTGCTGCCACCTATGACTAGTCACCTGTGGCCACAGCCTCTGGGCATCCCACCATTTGCCTGAGGGAGGGGGACATCTCGCACAGCCTCCCCTCCACCACCCCCTTTCCTGCTGGGTCCACATGGGCACAGCTGAGGTGTGGCCAGCCTGCCTGCCCATGGCTGTCCCCACCTGAGCCCAGCAACCTTGGTGCTTGGACATGTCCCTCCTGAACCCTGCTGCCTTGGTCCTGAGGACTCAGAGGGGCTGAGGGAGTCCGGGGGTGGGGACAGGTGGGACTCCATAGGGGCCTCAGGACAGGAGTGGGGCTGGGAGACCGCACCTGGGTCCAGGGAGTGGGGTGGGGGATAGAAGGAGCCCTCCTTCATTGGGGCCCTGGGAAAGTGCTAGAAGGAGGGAGAGGCCTCTCACCCCAAAAACCCGGGCAGCTCCTTCTAACCCCCCACCCCTCCCATTTCGGGAAGAGGAAGCATCAGACCGAGTTCCAGGGACAGCCATCTACGAGAAGGCAGTGCATCAGGGGCACCTTGGACGTGGGGGCAGACACCTCTGACCACTGTGGCCAAGTCCCTGGAGACAGTGGAGACCTCCTTCTGCCCACTGCCTTCCAGGCAGTGGGGAGGACTGAGGCTCCATGGCCCTGGAGATGGCCCAGGCACGCAGGATGGGGCAGCCGCAAGAGCTACAGCCGACAGCTCACTCTGGCAGGCACCCTCCTCCCTGTTCTGGGCTCGCCTGAAATCTACACAAAACTTCCTAAAGCACAAATCTGCCATGTCCTCCTCTGCTCAGGAGCCTTCCTTGGCTCCCTACTGCCCATCTCCAGAGCAGGCAAGCAGCCTGTGACCAGCACTCAGGGAAGGAGGCTGCAGAGCTGCCAGTGGGGTGCTGGCCTGTCCCAGAGGTGTGACCCCTCCCTTCTCCTGCCCTGCAGAAAGAGCCTGACAAGGACCTCTCCTTGAGGTCTTCTGGGGGATAGAGAGGCCAGTGTAAAAGGGCCAGCATTTATGGTCCACTGGTTCGTGGGAGGCCAAGTACAGGAGGGGGAAAGAGGGAGGTCTTCCTGGGGGAGGTGGCCTGCGGCCCCAGCTTCCATGCTGTGCGGTGGGCTCAGAGGCAGCCTGGGCAGAACCTGCCATCCCTGCGGTCCACCCCTGGCTGGGGCCAGGCTGGCTGTGAGTAGAACTCCTGAGATCACTGGCCCCCACAGCATCCAGGAAGAGGAGGCAGAGGAACCGGCCCCTGGGGCCTTGGCCGGCACTCACACCCTTCCGCCCAAGAGCTGCCCATTAGCAGCCCAAGAGCCTCGGCTGCACACTTAACCTCAACAGTTTCTTCTGGCAAATGGGAATACTGAGGGGCTGCCGAGAAGCAGGCAATGGGTGTGTGGGCGGGCGGGCCAGACAGCCTGTGGCCAGGGCCCCTTGGCCTAGCCATCTGTCAGGCCCAGCCTCTGCCAAGCCCCCGCCAGCCATGATATGCACTCCCAGACTGGGGTCCTCACTTTCCCTCTGCCTGGAAGACCCCGCCAACTCCTCCTGCTCCTCCCAGAAGGACCAGCACCCCAGGAAGCCCACTCTGCAGCCACGGCCTGGCCTGCACCCCTCTGCCCAGCGCAGGCTCTGTGCCCACGATGTGTGCCCACAGCAGGCCAGGTCTGATTCATCTTCATCCCCCGCAGCACCAGGCATGGCTCTTGGCACAGGCAAGGTGCTGGCCAAGAATCATTGCTGCAGATGACACCTCAGTGTCCTCATCCATGAAATGGGGTGCCATGTCCTACCCTAGCTTGCAGAAGGGATGGGGAGGAACTGGCAATGCCCCAGGGAGGGCCTCCACCACCCTGGCTGCCCCAGGAACCAGGCCAGTAGCTGGCCCTGGGGATGCTCCCAGGGGGCTGCGGGAAGGGGCCTGAGCCCCAGCTGCATCTCAGCCTTCAGAGAACTACAGACCTGCCTGGACTGTCCTGCTCACCTCCAAACCGGGGACCAACCTCAGGTGGGACAGGGCAGGGACCGCCTGTCACCTGGCACAGAGCCTAAGTCCAAGTCCACCCCTGCCTTACCCGTAGGCCCAGTGTACTCAGCCTCTAAGCGGGGTGTCTGGGGTCAGGAGGGGGGGCACCTGGGTGGAGCTTCCAAGGGCAGCCCCCGGCCGTCCCCTCCCAGGGCTGCGGACAGCGCGGCAGGTGCAGCGGGCTGGCCCCTGCGATGCGAGCGAGATGCAAAGCCCCTCCCGGCGGCGCGCAGCGGGGACCCAGGCCCGCGCCCGCCCCTACCTCTGGCCCACGTCGCTGCCCACGGAGCCCCCGCCGCGGGCCGGCAGCAGCGGGCTGAGCCCGTGCGGCTCCTCAGGGGCCGCGGCGCCGGCCGGGGCGCCCCCCGGGCCCGCCTTGCCCTCGGACGGCGAGCGCGGCAGCTTGGCCCGCGCCATCCTGCGGGAGCGCTCTGCGCGGGAGGCGGCGGCGGGGGCGGCGCCGGGCGCAACCATCGCGCTCCGCACCCGCCTCCCCGCGCGCCAGAGTGGAACGGTCCGGCGGGGGGGGCAGGGCGGGGAGGGCTCCCAGGCTCTGTCCCCACCAGCACGCCCCCAAGGAAGACCCAGTCCCGGGGCTCAGCCTTCCCCAGAAGTGGTGGTGGTGACTGTCCGTGCTGGGAAGGAGGAACCGTGCAGCTGAGACCTGGGCCCTTGGCCAGGTACCTGGGGAACAGGAGTACTGAAGAGGGGAGCTAGGCATCCTGGTTGGTCCTGTGTCCACATCTCGGCCCTCCAGAGGTCCTGAAACCTCAGTCTAATACCCAGATCGGCCAGCCCAGAGCTGTACCCATCCTTCAGCTCCTGGCCTGCCCAGGTGAGGTGGCTCCAGCTCCCTCATCAGGTGGGAAACTGCTGGTGTCTCCCGTGGGCACTCAGCGTCCTCCTTCCCCTTCTTTCCACCTCCAGAGCTGTCAGGGCACATCTCGGGTACTCAGCTGTTGGCCCCCACGCAGGGCATGGGATCCATGGGGCATGAGGCAGCTACCCACATGGAGCTCTTGACGCCCTTCTGGGGCGTGTGAGGCCCACCTCACCAAACACAAGGACGACCTGCCAGGGACATAGATTCTTATCCATTTTTTGATGTGGAAAGACTGAAGGAGGAAGTGACTTCCCCAGGAGCAGGAAGGAGCGCAGCAAAGGTCTGGACCAGCTGATCAGAGCGGCTCTGTGTGGCCATGCTGTGTGGCTTTTCTAGCTCCTCCGTCTCACAGACGAGGCTCCAGATGACTTGCCCAGGCAGGTAACTCTGTAGGTATTGGTGCTGGGAGGTCCGGTTTGCCCCAAGTCCAGCTTGGCATGGGAGCTCTCAGAGTCACACCTGCCTGACCCAGGTGGAGGGGCTCTCCTGGGCTCCCGGACCCTCCTGAGCAGCCCACAACCCAGGCCAGGAGCTCCTGCTTGCTGGGCCCGACTGTGAGTGCCAGCAATCAGGGAGCAAACAGGAGATTTATGGTAGAGAAGTGGGCTTCAGTTCTTCAGGTAGTACCAACCTGAGAGGGGTGGCCTGGCCCACCCACACTCACCAGGAGCCCTCATGAAATGGCCTGCACCAGCCCCTCACCCCGAATCCCCTTGGCTGACCATCTGTCCCCGATTTCATGGGTCTCCATGCACATACTCTGTAAAAACACAAGAACCCCAGGGCTCACGTCACAAGGGAGGAGCACCCAGAGAGGAAGGGTGGGCGAAGTGCCAGCCTCGGCCTGGCAGGGAGCAGCCTGTTTCTTAACAATGCCTCGAGGTCAGGTGGGCTGGGCCACTGTAGGGAAGCTGAGGCACGGGCTACTACCGCAGGGGACCCGCATCCTGGCTCTCCAACACCTGCCCAGGCCCAGATCACATGGAAACCACTGCTTGGTTTCCCGGCAAAGGCTCCAACCTGGGCTCCATCAGCCTGAGGGGAACAAGCAGGAGGAGCTCCCCACCGCTCTGGGAGGCACTCACAAACGGAGGTGCCCCTTTCTGAGGAGCCCCTTTCTGAGGAGCCAAGCAGCTATGAGGAAGGAGGCCGGAGGTCTCCCCAGGGCATGCTGTTGAATGAGACCACTGATGTGCACAAACAGATCATGCAGGCCACGGCGCCTGCACAGCCCGGGGCCATGCACACAGCACTGCAGTGAGAGAAAGTGCCTGCAGACATCAGGGGTGCTCACACAAGGCACCCCAGGAGCCAGGGGAGGGCGCAAGAGAGGGCTCAGGGCTTTGGGGTGTTGTTTTCACCCTGCATCCCTGAGCAATGGCATCTGGGAGGCTCACGCAAGCCATGTCTGCAGAGCGTGGCAGTGGAGATGCATGGCAGTGGAGATGTGTGGCAGCCTGTCCCCAAGGCCAGCCTGTTCTGCCCACACAGAGAGCTGTCCTTTCCACTCTTCTTTTCTGAGTGCAGGGGTCTGCCTATGCTGTTGGCATCCGAATCCCAGGGCTAGAGAGAGGTGACAGTTGGGAGGAGGACACCAATATTTTGTGGTGTCAACTAGTGACAGGCGTGGAGGAGCCTGTTTCCCAGGTGGCAGGGGGACCTCTCAACTTGTTCCTGCACCATGTGGGTGGGTAAAGTGGGTTTATTTTGGGAATGACAGTCCCCTCTCGGCAGGGTCCAGTGGCTGTTTCCTGTGTGGAGAGGGCAGACAGTCCCTTACACATCCAGTGCTGATTCCTGGCTCCTTGGCCTCTGGGTACAGTGGAGTGACTGACCCACAGGCAAGACGCACAGCCTGGAGCAAGTGAGGTGGGAGGGCAGGCACTGGGCTCCCAGGCTCTGGGTCCTTGGAGCGTGGACAATCTTGAGCCCTCAGAATGTCTGCAGAGCATGGGAGTGGAGATGGGGCATATGTCCTGGAAGCCCCAGAACAGATGACAATAGCCCCTTTATGAGTGTTAAAGACAGACAGGTGCTGTGAGCTCCCCGCACGAGGACACAGCCTCTGGAAGTGACACTGCCCTTCTTCCCACAAGACTGGGTGGGGAGGGTCGAGCTCAGGTAGGGAGAGGAAGGAGGGGCACCTGGGATGGGGAGGACAGGAGCAGCACAGAGGTGGATCAGGACGTCCATGCTGGACCCTCACAGGGTGCCTGCCAGAGGCCTATCCTGGGGCTGCCAGGCTGCAGAGAAACTGTCTGGTTACCTGCTCAGTATGGGAGCTGAAGCTCTGGGACAGATGGGCTGCCTTGTGGTCCAGAGGAGGTGAGGAGGCCGGGTCCCTGTGTGGCACGTCTTCAGGTGGGAGGCAGGTGTGTGGGCAGGTGTGGTATCTACAGTGGGGCAGGGGTGACCGCTGCCTCAGGAGCCTCCCAAACCCAAGCTGATAAACAGACAGTGAAAGCAGTGATCAAGACTCAGAAGCCATAAAGGCAAGGACAAACCAGTGTCACAGATGTCCCCAAATACTGTTGGGAGCCATGTTGGGAAGTGTGGGCAGTGACCCCCCCCTTCCTGGATCCTGTCCTCAAGGTCAACCTGAGACAGCCACAGCATCCTGAGAATTCTCCCCACAGCCCTGGGGAGAGGCAGCCAGAGGCTGTTCTGGCCTTCCCTGTCGTCTCGCTGGGGAGCTGTCGAGGCCAACCCCCAGAACAAGGTGACACCCTCAGGCTGCCCTCTGGGGAAAGAGCATGGAGCCCTAGGACATCTCCAGCTGCGTGGCGTGGTCCATGGGCAAGGACATTTCACAAGATCCTAGGAAACGGGGCAGATGGACACTCAGACACACAGCCCTTGCCCATGCTCTGGAGCTGTGGGAAGGTGGTGGGGTCACACGCAGGCTGGGGCACAGGAAAGGGAACAGGAAGAGGACACAGGGGCTGGGAGGTGGAAGAACCCACTTGACCATGGGGGATGACCATGGGCATGTGTGGCCCAGCCACATGGGGATCCCTTGGCCTTAAGCAGGAAGGAGCGTCCGACAGTTGCGCGATGTGGGTGAGCCTTGAGGACAGGGCGCTGAGAAAGGGGCCTGGCACAGGACAGTGCTGCGGGGTTCCACCTGTGTGACGACTCCGAGTCACCAGGCCAGAGACAGGAAGTGGAATGGAGGGTGCCGGGGCTGCGGAGTCAGTGTCTATGGGACAGAGTTTTGGTGACTTGGAAATTGGGAGAGTCCTGGGGATGGATGGTGGAGGCGGCCGCGGCACCGTGCGGACAGGCTTCACACACAGAATGTCCTCTCGGAATCGGTTCGCATGGTATATTTTATGCCACGTGTATTTACCACACTTAAAACAGATACGTTTTAAAAAAAGAGAGAAGGAAGGAGGAACAGGAAGAGTGGGTGAAGGAAGGAAGGAGAGAAAAAGGAGAGGAAAGGACTAAGTGGACTTCAAGGACAGAGAACCTGGTCATCGGTAAAGCCTACGACCAGGGCAGAGGGAAAGTCTCCTCCAGGCTTCCGGCCCAGGTCGGCTTATGAGGGCGAGTTTCAGTAAAAAGGAGAGACAGAGGAGTCTGTCATCTCCGCAGACTGAGGAAGGAAGGGAGACTGTAGGACCCGGAGGCCTTTGGAGAGCCAGGCGCCCTCCAATTACTACTAAGTGAGTCAAGACTAGCAAGAACCTTAATCAAATTAAGGACCTCAGCAGATGACTCTGCACAGCAGAAGCAGACATAGAACCTGGGACTTGAGAGAGGGTGGAGGACTCTATCTCAAGGGTCCTTGCACCCCAGGGCAGAGGCTCCAACAGGCTTTAAGTATTTAAAATCAATTTAGAAAACATTTAGAAACATAATGATGTAGCAGACAAAGAACTGTGTACTGAGTTCCAGGAAAACACCACCCAGATATTGACCCTCCTACATCTACTGAGATTGAAAGGCAAAGAAAGAGCTCTTAAGGATATAAGATGGGAAAACGGGTCACCCGGGAGGGGCAGAGCCATCTGGCTTTGGGTTTCCTGGGGGGCACTAAACACGAGGGTCCAGGCAGACCAAACCCTGAGGATGAAGACAGTGAGATGAGGAGTATTGTACCCAGCCAAGATATCATCCAGGTCCACAGACACAGGACTGTTATACCCAGCCAAGCTGTCACCCACGTCCACAGACAGGGGAGATGTCGCAAGTGTGGAGCAACACAGGACATGTGGCACCAGCACAGATGCCCTTTTTGAAGGAAAAACAACCTTGAAGGTGAAATGCACTCACCTCAAAGAAATACCCAAGTAAGGAACTCCACAGTGAAAAATAACAGTGAATGTGTGTGTGGTCAGCAGGAACCTATGAAAGTGGATTTACAGCAAATGTTAGATAATTATGCAAAGTCTGGTTACAGAACAGATTGTAACAATTTAAAACCTTGGTGGAGTAAAAAGAACAATATAATTAGCAAACATTGGGGGTGTGTAGGGTGTTGTCGTCCAAAATGAGGATGCTCTAAGCTGGGAGTGAACCACACACTATCCCCATTGGACGGACAGTCCTTGGAGATGTCTCAGCAGGGAAGGTGCCAGGGCACAGAGAATCCCGTTTTGCTGGAGGGAAGGAAGTTACAGAAAGGAATGGGGTCATGTCAAGGGCCAGCAAAAAGCCCCCTCTGGCCAAGGAAGGACAGCTGAGCATCAGAGGGAACACTAGACACGGTGGATATATCTCCTCTGGCTGCTATAACCAATTGGTTCATTGCCACAAAATCAGTGGCTTAAAACAACACACACTGGGGCTGGGGATGTGGCTCAAGCGGTAGCGTGCTCGCCTGGCACGCATGCCTCCCGGGTTCAGTCCTCAGCACCACATACAAACAAAGATGTTGTGTCCGCCGCCGAAAACTAAAAAATAAATATTAAAATTATCTCTCTCTCTCTTTAAAAAAAAAAAAACACACCACATTTCTCATCCGATCCTGGAGGTCAAAATTCCTGACACCTGCGTCAGCAGGACTGAGGCTCCAGTAGAGACAGGTGTCTGCCCCTTCCAGAGTCAGGTGTCCACCTGTGCTCACCCACCTGGGCCCCTTTCCCTTCTGTCCTCGCTGGCCTCTGCTTCTGTCCTCATGTCTCCCCTCCAGTTCTGCTCTGACCCTCCTGCCTCCCGGGGAGGGCATGAGGCCTGACTGCCCAGAGAATCGCGGGTCACACCTCGTCAAGGCCCTCAACCTAGTCACATCAGCAGCGTCCCTTCTGCCACGTTCACAGACTCGCGGGCTTCCAGGATTAGCTCGTGGACACCTGAGGGTGCACTTTTCAGCCACCACAGATAGCAAGTCTGTGTGACTCTGTGGGTCAGTAAGTGATGCTCAGGGAGACAAATCCAGAAGAACCCGCTGCTGTCCCAGGAGAAGCTGCTGTGAGCTTGGCCTCCCGTGGAGAACTGGTAATTGAAGAGAAAGGGTGGGGGTGTGGCAGGAATTGTGCTATGGGTGTGCACCTGGCCCTCTGATGAAGGCGAGGCTACGTCAGTGGAGGGAGAAACAGAACCAGGCAGGCACACCCTGGGCCCAGGAGCAAGGCGGGTCAGGCAGTGGTCAGACAGGGCTGAACCCTCAGTAGCAGTGTCCTCAGACCCACGGTCGGGGAGGCCTGGATGTCTGGGTAGCACCTGCTCACCCTGAGGTGAGAAGGCACATGTCTTGCTGCCCAGGGGACCCACTGGCCATCTCTAATGAGGACACATGGGCAATACATGGGTCACAATGACATCCGCAAGGTTCTCACACCTACATCAGACAGACCAGGCCAGCTGGGCCTCAGGATCAGCGTCCACTCCAGAGGGACAGTGAAGTCAGAGGAACAGGCTCTGGAGAAAATAGCCTGGTCAGGGTTCTCCAGAGGACAGAACAATAGGCTATACGTGGCCCGCGGGCGTCCAGGGGGGTTGGGTAAGCGAAGCAGCTCCTGCAATTATGGAGACTGACACCCCGACCGGCTGGAGGCCCGGTGTGCTGGTCAGGGCTCTGTGCAGGTCCAGAGCCTCCCCTCTGGTGGCTGTGTCTGCTCTTCTGTCTGTTAAACCGGCCCCACCTTCCCCGAGGTCCCCTTATGATGTCATCTGGAAAAGTCTGCCCAGTGCACCCTGGTGACCATCTCTGCCTGCCTCTCTTCCACCACGGCGCCACCCCAGCCCTCTGGTAAGGAGACCTTGACTGCATTTCAGGCCCATCTCAACCTCAAGAGGCTTCACTAAATCACACCTTCAAGGTCATACAAGGTCACAGCATCAGGTTCTAGGGATCAGGACATGGGCAATGTGAGAGTTAAATCCAGTGGCCTGCGGGGAGTCCCAGGCAGACCCCACATCCACTCCAGAGGGCCCAGCTGGATGTGAGGGGCTGGGTGTGGGGTAGCACCCACATTGTAGAGCTGGGTATGAGGAGACAGGGTGCTGCCTGAGCCTGATGCCGCACCGCCCTCCAGGGGCGTTACATCACTGCCCGGCACGGTAGGGTCCTCTTGAGGGGACACAGGACTGGGCTTCCTCCCCACAGCTGGGCCCCTCTGGGTCCTGGTCAATCTTGCTGGAAGAGGCCCCTGCAGAACAGCCAGAAAACTCCTGGGGAGGGGGAGAATTAGTTCCAGCAGTGGGGCGGGGGCCAGGCCTCTGGAGGCTGACCAGGGTCCTGAAGGGTCCAGCATGCAGGAGAGCTCTGCCTTCTGGGGTGACATCACTTTGTCTTCCAACAGTCCCTGAGGGTGGCACTCACTGAGGGGCCCACGGAGGATGGGGTGGAAGTGTGAATAGGGACAGAGAGGTGGAGCTGGGACAGAGCCTCCACAGGCCTGGGGTTTGGGGTGTGGCCCTACCCACATCTGGAGCAATGGAGCCTGGGTAGGGGGAGCTCCGGGGCTCAGACCCTCACCCCACAGCCTTCCCAGGGCCAGCCAGCTCTGCTTCTATGGGGATTCCTGTCTCAGGTGTCTAGAGGGACCTGAGACCCAGGGAGGGCTCCTGGGGCCCTGCCAGGTTGGGGCCTGCTCTGGAGGGGCTGGTCAGCCAGTCCTGCGCAGCACAGAGCTGTGGAAGGAAGCTGGGGTCCCACATCTGTCCTCAGCCTCTCTGCAGCTCCTTCCACTCCTCCTCCCCACCCTTCCTGTCCTCTCCCCCAAACCCACGCCTCTCCTCAGCCCCTTGCAGGCCCTGGGGTCGGGGTGCTCAAGGTTATGGGCCCTCCCCTTGGCTGCAGAGTGGCCTCCCTCCTGGGCTCTCATGGGGGTCAGTGTCAGGGAGGAGGTAGGGTCCCTCCCACCCTGTGCCCTCCCCATGCTTCAGGCTGCTCCTGAGGTGGTGGCCCTCGGCCATCGCTCCTGCTGATGCCTGCTCTGTCCCTCCTCCAGCATGGGATGTCCCTCTCCTTGTCCAGCTCCAGGTCTGCTGGGAGGGTGGGCCTCTGGAGCTTCCACTTCTCAGCAGGTCTCCAGTCAATTTAGGGCCACCCAGGAAAATAGCCCACCCAAGGATCGGGCATATTATTAGCAGACGCCCCCCCCCCAGAGCTGGCCGAGAACCCCAACCCAACAAGAGCTGTGAGAGCCTGCACAGGGCATGGCACAGCCGGCTCCCCAGCCCTGTGCTGGGACCTCACTGGTAACCCGAGCAGGGGCAGGTGCTGGACCTCCAGGTCCCCCCCCCCCCCACCTGTGCACTCTGACAGGAGGTGTGGTGCCTGTTGCCCAGACAACAAAGCACCATGCTGAAGTGCCTTCAAACAACAGGGATCTGTTCTCTCCCATTCTCGGGGCTGGAAGTCCAAAATTGAGGGACCAGCTGGTGCTCGCCAGTCCAGCTCAGCAGCTTCTGGCCATGTGGCTTGAGCAAGGTCCACCTGAGTGTCTGCCTGTTATCCTCCCAAGTGGCTGCTGTCTGAAGAAGTCTTGGAGTCCTATCTTGGTATGTATAGCTAATTAAAGGCCAGCATGTGGGGTGGGGGGCTCCTGATGACTGCTGGGGGTGCTGCACACAAGAGGTTCTCTCCAGGATCCAGTGGAAACCCAAGTTCAAGTCGTTGTGGCGTGGCAAGCAAGGTGATGGGGTTAGAATGGGGTTAGATGTGGTCCTGAGGTGGGCCTCGGGATGGGACCAGCACCCTGGGAAGGAGATCAGCCTGCCCTGCCCCCCGCCCCCATGAACACTGGGAGGAGAGATCTCTGGACTGCTGGCACCTGCTCTGGACTCCCTGCCTTCAGGGCTGTGCCCAATAAATACTTGCAGCGGAACCCACTCCCCCTGATCTGTGGAGGAGGCCTGAGCAGAAGAAGCCCTAACGTGACCCTCCCTGTTCCTGTGCTGCTTGCACCAGCCTGGAACGTGGGGTCACACCAGAGGAAGCTCATGGAAATCACCTTCTGACAGCCAGATGACCACGGTCTCTGTGCCTTGGGGGATGCTGGCTCCCCCTGGCTGGGCATCTGGGTTCTGCTTTATAATGAATTTGGGAAGAATCTGATTTTGAGTCATGCCTGTGAGTCTCTGGGGTGTGGGCTAGGGGAGGAAGCCATGTGCCTGGCTGTGCTGGCCCAGGGGGCCCGAGGAGCAGCACACACCGGGAGGAATCTACCTTGCCCTCTTAGCGTTTCAGGGTGCCCTAGGGCCTGGGTGTGGGGAGCCAGAGCTGTTTCTCATTTCTTGTGGTGGAGACACTAACATGGGATCACGTGGAGGCCAACATCCTACCTCTGTGAAGACCGGCCCCAGGTGCTACTCAACCCCCAGGAGATGCCCAGTGCCCACTTCCTCCTGCTGTCTCTGTGACCTTGGCCCTGGTCCTTCTGCTCACTCCTGGCCTCCTGGGGAGGAGCAGTGGCCCAAGCCTTGGAGTTCTTGTGAGGCAGGAGGAAGGTGTGAACTGCTCTGGAGGCCACACCTCCACAGGAAGGCCACCTGGCCTTCTGTTGTCCACCCTGACTCAGGGCCCACCTGTGAGGCTCTGCTTCCTGCTAAGGACCCCAGGGGGAGTCCCAGCCCCACACCCAGCTGATGGGGAGGGCATATCAGGCTGGATCCAGGCATTGGCTGGGACAGGTGCCACGGTCTCACTCAGGACACCTGAGAGCACACAGAACAGTCCAGATCTGTCCTTTCCTGGTTCCATTATGCAGGCAGCAGACAAAGGGTATCCAGGAGAGTGGGCAGGACAGGGCACACATGACACCCTGGACCAGTTCCCGGAGTCCACACAGGTGGACCCTCCCCTGAGAGCTTACCCCAACCTCCCCTGGGCCCACTGGCCAGGTCCAGACCACCTCCCTAGCAGGCTGCATCCTCTCAGGCCTGCGGGCTTGCACTGGACAGGCCCCACCCCAGGCAGGGTGAAGGGAAGGGCTGAGGTGACCTGTGGCAGAACCACCAGCCCAGCCTGGCCTGGCAGTCAGGCCTGTGCCGGGGGAAGGAGGGCCCCAGGCAGAGTTTAAACATAACCTGGGGAGACCACACCAGCTGGCGTTTCCCTGAGCTAAGCAGCCCTGGGGTGGACACATGCCAGGGAGGCACTGCCAGCGAGAGGACTAGGGTCAGGGACACTCGGCCTGCTCCAGGGCTACCCAGGACTGCTGATCTTGCCCTGGAGTCTGGCTGGCACAGGTGGGTCACCATCACACATGTGGCTGTCCTCTGCTGCGACAGCTCCTGTCTCTCGTCCACTGGTTCATGTGAAATCCCCTCACTGCACATGTGAGTTCCGGGCAGCTCAGCCCAGAGTGCTGTGGGGGTGGATGTCCAGTCCCCGTGGGGTCCCTAGTCCAGGAGGAAATGCCTCCCAATCTGCCTGTCCTTACCTCCCTCTGCCCTGGCCCCCAGAAGCTCCCGGCCTCCTCCTCGGGCTTCTAAACCCACCACAGTCCTTCTGGATGCTCAGCTGGCCCCACCCCCACCCCAGCCAGGCCTGGCTGTGTCCTCTCCGTTAGGCTCCTTGGTTTCCAAGCCCTGGCCATGCCTGACACAGGTACTTCTCTTGTGGGAACACCAGGCACCCCCAGAAGGGGCATGGGGTACAGGTTCAGCCCAGCCCACCCCCAGCATCCCAGAGCACCCTCAAAAGACAGTCGATGTGACCCAGATCTCCCACAGAGCTGCCGGGGCCTTCAGGTAAAATCGTAGCGGGTGGGGCTGGGGGTGTGGCTCAGCGGCAGAGCGCTTGCCCAGCACAGGTGAGGCCCTGGGTTCGATCCTCAGCTCCGCATAAAAATAAATAAATAATAAAATAAAGGTAAAAAAATATATAACATTAGAAAAAATTTAAAAAAATATAACAACAGCAAACTTGAGCTGGTGACCTTTGGGGAGCCTAGGGCCCATTCTGAGGTCCAGAGAGCTGGCTGCTGTCCTTAAGGGGCCGCCCAGGGGAGGCAGCCTGAACAGAGCTCTTTCTAGGGAGGCCCTGGGGCCCTGCTCTGGTGGAAGATGGGCTGGGCCACAAGGAGGGCGGAGGCTGGTAGGCGTCAGGAAGGGGGCGGGGGGGGGCAGGAAGGGGGTCCTGGGGGAGGGCAGGCTGATGGCCCAGAGGGGCAGGCAGGCAGGGATGGGTGGGGAGGGCACTTAAGGGACAGGCCTCCTGCCATCACTTGGCAGGCACTTGGCAGGCAGCCAGGCTAATTCTCCCCACTCACCTGGGCCTCCCTGGATGGTTCTTCCCCGCCCTGCTCCTAACTGCTCAGTCATTAGCAACCAGAGGTGAGTGGTTCTGAGGGCCTGCTGTCCCTAGGGACCCTCACTTAAGTCCTGCTTGGAGCCCTGGTGGGGCCTCGGCCCTGGGGAGAGGCCTGGCTCTGTCCCATGGGGCAGCCTGACCCACTGTGGTGCTGTTGGCCTGGGAGGGCCTAGACCTTGGAGGACTGACTGTGGCTCCCTGCGCTGGGTCCCTGCCTGCTGGTCTGTCCACAGCTGCCTCCTGCAGGGCTCTGTCCTGACAATGCTGGATCCTGCCTGCCTTCCCATTTCTCATCCGTGTGAGAATATTTCACGTCTCCTCCAGAGAAGCCAGTCCAGATGCTCAGCTGTCAGAGGACCTCGGGATGCCAGGCTGGGGCCCTGCTGGGGCTGCGTCCACCTTCAGGCCTGCTCGGGTCACCCTGCAGCAGGCTGCTCCACTCCAGGACCCTTGGAGATGGGGTGGGGATCTCTCCTGGGGTTTGGCCTGGGGCAGCACACAGGCCCACCCAGCCAGCCCAGGGCAAGCCCCCTTCCCGGCACGGAGTCTGTTCAATGGGTTGGGGGGTGCGTGCGGGTGCTTCTCACTGTTGGCCTGGCCTGCCCTCAGAGGGGGACCTAACCTGGCTTCCACTGGGGCTTGGGTGACACTATGGGCTGGGCCCATCCACCTCTGGCTCTTCTCCTCCATTTTTTTGGCATTTTGGAAGAAGGGCCAGTGGCGCAACAGCCCCTGTCTGCCTCCTGTGGAAAGCCCGTCCCCTCTCTTCTGGAGACCGAGTGGGCAGGGCAGAGCTAAAGCCTCATGTCCACACTACAGAGCAGGAGTCCAGGCTCTCAGAGCCCACCTGCAGCCACACCTGTAGCCACCAAGGCCTTTTTACAGCCCTGCCCCACTGCCCCCTCAAGCTGCCCTTTCCGGGGCTGTTAACCCACTCTGCAGGAGAAGGAGCCCAAGTGCCAGTACCCCTAGGACTGTGGTGCTCACTTACGTCTCCAGGGCATACAGGAGGATTGCTTCTAGACAGGGGTCTCCTAACACTGCCTCTTGGGTCCTGGGAAGGGGCAGAGGCTCCACAACATCCAGTCAGCTTCCACTGAGTGCCACTCCCCAGGAAGCCCCAGAACGTGCCCTGGTGGGTGAGTCTACTGGGGCCACGTCAGTCCCTTGAAGGGGAAGCTCTCAATCCTGCCCCTCACCAAGCTGCATAGAGCCCTCAGTCACCTGGGGAGAGTGGCCTGGCAGCTCTGCCTTGTCCACATGTGGGTGGCTGTGCTCCCACCCCCACCCGCAAGGCCAGCCTCAGCAGTGGTGACTCACTGCACATGGCTTTACTCCCCTGTTGGAGAGGAAGTCCACAGCCCTACCCGCCTGCCCACAGCCTGCTAGGACTCGGGCCTCTCCCCACAGAGCCTGCCCGGCCCACAGTGGGGGAGCCAGGGGCAGGCAGAGAGAGCTTGCGCAGCTCACAGCTTCCCCAGACCCTCCTGGTGGAGACCACCACCCTGGTTGGTCCCCGATTTCCTGGCTGCTCCATCTCTGCCTACCACCCTATGGCCTGCAGCCCCAGAACTCGGCCCCAGGAATCCTACCTGCTAAAGCCCTGGAGAGCTCCTGAGAGCCCCTGCACACCTGTGCTCTTACAGGTAGGGCAAGTGGGCTCCCTGGCCCCTCTGGGCACCCAGGCCCCTCAGACTCGAGTCAGCACTCCCTTCCCATCCTGAGAAGCAGCCTTTCTGTCTCCTTTCCTCACTGTGGCCTGGCTGTCACTATACCTGTGGGTCCCTGGTAGGCTAGCACATGTGTCCCCCAGCTCTGTCCCTTGTTTTAGGAATCGGTGACAGTGCACGAGGTGGGGGAATAGCTCTGGGGATGCCAAAGGCAGATGAGGAGAGGAGGGCTGAGGCACTTCGAGTGCAGTGGCCATCAGGGCTACCAGGCCCACTTCAGGGACCTCCAAGCAGCCACCCTCCCCCTTGGCCTGGGATTTGTGCTCAGAGCTGGGTGGGGAGGGTGCTGCTGCAGATGGGGGCTCAGGTGACCGCGGGACCCCCATCAGGGCAGGTCTTGACCCCCTCGCCATGCTGGTTTCCTGCCTCAGGGCCCTCTAGCTAAATGGGGACCATTTCAGAGTCTGGGGGTCATGAGATGGGCAAGGCCATACACCCACCCTGTAGCTGTTGCCAAACTAGCCCCATGGGACAGAGACAGCTTTAGAAAAACAGGAAGTGCTTCCAAGAGGTGGCTTCCTTTGAGGGAGCTGGTGCTCTGGCCTCAGTGAGGGCCACATCATGCAGTGGACATGCTGAACTGCACTCCGGGCAGACCTCATGCTCCATGCAGTTAGCCATGATTAAAGAGTCGTACACAGGTCTAGGACTTGGAATGGGTTCAGTGGCAGCTCCCTTTGCCTGGGCCAGGAGGGGAACCTCTGTCACCTCCTGCAAAGACAGAGGGGCACAGCAACACCAACCATAGTCACTGACATCCATCTGGTGGTCAGGAGGCCCATGCACCATGTGAGGAGCCCCAAGTCTGCCATTTTCCAGAGCAGGCACCCAGCGGGATGGGGCTGACTTAGCAAGATGTCCAGTGTACAGATTGGGCCTGGGGAAGCCCCGACTCTCCCCACATGGGTCCCAGGAGGGCAGGAGTCCCCAGTCAGGGACACCAGAACCAGCACCTGCCCATCCCTCCTGCCCAAAAAGGAAGTTAAAACTAATCTCTTGTTCAAGGCATTTATTCTAGGTGGGTTCATTATGTGCTGCAGCACTTAGTTCAACAAGGCAGGAAAACACTGACTTTCAAAAGCACCTCTGCAGGACTCAACCCCTTGCTGCTAAGTGGCCGAAGACTTTGGGATCGATGTCTCCTCTGGCTCTAGGTGTTCAATGCAACCCAGCACCACTGGAGATCCAGGGGATGGTCTGGCAGGACATCCCTGCAGCGGGCCATGTGATTTTTAGTCACTTTCCCCAAGTACTGGGGGCTCCTGACACACAGCGCCTGCACACTGACCCTGCTCATGAAAGCAATTTCCTCCTTTGCTGCAGTCTCAGCAGCTTATTCTGACAGCTCAGTTTGTGCCCTGATAATCTGCAGCCCCGAGCACTTCATGTGCTAACTTAACAATTGCACTGTTCAGGGACCACAGCCGCATCCAGGCTGGTGAGTGAGCCCTGAGGAGAGTGCAGAGCCGCCCAGCGCACACTGGAAGGAGAGGCTTCCAGTCCTCTGCTCGCAGGCTGACAGCACCTCCCCTGAGGCTGGCAGAGCTGGAGTGCTGGGTGTTTACCCAAGACAGCTATTTGGGGAACAGGGGAGGGAAAAGCAGCATCCTTCAGCTCCCTGCCAGCCCCTCAGCCGCCGCTCCTATGGACCCATCCCGACCGTCCTCTCCTCAAAGACACAAGTTCATTTTGCTTTTTCACACGGAAGAGAATCTAAGGTGAGGGAACATTGTCACTTTGAATGTGTGACTGCGAAATTGCACTCTGTCCCCCAGTGAATAATTAATAAGTGAGCACAGCCTGAGTCTGGAGGACACTAGTTCTCAGCCAGACTGCCGGCCGCTACTCTGGCGCCTAGGCCCCGGCTGGACCCCGGCTTCCGCGGAGCAGCTCTGCTGGAGCTGGGGCCAGGCACTAGGAGGCCAGGGACCCCCGACCGAGCTCTGGGCCGACCCCCAGCACCGAGCATCCCGCGCCCTGCTCCAGGGGCCCTCCCCGGACCTACTCCCCCTCTCTGGCGCCCCGAAACTTCCCGGTCCCGGAACCTGGAAAGTTGCAGGGCGCCGCGGCTGCGGGGGCGCTCGGGCTCAGCACCGCGGACAGCTCCGCGCGGCCGGCCGCCCCCGGCCTACCTGTCGTCGTTCTGGAAGGACTGGTCGCCCAGGAGCAGGTCCCGGAAGCGGTACCGCGGCGGCAAGGGCAGCACCTCCGTGTCCAGGTCGCTCATCTTGGGTCTGGCGGTGTCCAGGAGCACGTCCCCGCAGCCGCGGTCCTCGGCGCAGGGCCGCCTGCGGGCACACGCCAGCGCCCCCTCAGTCGCCGGGCGCCCTCACGGACGCGCGCAGCCCCCGGCCCCGCGCAGCCCGGACGCCGCTACAGCGACCGACCAGGGTGGGGGCGGGGCTGGGCGGCACCTGCAGGGGGCGCGCGGGGGAGGGGGCTCGGCCGGGCTGGGGAAGTTTGGAAGGTGGGACAGATCACAGCCAAGTCAGGGCAGGCTCTCACAGCTGCCCCTGGTCCCCCTGGGGCTGGCGTGGGAACCCTTCCCTTCCCTGGACCCGGGCCAGGCCGGCTCTCCCCCGCCACAGCCTGTTCCAAAGCAGGCTGCTCAGCCTTCCTTCACGGTCCTAGCTGGCCTCTGGCCCACAGGCCTCCTCTGGACCCTCAAGCTGTGCAGGGCTGGGTTGGTGAACCATCAGGAGGCTCAAAGGGCTCTAGTCTGCAGCCCCCTGGGGCCAAGCAGATCAGGTCAGGCCCTCTGAGTCCCAGGCTGCCCTGCCAGTGTTGTCATACTCTGGGCTCAAAGAGACCCTGCCCAATCACCCGAGTGACAGACACCTGCCAGTGGCAGACAGGGGTGTTTGGGGCAACCCAGGTACACTAGGAGGGTCCCTGGTGGTCTGCAGTCACTGGAGCCCTGGCAGATTTCCTGCCTCAGTCTCTACATCCAGGAAGGTTTTGCTGGTTACCACACGCAGCCCCTGGGGCAGAGGCCAGCAGAGCCACCCTGGTTCCTAGTTCCCAGCTTCCTGGGACAGCAGCCCCCTGGATATTAACACCAAGACCTCTCTGCCCCCCAAGCCAGAGGGTCACCAGCCACCTGCAGCATCCAGCAGGCATGTGTGACAGCCAAGGGGCCCAGTGCAGGGGCATGAGGGGAGATTCAGCTTCGCCCCTGGGCTCCTCGTCCTCTGGCATGAGCTGAGCTCCCAGGGGATCAGACCCAGGTCATCCTTGGCACTGTCCCTCCATAGTGGGCTGCAGCATGCAGGAATTCTCCCCTTTCCCTGCAGCCTCCACCTGCCAGGCTGAGCAGTGCTCCCACTCCCTGGCTGCTCCTAGAGCAAGGGCCCCAGGAAGGGCAGCCTGGTTCTTTAGATGGCCTGTTCCATAAGTTGCAGGCCACGTGACTGGCAGGAGGGCAGAGGACCTGGAGAGTGCTTTGCCTGAGGCAGGTGCAGGGAGATCTGCATGGGCTCCGTTCCGGCTCCCTGGGCAGTGCTGGGAGGCTGGGCTCCAAGGAGGCTCACCTGGGCACAAGGTCAAGTCCAGAGCACCTGCCCAAGCTCCCCACCCCCAAGAAAGCAGGCAGGTGGGCCCCCCGTCCTCTGGTGGCTGGGGGTGCTCAGTGACCATTCCAGGCATGGCTACAAGTTGTAGGCACCAGCCTGACACCCTCTCCTTGTTTCTCAGGTCACAGGTTCAACCTCAGGGATCTGGCAGCATTTGAAAAATAACATTTTCCTAATTGCATCAGCTTGGCTGCCTGTTTTCCTTAGCCACAAGCGGGCTGGGCCGCAGGAGGTAGCCGCAGGTGGGGAAACACGTGGCTGAGGGGTGGGGACTATATGCTCTCTGTTTTGCCCCTTTCTTGCTGAAAACCCTTTTCAATGGCAAAACCCCAAAAGACCATCAACTCCTCAGGAACTGCTGCCCGTACCACCCTACCTCTTGGGCACGTTGGGTTTTTCCTCCTGGCCTCAGGTCCAGCCTTGGAAGTGCCAGGGAAGGGCACAAGGGGGGGCCTGTTTGCTCCAGGGGCATAGGCAGGTGGGGCAAGGAAGTGTACTGGGAGGCCCCGCCCCCAGACATGGCTTGAGAGAGCCAAGGGTGAGCTGCCCTTGTCCCCTTGGAATGCTGTTTCACACCGGAGTGAGCATCGGCCCTGGAGGCGACCCACGGACTCCCTGGCATCCTGCCTTGTCCCCTCAGCAGAGCCAAAACTCCACATGAACATGATTGTTTGCCATGCAGGCTGAGGGCCAGGGTCCCCAGGGCCTCTTGGAAAGTCGCCCTTGTAGGAGGACATAGCTCCCCAAGTACCGGGGCATAGAGGAGACAGCTCACTGAGCACCAGGTCCTGGGTCACATCAGAGAGTTTTGGGGCACATGGGGGTCACAACCCCCATGTAGAGCTAGTCCAGGTACAGCAAGAAAACAGCTGTGGCACAGCTGCCAGGACTCTGGGGCCTATGCCTCCTGTTCCCCTTCCTGCTCTTTCCCTGTGTGACCCAAGGGGACCTGGAGGATGTTTGGGCCCTGAAATCACACTGCTATCCTTCTGTCCTTAAGATGGCTGTGCCAGCAAATTGCCAATGTCCACAAGAATTCTGTGCTTTGGTGGCTTTGGGAGAAGCCCACCTCCCCCACCTTCTCTCTATTCTCTGAACGAGGTGTGGAGTTCAGCCGAAGGACTGGCTGGCTCCCGGAGACACGGCGGAGCCAGCAGGACAGCACCCACTTCCAGGCAAGCTGGGGCAGCCAGAAACTGCAGGTAAAGAACTCCCAGCCCCTCTCAGGGACTCTACGGGACCCAGGGGGAGCCAAGGGCTCTGATGGCATGAGCGTGACTCAGTCCTGGTCCATGAGCCCAGACTAGGTGCCCCAGGCAAGTCAAAAGAATATCCCTCCCTGGGGACTGTGGAGCAGAGGGAAGGCAGCAGCGGGAGGTGCCCCCCCCCCAGTGCCTGGCACAGTGGTGCTTCATCTACAGCAATTCTCAGTTTGAGGCTGAGTTCTGGTGGGCAAAGTCTGGAACCCAGGAGAATCAGGTCCCTAGGATGTCTGTCCAGGTCAGGGGGAGGCACCTCTGGGGAGCTCAGTCTCAGGATCCAGCCTATGGAATGCACCCAGAGGCCAAGGGTGAGCAGGGCAGTCCACAGCCCACTGTCTGTAATGGAAACCTTCTGGTGCCCACAAAATCCCGGGCTCTGACCATCTAGCCCATTTGGCAGTTGTGTCCAGTGCGGGGCACTTCGATGAGCCAAGTGATAGCACAGAACCTGAGGCCCCTCCCTGGCCAGGGCTGCTGCGTCCCTCACACAGGGTGAGGACACCTGGAGTCACAGAGCCTAGGGGCTTCTGGAGGTCTCTGGTGGGAACCCAGTTGGCCTGGCTGCAGCGATATTCCTGCCTCACTGCACGGCCTTCAGGCACCCAAAGGGGACTCTCCTAGGGCCAGGACTGGCTCTTCTCTGTCCCTTCCCCTCTCTCCCCTTGGTGGTCAGGGAAGCAGCTGCAGGGCTGAGGAAAAGGTGGTCAGAGACACCTTCCCTCCTCACGGCAGCAGGCACTCCTCACCTTAGATGGGGAGCTCGGCTGCCCGCTGCCTGTGAAGGACCCTTTGCCTGAGTCCTGAAGGAACAGAGCACTGAGCCCAGGAGGGAAGGAGCGGGGGCTGTGTTCTCGGCTGTCATGATCATTTACGTGGAAACCCAGGAGGATCAGATGAGAAATGACTAGAACAGATAAAGGCCTCTGATTCAGCAGCCCAAACCAGGGCACCCACAAACCAAGAGCAGGAGCATCCAGGAGCCAGAGACACTGCTGGGGAAAGGTTCTGCCACCAGGCGGCAAGGTGCAAGAACCCAGGACCTGCCTGCCCCCGGGACTGTGCGATTCCCTGACGGCTGGACTGGGAGCTGTCGGGAGGGGTGGGAGCCATCCTCCAAATGGGCAGTTAATCGACTCCCATCAAGAGCGTATCATCATTTCCCCAGAATCTAACAAACGTTTCAGAAACTCATGCTGAAGAGTGAAAGTGCAGCAGCAGCTGAGAGGATCCTGAGAGAACAGAGTGGGCTCCTCCCGCCAGCCATGTGCACCATGGCACGCATGGACATCGTGGCGCGGACACCCTGGCGGGGCTCTTGGCGGTGGGGGGTGCTGGCATAGGAAATGACAGACAGCAGTGGAGCACAGCTGAGCGCCCTTGGCCACCCCGTCTGCATGGGGATGCGGGTGGAGAAGGGGGCATGGTGGACAATCCTATCCTAGGTGAAAGCCGTGGGACCAGTCCTGGTCTGACTTCGGTAGTGGCCACAGGTCCCATGGGGTGGGAGAACTCTCTTGCTACGGAGGAGCCGGCAGAGAGCCTCTGCAGTGGGCTCAGCCTTGCTGTTTTTCAGCTTGGGGCTGGTCCCCTTGGCCTCAGCAGTTTAGTGCACAGACCCAGGAACAGGCTCTGGAGCCTGGGCCCCTGAGAGATCTGCTCTGTCGTGCGCCTTCCACTAGATCAAAGTAAGTAGAACTGGAGCCACCTCAGGGCCTCACGCCCAGGAAGAAACCAAGGAAATGCTGGAATTGCCTAACATGCTAGATCCCGCAAGGCATAGAGGAAGGGGTCTGTGACCTTCCGCACCGGAGTAAAACTCGCCTGTTGAACCAGAGGTGCTGCTTGAAAAGAACCTGGGGACAACCAAGGAGTGCAGCAGGAAGTCAGGACCAGCCAGGTGGCCCACAGAAAGCAGCGCAGGGGCAGCAGTCCAAAGAGGAGGACAGGGACAGAACGGCACTCAGGCAGGCAGAGCTGGCCATGCACTGGCAGGTGGACCCAGTTTGAGAGTGTGGAGTGTGGGGATATTGGAACCCGGAGCTCCTGTACCCACTCAGCCATATGGAGGGTGGCTATTGACTATGACCCAGCAGCAGGTCCTTCCACCCCCTGTGCCCAAGGAGGCTGGGGCGCAGCTGTCCATCATAAAGGCAAACACTGAAGACCTGAGTGTCCACAACTCAGGAAAGACCAACAGTTACCTGCAGGCCACTCCTGAGCACACAGGTCTCCGCGTGAGCCTGGGTGGGCACCATACTGCAAAGACCCAGGGCTTTTAACAGGGTTCTGCAAACCTAGACATGGAATCTTCCAGAGGATCCCAAGCCAGAAGGAGGTTTCTCTGGGTGCCTGCTCACAGAGGAGACACAGAGGCCTTCCCCAGCCACTGGCAAGCCCGGCTCTAGGCCAGGGTGGGGTATGGCGGCAGCACCTCATCTCCTGACTAATGATCGCAGCTTCACCAGATCAGAGCTGGGTGGGCTTGGAGAAGGGCGGGGCCTGCTCCTCAGGACTGGTGCGTAGATGTCCTTCCCAGGCTCCCAGGGGTTCCCGTGAGAGCCGGAGTGCTTTTAGTGCTGGCCCTGACCACCCAGGCTCGGGCGTGACCAGCCTCCCCTGAGAGGCACTTCCTCTGCAGAGATGCGTTCTCCAGCTGCTCACCCCGGGGTCCAAGGTCTCGGGGAGACTGCAGATGCTTACAGAGGGGCCGGGAGGGGGCGGTACAGTCCAAGCATGGCGTGGCGTGTGTGCACAGGCACCTGTACAAACACGTGCGTGCACAGACTGAACGCCACACCTGCACACACTCCAGCACACAGGGATGTGTGAGCATGTGTGCAAGTACGTATGTATGTACACGAGTGTGTGTGTTCAGGCCTGCAGGCTGGAGTGCCCCCGCAGGTCAAGGAGACCAGGTCTAGGAGGTAAACAGCAGTGCAGTGTCACTGTGGCGTGGGACAGCAGAGTGCTGGGCTTGGTGCCTGGCAAGTGGGGCAGGCTGGGCTCTCTGCTGACCTAGACAGAAAGACTCATAGTTTCCTGCACACAGCAGTTAAAAGCCAGAGCTGTGCTAGCTGCCCAGGCAGCTGGGTGGGCCAGCGTGTCTGGGTGACATCCCTCTCCCTCTTCACACCACACGGAGGGTGGCTGCAGCCCACCATCTCCTATGACACACAGGTCACGGTCCACAGTGAAAGCTCTGGGCTCATGTTGAGCAGAATCCAAACTGGGGAGCATCTATACTGACACCCGGGCAGCTCTCCCTGGGCACAACCCACCTGGGAGGAAGGGAAGAAGCCTGGCACACAGAGGCCTGGCCTTGGCTGGGGCCATCACCACCAGGCCCTGCCCCCAAGAATGAGGGACTGCAGTCCCTATCCCTGGCACATCCTGGGCTTGGTCAGCCTCTCGGAGAGCCCTCTGCTAACTCCCTATCAGTGGACAGCAGCCCACTCTGGGTCATGGACATGTCCGTATCTCAGGGCCCAGTGCTCACCCTCAAGTGCCTGGGGCTCTTGGCCAGTCCCACCCACAGGCCATATCTTTTCTTTTCCTTTGAAGCTGCCTGGGTACCTGGCCGAGGGCCTGACCTCACGGCTGCTCCGGGTGTCTGGTGACAGGCACACATGGGTTCTCAGTCCCCCACCTGGACTGTGCCAGCCTGGAGCTAGTGCAAGACCCTCCAAAGCCCACCCTGACTTGGCTGAGGGTCCTGTCACCTGAGCAGGTCCTGTCACCTTGCCCTGTCCCCACGGGCACCAGTGCCCTCTGGGCCTTCAGCAGCTGGTGCCTGACAAAGACCATAGGGGCATGCTTTGCTGCAGTGCCACTCAGGCCTGTCCTGTGCCACTCCTCAGATGCTATGGGCAGGCTGAGCCCCACGTGCCTGCTGCCACCACGGCGGGAGAAGTGACTGGAAGGCAGACAGCTTGAGTGGTTGGCAGAGACAAAACTGCCAGGAAGAAAGGACTAGGACCACCAGGGAGTGTCTCTGTGACACCCACATCCCTGCCTGGAACCCACGCGCACCCCTGAGCCTCACAGCCTACATCCCTGCTGTCCAGAGCCTCACCACAAGGACGGTGCTGGCCTGAGGTCCCAGCAGGAAGTGCCCAGTCTTACCACTAACTAGACCGGAGGGCTGGCAGCACGTCCCCAGGCTGCAGTGCCCCGTGCAGGAGATGGCACCAGTGCTGCTGAGGCTCAGAGGCAAGGGAGCCACGGAAAAGCAGGCCCAGTCCAGGGTCCCCAGAACACACCTCCCACTGTGCCGGGCACTGCTGCAGGGGCAGCAGGTCCCACCTGGTGATGTGAGGTCTTCTGGCCTGGCAGCTCCACTCTCAGGGAAGTGCACTGAGACAATGGGCGGACATCAGCCCCAGCTCCCAGCAGCACTGGCCTGGGCACAGAGGTGTCTGCACAGCTCTGCGGGCCCCGTCTCTTCTGGTCACCATCAGGCCTCAAGCTCACCACTCCAGGCAGAGGCTGTCACTCCCGTCTTACAGATGGGGACACCAAGGCCCTGAGAGGGCTGTGACTTGTCCAGCTCACACAGCTACTGACTTGGATCAGGATGGGCCAGTCTTGAAGTCAAAGCCCCCCAGCCCTCCTGCGGGGTCCTACCCAACCCAGGCCGGACCCCAGCCGCCCTCAGCACCCGCCCATCTCTACTGCTGTGAGGCTGGCCTCCTAGTCGGCCTCCTCCTGGCCCCTTCTTGAGAAAGCCTAGTCCAGGGCTGCACCTCAGTGGCCCCTTGTCTGTCTTCTTCTTTGATGCCCAGAGTTGAGTGCCAACTTCATCTCCCTGAGTCAGACCCAGCATAGCCTCACCCAGCCCAGGCCTTGCCCACACACTGGCCTGGAGAGCGCCCATTTGGCCAGGCCTAGCACTGGGCAGGCCCCTCCTCCCCGACTCTTTGTGGGTGACCCCTCTGTCACACAGGTCACTGGCAGCCCTTCCCACCACCCTCGAGTTCTCACACCCTGCCCACCAGCTATGTGGCACGTGACTGCAGGCATGTGTGCTTGCTGAGCATGCCTTTGAGGCTGGGGGGCACACATCACTTGCTGGCATCCTTCACCCACATGGACTTCCCTGTTCTAGGGAAACCTGAGTTGTCTGTGGGGTACAGAAGAGCCACCCTTCCCTGGGGGGCAGTACCTGGAGCCTCAGCAACTTCCAGGGCTGGTCAAGATGGGACTGCAGACACGTGGAGACTGCTGTGGTGAGTGGCTGAGACCAGCGTGTGCAGAGCAGCACCCTTGGCTGGCGGCAGAATCCCCAGGCCCTGTTGCCTCTGCTCACTCACTCTGTCTTCCTGAGCTGCCGTGGAAATCCAGGCCAGGGGCAGAGCCCCGAGCTCCTTCCACCCCTGTCCGTCCTGCTGGCTTGGGCTGGGCTGCACCAAGGCCTCAAGCCTCTCCCAAGGGGCCTGGGCTGTGTTCTGTTGCCCTGCAGGGCTCCCTAATACGGGCCTGGAGGGCTGGCCAGGCATGTACCCTGGCAGGGCGCCAGGATTGAGCTCTGTGTCCTGGCCATCTGGGCCCAGGCTAGGGTCCCGTGACCTATGGGAGCAGGGCCATTGGGAACTAGTAGTTCCAGGGAGGCTAGTGGCTGGGGTCTCTGATGGGAAGTGCATTAGGGGGTGGGGAAGGGACTCCTGACTCTGGGTCAGCCTAGCTCCAGCAGCTGTCACCTCCAGGGCAGGAGCAACCAGATTCAAGAATGATGGCAGAGGAAGGGGTGCCCTGGCCCCTGGCCTCATAGCAGGGGCTTTGGGGTGGGGAGGCATGAGAGTAGGAGGGGTCGGGGGGCTTGGGTGGAGACTTCTTCAACCTGGAAGGCTGACAGCTCCTCTCTGGATCCCCACTGCTCAGTCGGGCAGCCTGGGGGCCTGGGGGGACCCCTGGGATGGGGCTGGGGTGTGAGCACTGTGGCGCACACACTAGTGGCCTAGCATGATGCTCGTGTTACCCAAGACTCTGGAGAGAGAAGAGCCAGGCATCAGGGCCGCTGGACTCCAGGTCCAGATTCTGACCATGCCGCACCTCCACCTCACCAGGAGGTCCTGTACCAGGAGGTCCCTGCCCAGGAGGAGCCCCCTCTCTTGCCTGGAAGTTCTCCCGAGAGTTCCTCACTTTCCGTGCCGAGGATCACCTCTCTGAGCTGCCAACCTGGGCCTCATCCAGGGCTCAGCTCTCCATGCCAGGCTGTCCATTTCCCGCAGGGTCTTCACCCAGTGTGCCCGATACCCCTGCCCCCAGCCGAGCAGCAATGCCATCTGCAGAGTGATGGTGTACTCTGCAGGAACAGAGACCAACTCAGACAAGCAGGGAGGAGGGGCAGCCCCCAGAGGGGACTTGGGTGGAGACTTCTGCAACCTGGAAGCTGACAGCCCAGTGGGTAGACTGTGCTAGGCAGAAGGTGCCACCAGGCCGGGAGCTGAAACTCAGACCCTGGGGACAGGGTGCTCTGGCCTGGTCTGCAGCAGGCAGATGGCACAGGTAATGAACCTGGAAAGAATGGCCAGGGAGGGTGACACCCAGGCCATAGAGGGAGATGGCAGAGGATGCCCAGACTGGGAGGGGCGACAGAAATCAAAGAGCCTCCTGGGGTCACTTACTGTGCCGGAAAGACATCACCCGGCTGACCTCCCAAAGTGGCCATGGGTGGTCCAGGCAACACCCACTTCCTAAGGATACTGTCCATGGCACTCACTCTTAGACATGTGATCCGGGAACCAAATTGTCCCTACCCTGCACCTCCTGGTATGTCCCTCCAGAGTGGCTCCAGCTAGGAACCTGCCCCATGAGCCTGGCCCCATATCACAAGGACCCTTTGCCCATCTGCTCCAGCCCTCCTGTTCCACACAGGGGAAGGGTCCCCTGAGGAAACATGTCTCTTGTCTCAGAACAGCCAAGACCAACCACACTGGAGGTAAGGGCCAGGCTGGGGAAGGGTTCTGGCAGGAGGGTGGACAGGCTATGTCCAGGGTCCTGGAGTCTGGCTCCTGGCACAGGGTGAGGGGCAGCAGTACCTGTGCTCGGGGGCTGACCGCTAGGGCCAAGCAGGACCTGGGTGGCTCTGCCCTCCTGGGCTCCTCCACCCGCACTGCTGCCCTGTCCCCTGTACGGCCAGTGGGGTGGGCAGGAGCTGTGTGGTAGCCCAGGCCACTGCACTGAGAACACTGGCTCCCAGCCACCTGGAAGCCCTTCTTAGCAGACTGTGCCATCACTGGGGTGGGCAATTGGGACCTCAGAAGAAGTGACCCATGGAAATCACCAAATGACTGGAACCCAGGACTCCTGTCCATCTCTGACAGCTCACTCACACACCCTTCCCAAAGGGGGCTTTTCTGGGGTTGCCCAGCACTGCCCTGTCATGTGGGAACACCCCATGGGCCCCTCTCCAGGGAGGGGGGTCCAGGCAGGGGGCTAGCAGGCATCCCCCGCTGCTGGGGGCCTCCTCTGCAGGAAGGAGGGGGCTCTGCACATGGGCGGGCTCCGGACACCACCTCCTTTGCCCATTGGAGAGGCTCAGAGCCGGACATGGACAGACGCACTAGGACATGCAAGGACACCTGCCAGGCTCTGCTGGAGGGGCATCCCTGTCCCCAAGGCAGCTTGGGTCCTGGGGATGAAGGCCTTGGACATGGGTCCCGGATTCTCACAAGGATGGTATTAGCCCAGACTGGGATCTGCCTGGGTGTGGGGGTGGGGGAGGGCCCAGCTCCTACCTGGGGTCGCATTGGCCGTCCTCTGGGAACTCAAAAGTCCTGTTGAGTAGCCCCTAGTCCCCCAGGATCCGCCCCAAGGTTGTGCCCCCCCCCCCCAGCACCGGGCCTGGCGCTTGGACTAGGCTACCGAGCGGAGCGCCGAGGCAGAAGCGAGTCAGCAGCCCCCTCCGCCTCTTGGCGCTCTTGGCCCCAGAACACTTAACATTTTCTTCACTCAGATTGAGGGAAAACCAGCAGGTTCCAGGGTCCAGATTCAGGCGCGCCCTCTGCCGGCCACGCTGTGACCGCGGGTTGTCTATCTGCACTCCTGCACGGGCTGAAACTAGGAAGGGGCTCGCTGATGGCTACAAAGACACAAGCGCGCTCGCTCGGGGTTCCACCATGGGAGGCCCCATCCTGCAGGGGCCTCTGTGCAGCGCGGGTGCAGGGGCACTCTGGTCTTTCTTCCGCGTTTAAAGCGTCCAAGCTACCCACAAGTATTGGTGCGCCACAGTGTCCTGCCCTCTCCCCTCAGTGCAAGTCGAGTAGCACCTGCCCTGACCCCTGCCAGGCACTGTCCACTCTTGTAGCAGCCTGCACCAAGACCCTTGCTGGTCCCACACTGTCCACTGCTAGGAACCCACTGGGCTGGGACTGGGGGCCATCTAGACCCTAGGTAGCGGTGACTGTCCATCTGTCCCTTGTCCTGCTCTTTCAGCCACGTGGGCACCTACAGAACACCTTTCACACAGATAGTAAGTGTGTTGGTGTGTGTTGGGGCGGGGTACATACAGGACACCCGGACAGCCTGGCTCAGGTTGGGGAACTTTGAGTTCTTTGACTCTTTGTTGTCCAGTGCCATCCAGAACCTTCTCTAAAGCAGGGCAGCTGCAATAAGAGGAAGCGGGTGGAAGAGAGATTAAGACAGAAAGAGACACAGAGATGGAGAGAGAACAAAGGGGGGCTGGGAATCAGGGGTGTAGGGCTGAGCCAGCATAATTCCCCAGTTTTTCCCCAGGCTGGGGATACCCACTGGGGGCCATGGTCAGTATGAGGGGATCCCTAGGGCAGAGCTGGGCCAGGGACAATTGGGAGGGTGCACCATGAGATGGTCCCCAACCGCCATCTCTATTGAGATCCCTTCTCTGCCTGCAGGACACAGCAGGCTGAGCTCAGGAACTCTGTGGGCAAGGGCTGGGGCACTGTCAGCAGAAGTCTGGGATGTTCTGCAGTCCCCATGGGTGCAGCCCATGTCCCTCCCCAGGTCACCAGCACTCCTGCATCACGGGGGCTTTCCCATCTTGGTCCTGAGAGGTGGATACTGCTCCCCTGGCTGGGCACTGTTCCCAGCAGGACCATCACCGACCAGTGGCTGAATGTCCCTCTTGAAGGTCCCAGCAGCTTGGGGAACTCAGAGATGGTCACTCAGGGGGCATCTTGCCTATCACTATTCAACAAGAGCCCTGCAGGGAGGTGCTGCTCTGGCCAATCAGAGATGATTACACAGGGAGTCAGCCATGGGAGACCCTGACAGGAATGGTGACATTTCTAAGGGCTTTGGGGAAACCAAAACTTGGCCCCAATGTGCCATGGAGAAGCCAGGCCCCAGAAGGCCAGCCTGCATCCCACTTCCCAGCCAGGAGCAGGAAGGTACTGTGCCAAGGTCCAAGATCCTGCCTTCAGCCCCTTCCTCCAAAGGGCAGGCAGGTTGGCACATCCCCACCCACTGAGACCCAGCACCCGGTGCCTTCTTGTCTGCTCTGCTGGGTGTATCCGGGCACTTTCCCTGGGGGCACTGCATATCCTCCAAGGCCAGGAGCTGCCAACTCCTCTCCTCCCACGGGAATGCCAGGGCCCCACATGTGCTGGCAGAAGTGAATACATCCAAGCATTTCTGGCTCTGTTTCACACCCTCTTAAAAAACACAAGCTGTCTGGTGAATCCTGGGGCTGTCCCCTCAATCCTGAGGGCTGGCCTGGCCCCTGAGCCTTGGGTGGAAACAGGAACTGATCCAGCCTCAGGCCCCCTCCTCATGTTCCACCCATCAGTCCCCTGCCTGACACCCTCCCTCAGTCCCAAGATGTGGCCCTTTTGGCTTCTGCCCCTCCTTTCCTAGGTGGCCTGACTATGTCATCACCCCCAATGCCTGGGGCAAGGATGAAGAGGGCCCCTGACTGTGAGCCTTACCCTCCACACCCAAGGAACGCTTTCTTGGTGCCGACCCAGATCCCAGCACCCAAAGCTCCACCTGGAACCCCAATCTCAGCCCCACTGGAAGCAGGGACAGGAGCTCTGGCCAGTCTCAGGCCCAGCATCCCAGGGGACACCCCACTTCAGTCCACCTGGAGAGGTGCTGTGTCCCCTGGCCCAGTGACTTCCTTCAAGAACGGTTCCCAGCAAGTCCAGGAAAATCTAACAAAAATGCAGTGCTTCACGGGCCCCTAACCGCTGGGGGCCTCCGCTGGAAAGAGGAAGGCTCCCTTTCCCGCTTCCTCCCGCCATTCACCATAGAACTTCATGGAGCAAGCCTGGCCCTGGCGGCTCCTCTGGATCAGCAGCGACGCGAGCAGAGGCCAGCGGAGCACTGGTGAGGATCTGCAGCTCCCACCGCACACCCAGAGGCCTGCTGTCGACTGGGGTCGGGTGGAGCAGACCAGGCAGTCGGAGGGCACCTGGCGGTCGGGTGGAGCAGACCAGGCAGTCGGAGGGCACCTGGCGGGGCAGGGGACGCACGCTAAGTGCCCGCGAGCTGGGCCGGACACGTGGGCTGTGGCGTGACCCGGGGAGGGCTGGCAGGCGCCCCCAGGCTTTGGTGCTCGGCGGGGTGGGGGGGTGGTAGTGCAGAGAAAAAGGTGCAAGGGATGGCGCGCCTCGGGAAGAGAGGGACTCGGCTCGTCCTGCGACACAGTTCGCAGACCAGCCTCAGCTCCCAGCTAGGCTGAGTTCCCCGAAGACAGGGCGCGCCCCGAAATCCGGGGCGTCCAAGGGCGGCAGGGACCCAGCCCGAGCGGCAACCGAGCGGACCCTCCGCAAGGCGAGCGCTGGCCTTTCCCTGGGCGTCCCGCGGGGGCCTGGGGAGGGTGGAGCCGCCCGCCACTTCCCGGCAACCTCTGCCTGGGGGAACTTTCCCGTAGGTGGCCGCGCGGGCCGGGGGCGGGGCGCGCAGGGCGGGGCGGGGCCGCGGGGGCCGGGGCCAGGTGTCCGCGGCGTGCGGAGCACGTGGGCAGGGCGGGCGTCCGGGAGGGGGCGGGGCCGCGGGCTGAGCGTGGGGTCGCTGTCCGGGTCCCGTTCGTTTCTCCCGCCGCCACATCGGGTTCCCATGGCGTCTCGCGGCGGCCCTGAGCTCCGGGCTGGGGTCCCCAGAGCCCCTGGCTTTGGGGGTTGCAGGTAAAGAATTGCGAGAGGAGTGTGAGGGTGTCAGGTCCCGAGGCCTCTGCCAAGGGACTACCATCTTCACCGTACCTGGAGCACCTGTGGCCGAGGCCCCACCCTGCTCCTGGGGGAGGCGGGAGAGGGTCCCGTGCTGACCAGGGCCTGCCATGTGTTCTCGCTGTGACCCTGGCTTGTGCTCCGCTTTTCCCCAGCCACCCCCTATAGACACCTGTTACTACTCCTGGGGCTCCTGATGGTCTTTTTTGGGGTTCACAACCTGGAGGGGGGGTCCTGGCTTCTTCTCTCTAGTGGCTCTTCCTTGTCTGGGACCCTGGCCAGCTTCCAGGACCCAACCCAGGTACCTGCCCGGGTCAAGGAGCCTGCAGTGACCGAGGGCCTCAGCTCCAGTCTCCGCAGGAACGTGCTCAGTGAGAGGGAGCGCAGGTGAGTGGCCAATTTGTGGAGGAGCCCTCCTGGCCCCGCCTGGTTTTAAGGGGTGGGGGCTGTGACTGCCTCCTGGCCTCAGGCATCCAGGGCCAACTGACCAAGGTAAATCCACGTGGGGGGTCCAGCAGCACCCTGTGGCCTGAAGCCCAGGCATCTGGAGGTTGTACATTTGGGATCCTTTAGACCTGTACACTGTCTCACCGCTGTCCACACCCTGGTCCTTCTGGGATGGGGATGCTGACCCCTGGAAACCCTCAGCTCAGACAGCTGGAGAATTAATTAGTGGCCTTGGCCTCTGCTGGTTCCCGGGGAGAGGTCCTTGGGGTTCCAGCAGCTGCTGCCCCTTCTGGTGGAGGCTGGATGGGTTTGTGGACTTTTTTTTATTTTCCTGGGCACAGGAGGCGGATCTCTGTGAGCTGTGAGCGCCTGCGGGCCCTGCTGCCCCAGTTCGATGGCCGGCGGGAGGACATGGCCTCCGTCCTGGAGATGGCTGTGCAGTTTCTTCGGCTCACCCACACCCTGGTTCCTGGTGGGGAGCAGCATGCTGTAAGTTGTGGGTGTGTGGACCTGATCAGGCGAGGATGGCCCAGCATTGCTCAGGGGCAGTGTCCCCTCCAGCTTCATGCCTCCCTCCACAGCCTGGGCTGGCTGTGGCTTCTGCAGGGCACTTTGTTCAAACTGTTCCTGTTGCTATTCTTCCCCTGGGAGGGGACCTGCTTCCCCAGTCCTGTTGAGTGAGCAGTCGCCCCATGCTTGATGCCAATACTGGGGAGAATCAGGGTGTCCTTGTGCTGCCCTGGCGGAGCGCCACATAGACCCTTTCCCTGCAGCTTTGCCTGAGAGAAGGCATGGGTCTTTGAGCTGTGAGGGCTTCACCAAGTCTCCATAGCCCCTACAGTGAGGGGGGTGTCCACATGTGTGGGGACGGGGGGCCAGATGGGGATAGGGCGAGGCCTGGGTGTCACCCTGTGCCTGTAGCCTTGTCCTGAGTGCAGGGTGAGCTCTATGTGAGGCTCTGGCTTGCTGGTCACCTGTGGGACAGCTGCTCTGACCAGAGCCCTGACAGCCTCCCAGCTGACCTTGTGATTGGTGTGTTTGTTGAATTAACTCTTTGAGGTATTGGGGATC
The DNA here is from genome assembly GCF_045843805.1 of Urocitellus parryii. Classification (NCBI taxonomy): domain Eukaryota; kingdom Metazoa; phylum Chordata; class Mammalia; order Rodentia; family Sciuridae; genus Urocitellus; species Urocitellus parryii. Next base: position 209,826,993 of record NC_135534.1, on the reverse strand, counting down.
AAACGCAGGGACTGTGCATGCAGGCAAGTGCTCCTACACTGACCACATCTTGAGCACTATCTTCGTTGGTTTTTTAATTAAAATCAAAATGGAGGGCTGGGGCTGGGGCTGAGCTGTAGAGTGCTCACCTAGCATGTGTGAGGCCCTGGGTTCGATCCTCAGCATCACATAAAAATAAAAGTTGGACTTGTGTCCAGCTACAACTAAAAAAAAAAAAAAAATTGTGACAGGGTCTCACTGAGGTGCCCAGGCTGGCTTTGAGCCTGTGATCCTCCTGCCTCAGCCTGCCAGCAGGACACCACCATGCCTGGCCCGTGTGTGTGTGTGTGTGTGTGTGTGTGTGTGTGTGTGTGTGTGTGTTTGTTTGAATTCCAGGTTCCTGCTTCCTCCAGGGAGGCTTGGCACAGGTGGAGCGAGGAAGTTCTGCAGTTGACCTTGGCGAGCCAGATTCCAGCCGGTGGGCCTGACCCTGGGACAGCAGCATCCACTGTGACTCTGTTAGTATCCACTGGGGCCCATCCTTAGGGTTAGGGGGTGTCCAGGGACAGCAGAGTCACCTGTGGTGTAGAGAACTAGAAACTTGCTTAGGCCCTGACTCATACCAGTGGCGTCACTGTCACTTGGTTAGGATCTAGTGTTTCCAAAGGTGTCATGTTTAGCAGATGTGGGGGACTGGACTGGTGTGGGGGAGGGGTGCTCAGTACTTGGCTCAGTATCCCCCACCCCCCTCTGTACACTGTCCAGGCAGCAGGACCCCTTGAGCTGTGTGACCCTGGCTGTGGACAAGAGTGAGGTGCTGGACGGGCCACCCTCCCTCCCAGGTAAGTGACCATGTCCAGGGCAAGTCAGGAGACCTCCAGCCCTAAGAGTGGGGAGCGCTTTTCCTGGGTGCAGGTCCAGTTTTCACACTGTCTGTGTGCGGGGGACCCTTGCTGATGGTGTTCTTTTCAGGTAGCCCTGTACTCCCTGCCCTGGTCCTAACCACCTCCACTCCCCAAGGACACGCCCCACTTCCTCCTGTCTTCCTCCAGGGGCCATGGGGGTGCACCAAGGCCCTCGGCCCATCTTGGGCACCCAGCTGACCTATTCCATGTCTAGTTCTAGCAGCCACCGTTGGCTGTTCTTGGCGTCCCCTGGCTGTCCATGGTGGTCTTGTGGCTAGATGGGCCACCGCTGTGCCCACTATCTGCCTCTGCTGCAGGGGTGCTCTTGTGGGGACCCACCTCAGGCCTGCAGCCTTCCAGCCACCTTCCCCTGTGCCACCTTCCTTTCTTGAGGCTACTATAGCCAAGCTCTGTTAGGTGGCTTTGGGGTCACCCTGAGGGGCACCTGTGATGACCCTGACCCTGAGGGCACTGGCCCTCCTGTTTGTCACCTCTCAGATGTGTTTGCCACTTCTGAAAATGGTTCTGCTGCCGGGTGATACCTCGTGACCCTACAGATGTACCGCTGCCGTGGGTGGGGCTTGCTGTGGGCAGAGCTGGCATGGCCAGCTGCAGCGGTCCTGTGGCAGGCCACAGGGGCTCAGTGGAAGGGATCCCAGACCCGAGGCTTCCTGCTCCCCAGGTGTTAGGCCCCTGCCTCTGGGCAGCCCTCTGCCTGGTCACCTGTCTGTAGCCCACTTCTGGGGCCCCTTCCATGAGTCCTTGTTGTGGGGCTGGACTTGGTCAGATCAAGAGGGCATGGGGGCAGCAGACAGGTGACCTGCTGACTGTGTCCCCCTCCTCAGAGCCCTTCAGCCTGGTGCCCCGGCCCCCATGCTGGCCGCCCTACTCACAGTGGCCGAGCTCCCCCAAGGTGAGCCAGGAGGCTCCTGATGGTGTGGGCCAGGCCGGGCCCCCAGCCAGAGTCCCCACATCCCCAGGTGGGCTGGCTGAGGAGGCAGCCCTGACACCTGTGGCAGATGCCAGGTGGGTGCCCATGGGCGTGCATGTGTGTGTGTGGGGAGTGTGCGCGTGAGCGTGCTTACCGGGCCGGCTACCGCAGGCCGCCCTCCAGCCGCACCCTGGGCCTTTCCCCTCACCTGGAAGCTTCCACTCTGGTGCCCAGCAGGTCTGCGAGGGGGGCTCAGGCGGTCAGGCCGGGACCAGCTGCCTGGCCGTGTGGCTTTCTAATGTGTGTTTCTGAAAACACTTTTGTCTCCTAATTGTCTCTTGTTTTGGCTGACGGCAAATGAGTTTGTGTTTTGGGAGCGCACACCAGCTGGGCGTGGGAGGGAGCAAGGCTGCGCTGGAGAGGAACCAGCAGGGGTGCTGGGGACAGGCCTGGGCTTGGGCTCCGCCTGCACCCCTTGGTGCAGCAGTGGGTGGTTTCTGCACGTGCTCCCGTGGGGGCTGGAGCCCCTTTGGATATGAAGTGGCTTCTTGGGCCTAGGTCCATCGGTGGTCTCTTGGGGGTTTTCACTTTCAGGTCTGTGTCAGGATCCAGTGTGGAGGATGGGACGTCCTTCCTGCTGACGGCCAGTCCTGACTGGTGGCTGGGTGAGTGGGGGCCGAGGTCCAGGCTGCCTTCGCCCTCGCCAGCCCGGGCACAGGGGCCTCAGCCCTTTCCACGGAGCTAGGGTGGTCGTGCCCCGGCCCAGCTGGCTGTGCACAGTGCAGTTTCCAGAGTGTGTCTGGGTCTCCACCTCCCTCTGGCTGGTGGTTGTCAGGGCGACAGGCAGGGAGAGTCAGAGGTAAAGCATGTGTGTGAGCGTGTGTGTGCATGCACATGTGACGAGGTGTAAGAATGAGCACACTTGAGTGTGAACATACATGCGAGTGAGCACGCACGTGCCTGTGAGCTTGCATGTGACCACTGTGAGCAAGAGTACGTGGGTGTGTGTGTGAGGAGCAGGCCTGTGAGCCTGAGACGTGGGTGGACATCTGACCTGTGGAGTGGGCTGTGTGGGGTCCTGGGCCTTCTCTCAACCCCACATCGTCACACAGGCCCCTGGAGGTGTCTGGACGGTCACGTGTTGGGTGTCGGTCTTCCCCTTTAGGTCCTAGAGCTGGGATACCCTCACGATCTGGCTGGGAGCAGGGTCTCTGCACTGGAGGACTGGGAACCACGGGGAGGCAGGGCTCACCCTCCCAGAGGAATAGAGAGTGGCGGAGGGAGCCCCACTGTATGCCCTTCCCCTGCCCGCCTGCCCCCGTGTCCAGGGCACCCTCCTCCTCTGCTGATGTGCCTTTTGCTCCCAGGGTCCCTGGAGGGAAGAGGAAGCACTGTCCCACCCTGGGCCCCAGCCCGGAGCAGCCCAGCACAGCGGGCAGAGCCAGCCTTCCTGGGCGACCCTGAGCCTGGCTCCCCGGAGCTCCAGAATGGTCCCCTAGAGCTGTGGGGCTCTGACCTGGGCAGCTGGGGCCTGGAACTGCGGGAGGAGGTGGACGGCATCTTCCCTGATTTCCTTGCCTGCTAGCCACTGCCAGAGGGGCAGGACGGCCAGGCCCGGAGCCTGGGCAGCCTGTGTGTCCCTCACGTGCGGGTGCCTTATTTTGGGCTGGGTTGCAGCTGTGCCCTAATCTGAGCGAGCCTGGCAGGGCTGTGCGCCCGGAGGCTGGATATTAAAAAGGGAAAGCGATTTTCCTGGAGGAGAACAAACCCTGTGGCTTTTGTGTGATGAATCCAATTCATCAGGCAGATGCGCCACCTCCATTCAGAACACAGGCAGCGGCCCCACACGCTGACGTCCCTGAGTGACCCAGGCTGGGTGGGGGTGCTGCAGCTCTGGGTCCCGCTCCCAGGGAGGGTGGTCTGAGGGCTGCTGTCCTCTTCAGCGTCCCTCAGGGTTGTGGGCCGGGTGTTTGGACTGTGTGGGGTCCTTTCGGGATGACCCTCGTGTCCCTCTCTCAGCCCAGGGTGCCCCAGGGAGGAGCTGGCTAACTTCTCGCCATTACCATGGCTGCCCTTGCCACGATGAGGTTGTTGGGGACCCTGGGCCGAGGCCACCTGCCCCCCACATCTGTGGAGGGACTCAGTTCCTGCCAGCAGGGGAAGCAAGCCCCAGGGTCTTGTCCTCCCTCCCTCCGGGGGGACAGCAGGCTTGCCCTTCTGTCTCCATCTGGACTCCAGGCCCAGGTCCTGTGACCCCACCCCACAAATGAATGCTGGGGCCAGAGCAGCCTCAGCTCTCCCAGAAGATCGAGTTCTGAGTGCAGGCTCAGCCTCCCGGCTTCCTCGCCCCCACAGCCGGCGGAAGGTTCCATTCATTCTCTGAGTCACTCTGACGAGGCCTGGAGCTGCTGGTGTGGGAGGGAGGCGCTGGCTGGCTGCGTGGAGCCAGGTCGTCACAGACCCTGGGTGTAGGAGGACGAGCCCCTCAGCCTGGAGCAGGGCAGGGCTGTCCAGGAGCCCATCTGTGTGCCCGCTGGGGTCCTTTGGCAGGGCCTGGGTCCAGGTGGACACCAGAGGTGTGGCTCTCACCTGTGGACCAGCATCCTCCTGGCCCTCTTGTCCCCTCTTGGTCTGAGGATCATGATAAGAGCCTGGCGCAGAGGTCCGGTGGTGGTCGGGATCCTCAGAGTTCCGTGATGAGGCCTCCAGGCACCTGTGCACCTCTGGGCTTGTAAGTCAGACCCCCCACTGGTGGCCACAGGAAGCTTTGGCTCTGGCCAAGCTGAGGTGCCACAGCCAGGCCTGAGAGGCCCACCTGAGGCCGGCCTCACCTGTAGCCCGGTGAGGGAGGACTCAGACTTATGGACAGATCTGACGGGTGCCCTAGGGCTTGGACAGGCGGGACACTGGCCTGGCCCCTGACTTCCCCAGAAGGTGAGGGACAGACTCCATTCTGGGAGGCCCCAGGTGGAAGGGACCCTGCCTCTCTGCAGGGTCTTGGCAGACGTGCATGTCAGGGCTGGAGGTGGGGAGGGTCCGTGGGCAGGCTCTGCCATGCTCGTGTCCACCAGCAGGACAGGGGCTGGGGTCTCTGGAAGAGCATCTCAGGGGCCCGTGGCATGTGTGGTGGTCCTTGGGTCTTGATTACCTTCTGTTGGAGGTGGCTGCTCAGGGGTCTCTGTCCCTCCTGCTCTCGAGGTTGTGGTGGGGGTACAGCTTCCTCTTTGTCACCTGCCCCACCTGCTACAGGGTTGAGTTCCTGGACACTGGTGGCCCGGGATTCTGTGCAAATGGCTGGTGCCAGGCCTTGGCTGAGGCCCTGCCTGTTGGGTGCAGGAGGAGTGCTGTGGTCCCTGGGCTGGGAGCCCCCCCACCCCAGAGTGGCCAGGTTCCTGCAGGCAGAGTCCACACCCAGGACTGGCCCTTCCTGCCACACTGGTGGGCTCACAGGGTGTTCCCTTTCCCTGCTGCAGTGGCCCCCAGAATCCACATCTTCCTGGAACCTCAGGTTATGACTTTATTTGGAAACAGGGTCTTTGCAGGTGTCATTAGTTGAGGATTATGAGACCCTCCTGCATCAAGGGTGGGCCCTCCGTCCAACAGCGGGTGTTCTTACGGGATCCTGCAGGGTGTTGCAGTGCAGTGCTGAGCACACGGGTCCAGTCCCAGCACTGAGGGGGAGGGAAGAGGGGAGTGTGGAACAGCTGCAGGAAGAGGCCTGGGACCACGCAGCCTGTGGTCAGTGACAGCAGGGCCTGGGGACAGTCACGGCCACAGTGTCACTTCCCGGAGTTGGAATTGGCTGGTTGGCCCTTTCTGTTGCCCCAGGTGTTAAACTAGGTGCTGCAGGTACCCCAGGGTCAGTGGTCAATGAAAGGTTGATCCTCTTTCAAAGGTGGCAAGTTGGGGGCCCGTATCCCCACCCATGGTCCTTCTGTGCTGCCCCAGACTCTGCCTTGCTACACAGCCCCTGGCTCAGCTCCCCTCACCACGGGAAGCATGGTCCCTGCAGATGGGCAGTGATGTGGCTGCCCCAAGTGTCCCTGGGCTCAGCTGGTCACTCTGCTAGTGCTCTCTGGGCTGTGACTTGGCACGCACGCCCCTGAGAGGAGGTGCTGGTGGCCCTGCCTGCACAGTGATGAGCTCTCCTTGGCACCATCTCAAGGCTCAGTGGCCATCACTCACCCAGGACGGCAGAAGCCAGCACCTTGGTACTGCCAAGGTGCCAGAGCACGGCTGGCCTGCAGCAGCTGCATACCAAAGCCAGCAGTTTGTGAGGCCCTGGCCTGGGCCTTAAGGCCAGCACCCAGGGCTGTGGAAATTGGCACGTTCGTCCTCATCCCAGGAACCCAAGGTGCTTGGGCAACTAGGGGTGCTTGGTGTGCCTTGGAAGAGGCAGAGACTTCCGGGAGGTGACGTGACCCCTGAACTACTGTTCTGGGCCACCTGCCGGGCACCCCCTTTCACCTTCCACTGCCAGGTGGAGACCGTGGGTGCTGGGGCCAGGGTGGGAACACCTGGCAAGTCATGGCAGTTAAGGACTGCCCGAAGTCCATCCCCCCGGGGCCCCCAAGGTGCTTCCCTGGGGCTCTCCCTCCCTCCAGGTTCCAGGTTAGACCTCGTCCCGCACCACGGCCCTGTGGCAGGGACAGGAGTGCCGGCTCCCCGCCCTGCCTGTGGGATGGACCTCACTGGCCTGTGTCAATTGGAGTAGTTCAGGGGTCACGTCACCTCCCAGAAGTCTCTGGCTGCCTCCTGAAGTGGCCCTGTGCTGGGGACAGCTCTGCTTCTGTTCTCAGCCTGCAGGTGTGTCCACTTGCACCATGGCTGCCAGCACAAAGGCCCAGGGACTTTAACTCTGCCAGGGCCCTCACCACAGGTGTAGGATGTGGCCCCAGTCCATCAGCATCTGAGTGGCCCAGTTGGATCTGTCCCGGGCCACCACCAGGCCTCCGTGTCCATCGATGTGTTTTTACTGCTGGATTGCGTTCCTGGCCCTGACCTCCCCTCGCCTGCCTTTGGGATTTGTAGAATGGCACAGCACAGAGCAGTCTTCTAGACTGGCGCTGCATGGCTGGTTGCAATGTCTGTGACAATCACCCGGGAGTCACCCTGCTTCTTTCAAGATGGCTTTTTGGGGTCTGTCCTTTGTGACTCCATGTACATCTCCAGGCTTCGTCTGTGTTGTGTAGGGGTCGGAACTCCTCCTGCTGAGGCTGAGAGCTGTGGTGTGTGTGACGTGCGGGTCATCCCCCCTCTGTTTGTGGTGGTGGCTCTTGGGACTGCTGCTGCCCGGAGCACCAGGGTGCGTGTGCAGACGCAGTTGAGACCTGGCCTTTGTCTTCAAGCGTCCACACGTGCAGAAGGGGGATTGCTGGGTGGACGGTGGTCATTCTCAGTCTATAGAACGGCTGATCTTTGTTGGTTTTGCAGAATGTGCTGGTAGTCCTGCTGGTTCTGGTGGCTCTTCTGTGGCAGCTTGTGGGCCATGTGCGGTCGTGGGGACTCCCTTGCACCTCTGGGGATGCTCCTGGGACCACCTTCCGGGCCTATTCCTCTGCTCACCTCTGTTCTTCTGGTTTTGCTGCCTGTGCGCTTCCTTTGGAGACGTGCAGCTGCCCCTGTAGCTCAGTGTAGGATGGTGCTGCCAAGTCACGGAACGTCTCGTCTCTTTCCCCCGCAGGGTGGCCAGGCCATTCTGCATTGTGACTGACGACCCATTCATTTTGGTTCTGTGTCCTTGCAAGCAAGCCCGGTGACTCTGTCTTCAGTTAGCTGCTCCAGTGGGTGGGGAGTAGCGCAGCCTCTCGGCTGGGATTTCGTCTGTGCCAGCTGAGGGTGCCAGTGTACTCATTCAGTAGGAAGTCAGCACAATAAGTCACGCCCTTGAGCCATCAGCTCCCAAGATACCTCCTGAAACCCACCACATCTACAAACCCCCGCCCCGGAGGGACGAGGACCCTCTGAGGATGTGGTGAGCCAGGGTTTCTCACAGGGCAGCCGTGTGCACTGCTGCCCAGACATCCCTGTGGGGACCTGTGAGTAGCTGTTAGGAGCAGGGGGCTGCCCTGTGTGTTCAGATCTTTGGACTCCTCACTGATTCTCACCCAGTGTCCCCACCATTCCCCACCATTAGGCTAAGTCACCGTGCCCAGAGAGCCTGTGGACGTGACCTTGAGCTTCGGCAGGGCCTGGATTGCCCCATTACCTGGGGTTCCCAGGTCAACCACAAGGAAGAAACAAGGAGATTGTGTGCATCTGTGTGCACGTGTGCGTCTGTGTGCGTGTGTGTCTGTGTGCACGTGCATGTGCGTGAGCAGGCGTGCAGCTCCTGGTGTCTGCAGCAGGTGCTCAGTGGCACACACCCACTTCCGTGAGCAGCCTGCCTGCTGGGCTGTGGACTCTTAGGGTTTGCAGGAAGCAAGGAGCCTTTGGGTCTGGAAATGCCCCCAGTGGAGTCCTGGGGGTGCCTGGCGGGCTCCTGGGTCTCAGCCCAGCGTGCTGACTTCAGGGTGGTCAACCCAAAGGAGACAAGGCCCCAGATGCTGCAGAGATTCTCTAGCAGCTCGGCAGGCAGGCGTGAGGGGGGCAGTGTCAGACATGGGGACGTTTCTGGGTGGGCTGGGCACTTGTCAGGAATGCAGCCGCAGAGGGAGCTAGAGCTGCTGTGGGCCTGGGTTGACTGTTCTCCAAGTCTGTAGGAGGCCATGTTACCTGCTCCAGTCTAGGAGGCTCTCCAGCCCAGGGATACTGTCCCCGGCTGCCGGCTGGGGTGAGTTGGTCTGAGCCGGGTTGCCATGGGCAGTCCTTGGCCCACTGCTGGGTTCTCTGTTTATTGGGACCCCTCCTGCCTGACTCTCAAGCTGGGGCAGAGCCTCTTGGGCCCCCTTTATCCATCCCAGCGGGGCGCTGAGAGCGCCTTGGGTGAAAGGTGGGGGCTGTCCCAGCACTCCTCCCCTACTGCCCCCAGCAGGTGCTCAGGGGTCTGGCTTCTCTCCCAAGTCACCCAAGCTGCACTGGTGCCCGAGGGTGGCCCCCTTCCTGACCTGCTGGGGGTGCCTGGGTCCTGCCGGATGAGTCTCCCTTCCTGTTTCGGGCTTGCTCTTTGGTTTGCAGCAGGGAGGAGGGTCAGAGGTGCTCCTGGCTGGCCTCACCCCCACACCCTTGGTCCTTCCCTGGACAATGCTCCCAGAGCTCAGGGTGCAAGTCCACCGGTGGCCGGCTGTCAGGTCTCCAGCCTTCGCCTGCGGTAGGTCCTCCCCTCTCAGCCTCAGCTGCTCTGCACGGCTGGGCTGACCGTCGCTGGAGGGGACAAGGACCATGACCAGGGCATGGTGAGTGTCCTTTCGTGTGTGCTGTAGTCTGGGTCTTGTGGTAGATGGCCACTGTTATTCTGCCTGGTGTGGTCTACTTAGTTTGTCTCCCAGTTTTTAAAAATTATGGTAAAATACGTGTAGCATAAAAATTAGTCTGAACTTTTTCCCCCTCTTCCGACACGGGCTCATGTGCTGCCCCAGCTGGCCCTGAACTCCTGGGTCTAGTGACCCTCCCAGCTCGGGCCCCTGAGCAGCTGGGACTGCAGGATGCACCTCCACGCTGGTTCCTTAGCCTTTGTAGGGGCACAGCCATTCACACTGGGGTGGGCACCCTCACGCCGTCTCCGTAAGTCCCTGAGGTCCCAGTCTGCCCTGTCCAGCATGGTTCCCGCCCCTCCCACTTCCTCCAGTGCTGTCCTCTACCCTGCTTCATCCCGTGTCTCCCTGTGGGCTTCCTGGTGCTAGAATCTGCTGTGGACCCATGAGTGTCGCCCAGCCGAGGCGGGCTGGGGACAGCTGCGTCCCCCAGGGCTGCCTGTCCTTTCTCTCATGTCCCCTGTTTTGGATTTCATTTACTTTGATCTGTCGACAGAAGACAATTACAAGTGTCATTTAGAGGTCTTAGTTAGTTGGTCTTTGCCATTCTAGAACCAGGCTGCTCCTCATTGCAAAAGGGGCACAGGAGGTGGTTTCAAGGACAGGGAAGGGACAAGGGCCGGTGCTGGCCTGTAGGGGCCTTGGGCTGCTGCCCCTCTGCCCTGGTTCCTTGGGAGGGAGGTCACTCATCTGTGCCTGCTGGGTGGCACTGTGGTCGGTGACCCCGTTCTGCCTGGGTCTGCTGGGTCCCGAGTCCTGGCCAACTGTGGTGCCTGCCGTCTCCTCTGTCACCACAGAAGGGGCAATTCCACAGGACAGTTTTTCCAAAGAGGTGTGTGTGACCAACTCAATAGCTGTCATGTGGTCAGTGATCTGAGGACGGGAAGGCGGTTGGATATCCCCAGTGCGGCCAGTCGGGTGGGTGAGATTTGGCTTGCCGCCACTGCGTTAATTAGCCTCCTCTGCATGCCCGGGAGCCTGTGTGTCTGTTGGCTCTTCAGGCTCTCCCCTGGTGAGTTGCTGGTTGGTAACGGGGCCAGTTGCTCACCCTGGCCTTCTCTGCCACAGCCTCCCAGGTGGCTTTGAGGACAGTGGTGTGGGGGACTGTCCGCCAGGCTGGACAGAGCCCTGGCTCCCTGTGAGTGGGTGCCATCTACCTAGATCTTCCAGAAGCATCTCCAGGTGCCGTGTGGTGCAGCCCCACAGGAAGGTCGCTGCCCTCTACCCTCTGGTCCTCCCCACAGGGCTGTCGGGGGCGCGGGGCAGACAGCGTTCTGACCTGGCTGCAGTTCCCTCTGCCCGGCTTTGTTCAGCCCCAGTGCGGCAGGGCCACCAGCACCCAGCCCTGTGACCTGGGCTCTGGGTCGGCCCCCTGGAGGGCTGGGTGTCTGGGGGGAGGAGGCCTTGGCGAAGGGGTTGTGGCCTGGAAGGGTCCAGAGCCCAAGGTGTCCTGGGGGAACCCAGTCCCTCATGTACCCACTCACCCCTCAGTTCACAGACCTGATTCTCTTGAGAGCCACCTCTGTCCCTCTTAGCTGCCTCCCCTTGGCTCCAGGAAGGACATGGGATACGGGCCAGGCCACCGAGTGGCGCAAGAGCTTCAGCTCCTGGGTGGAGCTGGTGTTGGGAGGGCCTGACCCAGCGAGTTCACCACCGTCGGCAAAGCCCAAGAATGTTGGCTGCACCGTGGAGGAGAGAGGCCAAGACCTGCAGGGACGTGGCTGGGGTGAGATCTACCTGTGCCTGGATCCACCTGGGCCTGCCGGCGGTCACCGCAGCACCTTTCAGACGTGAGAGCCAATAAATCACATCTGTTGTGTGTCTGTGTGAGGTTTTCTGTATTTTGAGCTGAAGAGTCCTAGTTGACGCGAGTCTGCCTGTGAGGCGGAGACTCGTCACTGTGCACTCATCACTTGGTGAAGGCTAACAGCTCTGGGGAGGGCCCAGCTGCTCCGTCAGGTGCCTGGACTGGGGAAGACGCTCCCTCTTTTCCTATACCTGTTTCTGCAGATGAGAAGAAATGTCCCCTGCAGTCTGACAGATTCAGAGTCACCTTGGATGAAATCCTTTATAGAGCAAGGAAGGGCCAGGGCCGAGAAGCAGGGACGGGGCGGGGCTGAGCCCTACAGGCTGGTGCGGAGGGACCGTCTGCAGACGTGGGCCCCTGGGCGCCTCGCAGCCCACTGCAGGCCCCTCTGGGGGCAGGGGGCTGCACAGGAGAGGTGTTCGTGGTGGGCTTCCTGGAGGGTCAGAAGGGGTGGGCTAGCAGACGTCCCCGCGAGCCCCACGCCTGCCCCGGTGCCCAGCCTGGGCTCCCTCCCACTCCAGGGACAGGATGCCTGGTCCTCTGGAGGGGAAGGCGTCACCCACCGCCGCTGGTGTGGCAGTCCTGGAGTCTGAGCTCTGGCAGTGGTCTGAGGGGACAGAGGGGCCTGGATCAGCCCAGGCCTGGCCCTACCCCAGCTGCCCCTGGCTATCAGGCAGGCCACTGGAGGGCAGGGAGCCAAGCAGGGCCTGGAGGATGTGGCCTTGCCTGAGAGTTGCAGTGGCTGGATCTGCTGCCCGAGGTGGCCGAGGTCCTCGAGACGCTCCCAAGGTTGTCCTGGATCCCCCACTTTGCAGGGAGCCCCTGCACTGGGAGGGGAGGACTGTGGGAGTCTCCCCTGCTGGCCACTGGGGCAGCTATGGCAGGACAGAACATGGAGGGCGCCCCCCAATGGCTCCTCTGACAGGCCTGGGGCAGGGGCCACGGGGGAGGCTCAGGCATTGTGCTCTCGGACCAGGGCAGGGCGCCCATCTAGGTGGGCAGTTTCCAACTGCGGTGAGGAAAGGAGAGAGCTGTGTCTGCCCCTGGGAGGGGAGGGAGAGGCCCAGAGGGGAGGAGAACATCTACTGCGGAATCCAAAATACCGACTGGCCCTGTGGGGGAGTTTGCCACCCGCTGTCTGCCGCAGTCCGGAGGGTGGGGGGGTGGGGGTGACGAACAACTCGTGTACATTGATTCAGCAGGAGTGGGAGCCGTTTATTGTAGGACAGGAGGGGTATATATACATTCCACACAGCTCATCTAATTAACATAAACTAGATACAGCAGTCAACCAATCAGGAATCTCCACACTTAATGGCTTGCTGGCGTTACTTCACAAACCACTCCCTCTGGCAAAATGCCAGGCGCCATCCCAACTTGTTTACAGACTCTAACATTTCCCCCTTTTGTTTAATTTAAATAATGACCATAGTGGTTTTTTACACAAACACCATAAATAATCTGCTACAAGCAGAAGGGGAGGATACAAAAAGCCACAATACCAAGCCAATTGATGGCTCCATGCAAGAAGCCCTTGGAAAAATTATACCAGCAATGACACCGTTAGCATAGATACCGAGTTACAATTTGTTGTAGATTACAGTTTGTTGTCTCAGTCCAGGTAAAGCAGTGTCTCAATAGATTAACTCACAGTCCAGGTAAATCATAGTCCAGGTAAGTTCTGTAGGCAGCTAGCTTAAATCACAGTCCAGGTAAGTTCTGCAGGCAGCTAGCTTGATCTGAAGTCTAGTCCGGTTCTCAGCCGAAGTTTCGTCCGGTTTTCAGCAACACTGGAAATTTTTCCACCCTCATTTTCACCAGCACTGGGATGAAGGCAGGAACTCCAGCAATGATGCTAAAGAAAATCCTGTAGCATTCCACTAAGAAAACAACCTTCCGAACAATTTAGTACATTATCTCAAGGTTTTTTTACATTTGAAATAAGCCTTAATGGTGCTCATTATTCATCAGCTTCCGGGTATGGGAGAACCATTGTAGCTTAGTTATTGGCATTGAAAATGACCAAACATCAGGGACGCCAGTAGCGTCTTCTGCCGGCTGTAGCATCCTGGGCAGCCCCAGATGTCCCTGGGGAGAGTCCCGGTCTCAAACTTCTTCCGGGCACAGGGAGCAAGAGCCTGCGAGACTGTGCCTCCAGGTCAGGTCTAGATTTGGGCTCGAGACAGTGGAAGAGCCGGGCCACTTGGAAGTCCTTGCTGTGCCGTTACCAGCTCCAGCACATGGCAGCCGCCACACTGATTCATGCACCCTCCCGTAATGAAAAGTATTCAGTAATAGCCTTTTGCTGCAACTTTTTTCCTGATAATCCTTCTTCTTCTGAACTTTCTTTTTTCTGACTAGAGTTCCTGGGCTTCCATCAACACATGCCCTAACTGCTCTTGGTTCCATTGGGGTGCCTTCTTTCCTTAGTAATTTACTTCTCACCCCTTCCATATTTTCGTCACAAAGACAGTACAATACACTGAGACAAAACAAGACACAAACATACTGTATCAATCTTCTCCATTTTCTCAAAATTGCCATTTTTCCTCTTGCCCTATTAAGGGACAAGCAGATTTGCTCCCATCCTATCTAGGGACGGGCAGCTTTTTTTTTTTTTCGTCACTTACCCCTGAGTGTCCCGGGGCTCCCCAAAATGGGCCACCATCTGCCGCAGTCCAGCTGCAGCAAAATAACCGGGGGAGGGGGGTGACGAGCAACTCGTGTAGATTGATACAGCAGGAGTGGGAGCCGTGTATTGTAGGACAGGAGGGGTATATATACATTCCACACAGCTCATCTAATTAACATAAACTAGATACAGCAGTCAACCAATCAGGAATCTCCACACTTAATGGCTCGCTGGCACCACCTCACAAACCACTCCCTCTGCAAAGTGCCAGGCGCCATCCTGACTTGTTTACAGACTCTAACAGCTGTCTAGGACAAAACAAACCTGAGTTGATTGGCTCTGGAAGCAGAGACCCTTGGGCCTGCTCACTGGGAGGGGACCAGTCCCCTGCTCGCCCGCCTGCCTCCTCCCACAGGAGGCCCTTCCTGGGCTGGCCTCCAGGCTGCGCTGGCCCTCAGTGCTCATTGATTAGGAAGAGGATCAGATAGTCCTGGGGCTTTACCTTCACCAGGTAAAGTGTGTTGTGTCCCCAGTCTGTGAAGGCCAGGACTCACACAGGTCTGGGGCCATGGGCCCTGGGAGGCACACCTGTCCACCCCTGAGGCTGAGCCCCCACCGCCTCTGCTTAGGGCTAGTGCCAGGCCCTGTGGGGCCCCAGGGGCAGGAGGTGTGGTGGGGCCAGGCACAGGGACCTCCTCTGCCCCCTGAGAGTGGCTGCCAGTGCCCAGTGGGCATTGGCCCAGAGCTGCCTGCCCAGGGATGCCTAGTGCAAGCCACACCTGCGAGCCCAAGCCCCACGTCTCCAGGCCGTGCCGCAGGCGGACACTCACACTCACACTCGAGGCTGAACTGGTTCTCCACGTGGGTCTTACCAGGGTCATGAGCTGGCACTGTTGCTCCTCCCTGCAGTCGGGCGGGGACATCCCTGGGCTTCCCACTGTGGGACCACGCTGTCGTGGTGCCTGTCCCCACTTGGCCTCCAGTCCCCTGGCCTGGGGACCATGTCGGCCTCCACTGTAGGCTCCTGCCTCCCCTGGAAACTGGGTGCTGTGGTCACCCTAACAGGTCACCCTAGGGAGGGGCGGTGACAGATACACTTGGTCCTGCACACACCTTGAGTGCCCAGCCTTACGGGAAGCCCTGAGGTGACCTGAGCCCATGGGCAGCCTACAGTGACTGTGGCAAGTGTCAGGGGAGGGAACAGCAGCTGAGAGAGGGCAGGTCAGTCCCCCCGCCCCCCAGGTGTCCACACTGGACTCACGGCACAAGGAGAACTGCATGAAGGTTGCTGTCTGTTGTGTCCAGAGCCTTGACGAAACCCTGAAGGGCCTGTGAGGCTGGATAAGGGCCATGTCGTTGGAGGCCAGGGCTGCCATGTGCCAGGGCCCAGAGACCTGTGGGCGGCCAGTGGGGAGGACTGAGGGGCGGGGCCTCCTTCCTCCCTGGAAGCTACCCCCTTATCCACGGTCAGCACTGGGCCAGACCTGTCCAGGAGCCCCCTGAGGCACTGACCAGGCTGGTGGGTCCCAGGCCCTCAGGACAACCAGGGGACATGGTGCACGGGGTACGTCAGGCCCAGGGCAGAGATTCCGTCTTAGGGTTCTGCAGCCTGAAGGTGTTCAGAAGGGGCAGCCTGTGGGTGCTCTCCAGGGCTCTGTGCTGCCTCCACTCTGTCCAGACGCTCCCTGTGACACTGTCCTCCAGCCCTGTCCTGCTGTGCCTCCTAGGAGCCCTGCCTGCCCTCTACCCCTTACCTCTGAGGGGTCTGCCTCCTTCTCCTCGGAGGCCTGGTCCTGGGCCTGTGATAAGTAAGAGGGGCTGCATCCTTACTGCGTGCTCTGTCTGGGTTTGGTGGCAGTTGGGGACTTTCCCCAGGGTGCCACCTCTATAGCTTGTGGTCAGGGTGCCTGGTAAGGTCACCAGGAAGGCTTTTCTCTGGGTGGGGGCACTATCCTCCAAAATGTCAGCCAGCCATTGTCTCTGGGCTTCTCTGTTGCTTTGGATGCCAGCACTGGCTTGTCCCCACAGAGCCCATTTCCAGAATCAACAGCCGCTGGGACCCAGCCAGCTCGGGGCCTGAGTGGTATCAGGGTCACATTGGGGCACCCTCTGCATTGCACAATTATTGGAACATAATTAGGTGGGCACAAGCCGTGGACAGAGGGGTCCTGGGATTGGTCCTGGCGTCCCCCAGGGGTTATGAGCCCTGTGTGCCCAGGAAGCTGCCCTCCCGGCTGGCACAGCAGGACTGAAGTCTGCTAGGGTTGCCCACATGCCCAAGGTGCACGTGGCGGACATGCCAACCCCAGAACCTCGGGACGGGGCCTTGTTTGGAAGCAGCGTCCTCTCGGCTGTGGATGGTAGGATGCGCTCCTGCCGCAGCGGGTGGCCGTCCTCCAGGTAGAAAGTCAGAAAGGGGCATATGGGCCCAGGAGGGATGTCGGGGTGCAGCAGAGGTTGAAGAGATGCTCTCACTGCCCGCATCCTGGGGCTGCTTGCTGAGTCCGGCCAGACCCAGGCCTTGCCCCCAGGATGCCGTCCAGGCCTCCACCCACAGGTGTCGGGGTGCTGGACACAGGGGCCTTGCCATGTGAGGTGCCCACAGCTGTCAGCCTGGCCTTCCTTGCAGTCCCAGCTCTGCACCTTACATCTGGTCCTCACTCCTGTGACCTCAGGGCCTGTCCCCTCTGCCAGACCCTCCAGGGACAGTGCTGCAGCATTCCCAATGCCCCGGGCAAAAAGCCCGCTGTGACCCCCAGAGGAGGCACCGGGCTGGTACTGAGGAGGAGCTCAGACGCTGTGCTGTCGGGGGCAGGGTGGGCGCAGAGTCAATGCCACTCCCCAGGCCGTCCTGTCTGCCCGGCCACAGTCCCTCACAGACCCCGCAGTGGGGCCACCTCCTGGAAGCCCTCCCCTGTGGGCTTCTCCTGGACTCTGCCCTTGCCCAGCTGAATGGAGGGAGCAAGTGGAAGAAGGCTGGGGGCAGAGCCCAGGGCTCTGCTATGCTGCCAAGCTACTCTGGCACCTGCGGGGTTCTCTGGGGTCACCTGCCCAGGTGAGTCCCTCAGGCCTTCTGGGATCAGAGAGCAGGTCATTTGAGAGCCTCATCCTTGGCTTCCTTGGCCCCAGGTTTGACACTCCCCACCCAGATTTGCAGGTGAGGGGTGCTGGGCCCTGGTCCCCAGGAGGGGCAGAGCTGCAGGAGGCCATGACAGTACATGCCCACCATGCCCGGCGTCCTGGTCCTGTATGTGGGGCCCAGCGGCTCTGCCCACGCTCTGGGTGGCTAGCCCAGGGCTCCTCCCACTGCCAACATAGAAGCCTCTCCTCCCACTCTGTCCCCTGCTCTTTCTGAGAGGGGCCTGGGTTCCTATGAACTTGGCTGACCAGGACCCTCCCAGTGCAGCCTCCTGGCCTCCTATGCCCATGTCCCTTCCCCCAGGACAATGGCAAGGTCACCTCCATCCATAGTCCACACACGGCCCTGTGAGGTGCTTTCTGGTTTTGAATGTTAATCTTTAAGGACAATACAGAGGGCTCTGATAGGTCAGCATCCGGATTCAGAGCAGAGCCCTGACCTGGTCCTCACTCCTGACTCCGCGTGGGGACACTCCTTACGGATTATTTAATTGGGAGCATTTGTGCAGCAGACTCTGGGGGCTGTGGAGAGCACAGTGATGGCCAGGGAGACACCTGCCCTCTGAATCCATGTTTACTGGAGTGACGTGACTGTCCCCCCACACATACCAGCATAGCAGTGCCAATCCTAAGCCAGTGCTCCCTGGGCACAAGCACTCGCCCACAGGCCCTGGCCCGGTCCTCGCAGCGTCATCCTCAGGAGCAGAGGCTTGGGTCTCCCAGGCCTCGTGGGTGAGGAACAGGCATGGAGGTGGCCAGGTCACAGAGCTGGTGAGTGGCTGGGAGTCCAGGGAGGGGTAGTGTCAGGCTGCCTGCAGGGTGGCACAGGAAAGGTGCAGCCAGCCCTGGAGGCAGGACTTCCCCAACAGGCACAAACAGCCCGGGTGGGTAGGAACTTAGATGAGGTTTCCTGTGACAGACGAGGGTAACCAGGCGGAAGGCCGGAGCCGAGGGGCGGATGGCTGGTGCTCTTGGGCGGGCAGAAGTGGGTTGATGGCCAACACAGCTCAAAGAAGAAGACAAATGCAAAATGGCAAGGGGTGGGGACAGGCGGTGAGGGGTGGGGACAGGCGGTGAGGGGAGGAAGCTGCGGGTGACCCAGTGGGAGCCCCAGGCCGCTGCCTGGCTGGGCACAGAGCCTGGGACTCAGGGCAGTGGTCTCCTCTTACAGTGAGGTTAGGTCTCCTTCTGAAGTGGGAGGCAGGGCCTAGGGCAGGGCCAGGGGGAGTCATTTGGAAGTTTCTGGCAACATGCTCAGGCCTGAAAGGGGGATGTTGCTTGGGGGGATCTGGCCATCCCAAATGCCCACCCTAGAGGAATGGCCAGAGGTGTGGCAGGTGAGACCGGGCGCTGCAGAGCCGTGGGCAGGACACCCGGAGTGCACCCCTGACCTGGGCGCTGCTGTCCAGCCAGGAGTGCTGGAGCCTGGGGGGGGCCTGGCTCCATCTTGGCACTGCAGTCAGTGGAGGAGCACCTGCTGGAGCACCTGTGGCCAGGTCAGGAAGGCAGAAGCGGAGGGAGCTGGAAGAGCTGTGCAGGCAACACAGGTGTGACCGCGAGGGACAGGTGCTAGTATCTGTATGCGCCTCTGGGTGTCCAAGCTGTCTCCAGAAGAGCAAAGGGAGGTAGGAAGACAGTGGCAGAACCCGAAGTCCCTGTTGGAGGCTGAGCGCGGCGTGGCTGCAGGCAGTGGACACACGGGCACACCTGCTGGTGTTGGGACAGGTGACTCTCCGTGGCCGGCAGCCCCTTAAGCAGGCGCTGTGTCTGCCGCGGGGCCAGGGGTCTGGTCAGTGGTGGCCCCGTCCCCTAGCACCTGTCCTGCGCCTCTTCAGGGCTGTTTCCGTCTCATCTTGGTGCGTCCTGCTGGGCGCTGCTCCCCAGTGCCGACTTTGCCCACCACAGGTGCTGGGCATGTGGGCAGCTTCCTGTGTGTCCCTTGTGTGGCTCAGTGGACTGGACCAGGAATGGGTGGGAAGCTGGAAACCCGAGAGGCCTGTGGGACAGCCAGTCCCCTTCCACCCTGCCCACCTGGCGGGTTGCTCTGAGGATGAGCTCTGCCAGCCTCTGACCCCGCGGTGCCTAAGGGAAGGGGGGCGGGCGCCTGGTCCTGAAGCACCCACACCTGGCTCCTTCACCAGCAGGTGCTGGTGCTGGGTGTGTGGGGCAGTGTGGGTACTGAGGGACCCCTGCGTCCACCATAGAACCCTGGGCCTGACCACCCAGGTGGTCCAACCCCCTGACTCCCTCCAAAGGGTCTTGGGGTGGGGCCAGCTGCTCCTCATACTGTTTTGCTCTGGTCAGGGAGCCACTCCTTGCCCTCCAGGCTGCCCCACCGTCCACCACCCAGTAGGGGCCTGGGGATCTGGGGGGACCCTGACTTCCAGGTGGGCCGCAGAGATGGGGGACTGCCCAGGGCCAAGGGACAGAGGCTGGCGGGCTTCCGTGGGCCTCTTCTGGGCTCAGAGGCCAAGATCTTTCATTTCAGCTTTTATTTGGAGAGGACTGAGATACTCATGCAGTCGCAAGGAAGACCACAGCCAAGTTCCAGGGCCCACGCTGGCCTCCCAGGTCACTGGCCGTGCGCCCAGCTAAGGACACCACTCTTGTGTGACATGGACGCTGCCTGCATGGACAGGGTGCTGTTGCCTGTGCACTGCAGGGTGAGAGTGAGTGTGAGAGTGGGCGGGGTGTGAGAAAGTGAGTGTGAGTGTGTGTGAGAGTTGGCAGGGTGTGTGAGAGGAGTGTGAGAGTGGGCAGGGTATGTGACAATGAGTGTGAGAATGTGAGAGTGTGAGAGTGGGCAAGGCTGTGTGAGAGTGAGTGTGAGAGTGGGCAGGGTGTGAGAGTGTGAGAGTGAGTGTGAAATGAGTGTGAGAGTGGGCAAGGCTGTGTGAGAGTGAGTGTGAGAGTGAGTGTGATAGTGAGTGTGAGAGTGGTCAGGGTGTGTGAGAGTGAGTGTGATGGTGAGTGTGAGAGTGGGCAGGGTGTGTGAGAATGAGTGTGAGAGTGAGTGTGAAAGTGTGAGCGTGAGCAAAGCTGTGAGTGTAGGAGTGGGTAGGGTGTGAGAGTGAGTGTGAGAGTGGGAAAGGGTGTGTAAAAGTGAGTGTGAGAGTGAGTGTGAGAGTGGGCGAGGCTGTGATTTTTTGTATGCTCCTGAGTGTATGTGCACGTGTGTGTCAGCATGAATGTGAACATGCATGTGTGAGGGACTCCACCTGACTGTGAATATGTATGTGCATGTGTGTGAGAGGGTGTGTGTGCACGTGTGTGTGAGTGGAGGTGTTTGTATGTGCACCTGAGAGAATATGTGTGAATACTTGTGATGTTAGTGTGTATTTCTCTGAGTTTCTGCACAAGTTGGTGAGTCTGTGTACATGTCAGCATGTATGAGTGTGTGTGAGGTAGAGAGAGGTGTGAGGCTGTGGGAGCAAGTGTATGCCTGTAAATGTGACGGTCTGCCTGTGAGTGTGAAAGTGTGAGAACATGTGTCTTTGAGTGTGTGTGACTATAGAGTGGTTATGTGCGTGAGTACTCCTGCATGAGTGTGAGCCTGTGTGCGTGGGTGCGTGTGAGCGTGCCTGGCTGTGGGGAGTGTGGGAGTAGGTGTATGTGTGTGTTGGTGTGAGTGTGGGGTTGTGTTTTTGAGTGTATGTTTCTGTGTGCTTGGGTGTAGTTCTGTGCCCTGTCCCATGTGCAGGTGTGCAGCCACCATGGGCACAGAGCGCACAGCCACCTGGTGCCCGCAGGCATCCCTTTGCACACTTAGCATCCTGGGCAGCTCTGCCCTGAAGGCTGGAAACCTGATCCGCCCCTGCCTCCCCACGGGATCCCCAGACGTGTGCGCATTGATCCTCTCCGTGGCTAAGGACGGTGTAGATGGACAGTTTGCTCAGCTGCACCTGTTGAGGGACCTCAGGCCACATCCCATGATTGGTGCCTGTGAATGGAGCTGTGGGGACACTGATGGTGGGTGAGTAGGGGACAGTGTTCGCTCCCAGCAGGGCCAACAGACAATCACCTGGGACCCACAGGACAGCGGTTGGGCTGCTGCCTCTTTATTCACCACCACGCAGCGGGGAGGGCCTCGTGCCTACGTGGGTCAGCCCTCTCCCTGGGCTGCCAGCCCCACTCCTCCTGACTGCGAGGCCCTGCAGGACAGGGTCCTTGAAACCTCAAGGACTTGCAGGCTGAGCTGATGTGGGGTCCAATGGGGGTGGCCTCTGGGAAGGGAAGGAAGACTTGGAGGGTGGTCTTGTGGGACCATGGCTCGTTCCTGAGAAGGGACTCGGGAGGCTGAATGGTGGCCTCCAGGAGAGATGCCCAGACCCCAGCTGGGACTCATCTGGAAAGGGGCTCCGTGCAGCGGTCCATTTGGGTCTGGAGATGAGACCTGCCTTAATTACTGGGTGGGCCCTAAACCTAGCAGGTGCTGATGAGAGGGAAGAAGGGACACAGACAAGGAGGCTGGAGCAATGCTGCCACAGCCGAGGGACACGGAGCCATCAGCAGCTGGAGGAGGTGGAAGGGTCCCGTGGAGCCCTAGGGGAGCGTGGCCCTGCGAGTCCTGGACCCCCGAGTTCCTGGCTGCAGAGCTGTGAGAGAGTAAACCCCACTGTTCTGCCCCCAGAAGCCCAGGACACTCCTACAACATGGGGTTCTGTTCTGCCCAGTCCCACGTCCCACGAGCCTGCTGAGGCCCTGGCTCCAGCAGTGATCTGCCCCTGCACCAGGCGCTCCACGCTCCCTTACTTCTGCAGGAGACCCCAGCAGGTGGCTGAGGACGGGCCTCAAGGGGTGGTGCTGGCAGTCCTTCTGGGCTGGGACCCTGCCCTCTGACATCAGCCCCAAGGCAACCCCATCCGCTTCCACCTGCCACCCTGAGCTGCCCGTCCTGCACCCAGGAAGCTCACGCACCGAGGGCCTGGCTGGGTGCTCTACCTCTTGGAGTAGCAGTGATCTGGGGAGACAAAGGCCCCCAGTTGGCTCATTGGGCCTCCCCCCAGACCCCGAGCCCTTGGGCCGCTGGGCCAGGCAGCCTGCACTGGCCTGAAGCAGGAGCCCTACCTTCTTGGGTCAGGTCCAAGATGTTTTTGGAACTCAGTCTGTAC
Source organism: Urocitellus parryii (assembly GCF_045843805.1). Taxonomy (NCBI): domain Eukaryota; kingdom Metazoa; phylum Chordata; class Mammalia; order Rodentia; family Sciuridae; genus Urocitellus; species Urocitellus parryii. Next base: position 209,805,078 of record NC_135534.1, on the reverse strand, counting down.
TTTCTGCAGACTCTATGAAATCTGTGTTGGAAGTTCTGGCTCAGCTTTGAGATCCGTCCTGAAGACAGGTTTGGGACCATGTCTGGGGAGGGCCTGGAGGGCCTGGGCAGGGCTGCATTGCTGACCAGCAAGAGGGGCTTGTGCCAGCAGGTGGGTGAGGAATACTGAAGCCCCCACTCACCCACCTCTCAGACTTGGGGTTCTTGGAAGACCCCCACCCGCCCAGGGTGGCGCCTGTCTCAGAGCAGGACAGCTGGGACAGCTGGGGCTGGGGTACCTACCGTAGAGCGCCAGCACGCGGGTCTCGGTCCCATTGCGGATGTTCTGCATGTCGAAGATGACATACATCTTGTAGTCCGTCTCCGAGACCAGCACCTTGTTCTCCCCCTCGTCTGTGTGGAGACGCCACTGAGCACCGCCCACCGCCACGCCCCACGCCCCCCAGGTCCTGGACCAAGGCCGGGCCACTGTGTGTGGTGGCCCTCAACCACCAAGAGGGAGGGGGAGTGGGAGCACAGGAGTGGCTCAGATGGGTCCCCTGTGTGGCAGTGTGGGCAGCAGGGCGCCTTGGCCCCCTCTCCATCCACCCCAGCCCCCCAGTGGGCCTGAGCCCATGGCTTCCCAAGAGGAGCTGGTCTGGGAGCCCCTGGGTTGGAGCCAGGCTAGGTCCTCTTGCTTTAAAGTCAGGATATCAGGGGTCTCATAAAGGGCCTTAAGTCAGGGCAAGGCCGGGCAGAAGGACCCCTGGCTGTCAGACCAGGAAGAACCCTGCCCACACTCACAGGAGATGGAGTACTCTCCGTTCTTGTTCGTCTTCTGGCAGACCATGCTCACGCCCACACACTCACCCTGCACCCTGGAAAGGAGCCGGGTGACGCTTGGAGTGGGGCCCCAGCCCCAGGGTCTGTGGCAGGAAGTATCTGCCCTGAGGCACAGGCTTCAAGCCCCAGTCCCGCTGGGGGGTCTCAGCCGGGTCCACAGAGAGGGCCATCACCAGGCACCGCTCCTCTCTCGTGTCTCAGTATCCCTCCCCGAGGGTGGGGCCCAGAGCGTGAGTGTGCGAGTCCAGGTGCCGGTGGGAGGGGTGCAGTCCCCCTGTCCAGCAACACTCACATGAAGCGGAAATTGAACTTGAGGCTGCCGTTTTTTAAGTGTTCAATATTCCGAATGAAGATCCTCAGGTCTCCGTCTTCTTTAATCCGCGACAGGTTGTTTGAGGCCATGGAAATAGAGTACCAGACCCCTGAAATCTGGAGGGAAAGGTGTGACGATGGGGAGCCCTGGATGCCACGGGGCTCCTCGGTGCCAGTTATAGGTGTCAGCTGCAACTAGGGGTCCTCTCCCTCCCCAGGTCCCCTCTGACCTCCCAGGCCCCCTCTGTCCTTCCAGGGTTCCCTCTGACCTCCCAAGTCTCCTCTGCCCCCCAGGGTCCCCTTTAACCTCCCAGGTCCTCTCTGCCCTCCCAGGTCCCCCCTGGCCCTTTGGCTTCTGTCACAGGGGGAGGAGAGGGCCTCCATGGCAGAACCCCTCTGGCAATAGGTCAAAGACCCCAAGTTGAGGGGAGCAAATGCCCCAGAAGCCTGGCCTGTCCCCACCCTGGCCATGTTGTAGTTCTTATCCACGACAGCCAGGGGGTTGAACTTCTGCGCCCCAGCAAAGCTCAGCCCCAGGACCAGCAAGAGCAGGGCCATCCTTCCTCGTGGGTGCCTCGGCTGTGCCTGCCCTTTATGCCTGCTTCTGCCCTGTGGTTTCCAGACCCTGTGGGATGACCTGGTCTCTGCCTGTCCACAACATCCTGTGCCCGTGGGAATGCAGTTTAAGGTCCCTGTGGCTGCTGCCCTTGACTGCTCATGAGCTGACCTGAGCTGACGTTGGAATCTGCTGGAACTGGTGTCCAGCTGGGTCAGAAAGGAAGTGACAGAGGGAGTCAGGAGCAGGCCAGGCTGTGGAGACTGGGTGCAAGGGTCAAGGGCCCAGATGGGGCTTGGCCTCCAGCCTGTGCCCTTCCTGGCAGGGGATGACAAGAGGTGGAGATAAGCATCTCCTGGCATGTCTGCAGCATCTGCTTAGCCTGCGGGTGTCTGGAGCATCCAGGCACAAGGTGTGCTGGTGGCAGGTAGTGGGGGAGGTCCCGGCTCCCACATAAGATCAAAGCTGGGCCAGGCAGCGAAGGACCGGGAAGAGCCGACCGTCCAGAGACACAGAGGGAGCTGCCCACAGGCTGCCACTCACATAAAGCTAGGTCTGCCACCTGGGCATGGGCCCATATGGGTCCTGGGGCCTGTATGAGCTGCTGGCCCTGCCCTGGCCCTGCTTTGCAAGGTTGTGGCAGCTCTGGGGACTGCAGACCCCTTCCCTCCCAGGTGGGCAACGGGGGTCGGCCGGCCAGGGGCTGGAGGGGAATCACTTTCCCCAGACAGGCAGGCCCTGGGCTTTCTACCTAGGAAAGAGCTTCCAGGAGGTCGGCCGTCCCTTCCAGGAGGCCATGCTCTTCTCCACAACTTCCTACCACTTTTTAAAAGAAGAGATTTAAGAAACGCTGTTCAGACGGGCAGAGAATCTCTGCTGACAATGTGTGGCAGAAGTGTCTCTCCCCACCCGGGCCAGGTGGTGGGCAGCTCCTCCTCCCTGTGGCTTCTGGGTCTTGGGGGAAGTCAGACAGCTCCAGACAGACTGGAGAGGCCACCACAGAGGGTCGAGGTGGCTGTGGGTTGGCACCCGGGCTCTCTGTGATGGGGGCTTGGCCAGGAACATGACATCCAGGGGCCCTTCCCCTTGTAGGGTTGTGCTGGCTCCTTTGAGGCCTTCTGCCAGGCCACCTGTCATGCCCAGCTGCTCTGACCCCTCGCATGGGCATCCCTGAGTCTGCCTCGGTCCAGAAGCAGAGGTGGAGACAGCTCAGGATTGGGGTCCATGTGGCACTCCAGGCCCCTGCACGACTTGGAACATTCCCCTCCTTCTGGGAAGTCTCTGGTGACCTTCTCCAGACTGGCACAGTGCTGATTCCTATCCTTAGGAAATCTGAGGAGTCTCTGGGACCGGGAGGTCTGGGTGGCCTGTCCTGGCCAGGGAGTGGCAACACCCAGCGCCAAGTGGGATTCCCACCTGGCGTGAGGACACCCAACCCTGGAAGGCACCCTGGAAGGCTGGCAGTTGAAGAAGAGGGCCTGCACTTCTCTCCAAGACACCACGCCCACACCCAGGGCTGCCCAGTGTCATGCTGGTCTTCACTTGGTGAAGGCCACTGAAGGCCAGTCCCCGCTGGAGACACTGGCCGAGCCCTGAGTCAGGGACAGGCAGGAGGGTGCAGCTGCTGCCTTCTCTGGCATGTTCTAGGGAGCTGCTGAGATACAGAGACGCGAGAGACGCGGACTGAAAAGAGGGGCCTCGCTGACTGCAGAGTGCTTCGCTGCCTGCGAGCGATCGGCCCACTAAGGTGGCTTCGGGGGCCGCTGGCTGCAAAGAGAACACGTGGAATCAGAATCCTTTGGATGGGCCAGCCCGAGCTGCTGGAAAGGCAAGAACAAGATCTGACCTGTAGTGGGTCAGGAGCTGCCCACAGGAACCAAGAGCCCTGAGCCTGAGTGATGAGAGTGTGGAGATGTGGCCAGCCAGCCCTGGGCTGTGTGTGTGTGAACTGTGAGCACTGAGCGCACAGGGTGGACAGACCCGGTGATGTCCCTCTGTTTGGGCGGGCTATGAATGCGTCTCTTTGCTCACTCTGCCTATGATCCCACATAGCACACGAGATGGGTGTGGCCTTCAGAGGTGTCAGTCAACCTGCTGACAGCAAGACATCCTGAAGTTAGACCCAACCCCCTGAAACCTGACCCCTTGCCTCATCTGAATGGCTTTTCCCCAATAAAAGGGTTCAGCATGTGCTCCTTGCTGTCTTGCCTGCCTTGCCCCCCTTGTGGGAACTGTGGCTGAGGACTGGTCACTGAACCCAAAGAAAAGGTACTTTCTGTGTTTTTATTTAGTCCCAAAATTCACTTGGAGTGACCCTGACTGGTTCAGACGTGTGATACAACAATTGGCACGTGAACAGGGACTCCAATGTGAATTTTGAGAATTGGTGGTTTGTTTTTTTTTCTCTCCAGTAGTGATAGTGTGCATAGATTTTAAAATTATTGTGGATTCATTTGTAAAGGGTGATAATTAGACAAAAGAAAGTCAGTGACCTTAGACTTATAATATCTGGAAATTTTTGTTTTCAGAGACAGCAAGAATTTTATTTTTTGCAATTCTGGGGACAATAAATAGACATAAAAATGAGAAATTAGAAAATTGTAAGTACCACAGAAATTAAGATGATTGATAAAGGATATGTTGCTAAGTTCAGTCCTCTCCCATGGGAAAAGCGCTTTGTGGATTTTTTCTGATGGTTTTTGTGAATTTTTATATTTTGAAATTTAGGTAAATTTGTTTTTTTGGTTTTTTTTTTTTTTTAGTTATATGTTAGGAATCTGCACTTGGAGAGCGAGAAAGCAAAGGCGATTTCTTATGGTAAGATTGATATGGGGGATTTTTTCTACTTCTAGAGAAGCAAATTTTGTTTTTCTGCTGTTTTGGGGTGGATGCAGGGTTTGGCTGCTGTCCCTTGTGGAACCGCCAGCTAATTCTGCCCCTTGGAAACCTTGGTAACCATACCCTGGAGCCAGCGTCTGCTGAGGGGCCCATTTTTCAAATTCGAGATGCTGCAGGAGGGCGCGCACTGCGGGAGGAGGGTGCAGGGAGCCGGTCCTTTCCCTGACAGAGTGCTGCCCACTGACCCTGGCTCCGGAGCTCACGGAGTAGGAGGTGGAAACACGGGTAGCAGCGGCTTGCAGGAGCACAGGCAGGGCCACCGCCCTGGAGGCGGGGCTCCAGCAGGGCACCCCGGGAGCACCTGCATGACGCTGCCCCTGAGGGTTTCCAAGTGAGAACAACAACCAGATGGCGCAGAATCCCACACCTGGGGACGTTCTGGGAGCGAATAACAGCTCGGAGCCTCGAGCATCTGCCCCAGAAACTTCCAAGCCGCCACCGTTCAGGGGTGCCAGCGGCTGACGGGGACTCGCAGGGTCACGAGCCTGGCCATTACATCCCCCGCAATCCCAAGCAATAAGGGCACCTGCGAGAACGGCCATTTACAGAGGCAGGGGCGCTGCTGTCACCCCGGGGTCACTGGCGGAGTGCCCACGCTAGCGCGGAGGACGGCGGACCGCTGGCCTGGCCATCCGCTCAGCCCCGCCGCGCGGCTCCCATGGAGACGCTGACAGGGAAAGGACAAATTGCTGGTTTGCGACCCCACCTGGACAGCCCAGCGGGCTCGGTGTCCTCTGCCCCCGGGGGAGCCCGAGCTGCGGGGCCACCAGCGCCACTCTCGTTTCCTCTCGGTCGTAACCGCCCAGCCTGGCTTCAGGTTCCCTCGGTGAACCTCCACCCGACCTCTGCGACCCGGGGCACCGCGAGGTGCCCGGCCACGTGGTCGCACGGAGAGGTGGAGTGGACATGCAAAGGGACGGCCATCGGGGTTCTCCCCGAGGCTCTACACCTAGGAGTTCTCCAGGCACAGGGCGGGGACGAAATGGCAGAAAAGTCCCGCCTCCCGCGTTTTCCCTTTCCCTGTCACTCAAACGGGGCTTTTGGCCCCGCCCCCGCGTGGCTGGCCCCTGGGCTGCGGCCCGCGTCTGGCCCGAGATGCCCACTGCCAGTACTAGCCAAAGATCCCTTCGGCGGCGCCTGCGGGCAGCCTGAGCCCGACTGTTGTCAAGCTGGGCAGCCTGATCTTGTCTCCAGGGCTGCAGAGGCGTGTCACCACCGCGGGGGGACAAGGCTCCTCCTGCCTTCCTTTGGGAGCTTATGAGCATGCATTTTGCTCCTCACAGGAACAAAAGCCTGAGACAATTTTCTCACAATGTTCCCGTGATGACCGAAAAAATCCTTGTTTTCATTTGTAACTATACAAATACAATAAATAAATAAATAAATAAATAAATGAATGTATACGCTGGGTTCTTATTTTAACTAAATTAAGGGTACACCCATAGTTAAAATAAGTTGAAATGGATCCAAATAGTTTAAGAACCATGTGGTTTCATAAGGTTGACATAATTATAGCTATACCTTTATTCTTAATACATATTTTTCCAGTTACTTAAATAATCTATAATCAGTAATTCATAAAATAATTAACACATATGTCTATTTGTTTAATTAATATGTGTCTATTTGCTTCTAATTGTTTTCCTTCAATAGAAAACACAAAATTTATATTTCTTATACATGCATTTATCTGATGCTCTGCCTTTTATAGTTTAAAACATTTAAGATAGGGCTGGGGCTGGGGCTCAGCAGTAGAGCACTTGCCAAGCACCTCATAAAAATAAATAAATAAAATAAAGGTATTGTGTCCATCTACAACTAAAATACTAAAATACAAATATTAAAAAATTAAGATAAATGTATTTTACTATAAGAATTTTGCTTTCAAGAAAATACAACCATCAAGTAATCTCTAATTCTCAAATTATTGTATAAACTTTATTAGATGATAAACAGATATTCTGTCTACAGAAATGTCCAAGGGCTTTAATGATATTTTCATTGAGATATTTCTTCTTATTAAGGTACAATAATTTGTTTAGATTCTAATATTTACAGAAATTGTTCCAAAGTATAACCAAAAGAAATTCTAAAAGGAGAGGAAGATACTTCCACAGAGAGCAAGCACACATTGGAGGTCTAAGAAGATCAAAGAAATCATCTTTGGGTAAAACAAGGTCTTTATCGTCTGGATTTTAATGATAAAAAAAATTTCCTAAATAAGGAAATCCTTATATCATTATCTAGACTGATGATATAGAAAGTTAAAATAATTGAAAAACAAATGTTTGTATAACTGGACTGACTGCAACAATCTGAACTGATTAATCCTAGGATATTTCAGACTCCGCTCCCAATTTTATCATACTAATATAAACCAAGATTGTGTCCATATTTCAACATGATAAAGACCTATTAAAATGTTAAGTTTATTTCCATCAAGTAAGGTCTTTATTTACCTAGTGATTCTTAATGTTTAAGAAAAGTATTAATTTTAGTGAATTAATTTACTTCTTTGATTAAATAATAAATATTTTGAAATGCTGACTTAAATTTCAATTTGACACTTCTTCTTGGAGACTAAATTTGATAGATTCAAAGATGCCAGTAGTGATTCCTTTTAATTCTTACATATTACTTCTGTTGTTGGATATTTGTAGGATTTGGGAGAGCATTTTATCAGAACTTGAGCTCTCCAAATTAAAATCATACATTAGTTTTGAACAATAAAAGCTGCAAACTTTTTGGAAATTCTTTGTATTATCTAAGTTCTCTGACTGGACGTATGATCCTTTAAAAAATATGATAAGGTTTATATACCACTCCCTACACTGGGAAGTGGCCTTAATCATATTTTTTAAAAAGTCAAGAGACACCTATTTAAAGGATAATCTTCTGAGGTATAGAGATATTTTGAGAACTTCTCTCAGGAAGGGATTAAATTGTCCATTTGCAGGTAACATCAAAATGGATCAGCTAGTCTATGTACTAGAAAATCACAATGATTGATAAAAAATGTCTCAATTTTATATCTAGCCTCATTTACTATTAACAGAGAAGGCCTGAAAAATTACCTACTGGAAACAGAGATCAAAGGGGACCTCTCAAACTTAATACAGATCAGAACAAACTCAGGGAGGTTTTTGAGAGATCCAAATTCATATATTGTAATATTTCAAAATTTATGCCAGATGTCTAACCTTATCTAGAGAGATATGCTGTTGTTCCTTTTAAGATGGAAGGCCATCTTAAAAACAGTTTTAGAGGAGATTTATCTTAACCATGTCCTGACTATCTGTCTGGAGCACAGACAACTTCCCCAAACAGATATCCAACACATAAACAAAATGCCTAAAAAGGAATTTTAGTAAGCCTTTAAAAAAATCCTATTTTCATAGAGAAACTCAAAAAGACAGTACATCACCTTAAGCTTCTAGGGGGCCACCCATTTTCAAAGTTGGGTTTAGACATTCAGTTAGCCCTAGACATTCCCTGGGATTGGCAAAGGTCAACACAGTCCTAGACAAGTTTAAATGTTACACCACAGTTGATTGGAGACCAAAGGAAGGAAAGACAGACATACAGACAGAAAGAGATTGAAATGCTAATCTCACCCCAAGAAAAATAAACTTCCTCATTAACAAGTTTACTCCTTTTCTAAATTATCATCAGGTTTTGAAAGCCTCTAAACATTAAAACAGGGTCTTACTTTGAACCCTTGTCACTGAGAAAAATGACTCCAAAAATAGTTATCCCTAAAATATTAGACAGACAGCCATAAATAAATCAGCTCAACAACTGATAGCTTATTTCAATAAAAAATTTAACATGATAGACCTTTTCTCAAGTTTTAATAATATAAGGTGATGCCCTACATACATTGATATTTTTAAAATTAGTAAAGTCATGGATTATGCATGGTGCTGGAGCTAATTTTGCTACATTGAGTGGAGTTGTTAAGGATGTTTGTGCAGCTGTTTCTTTATACACAAAGATTATTTTGACATAAACCCCTCAAAATGTCATTGTAGCTCGATGTCCTATAAAATTTTAAATTAGATCACTGTCTTAAACCACACTGTTGACTTGTCTTTGCCCATTAATATTTGAGATAGTAACTCCCCCTACTTAGGTCAACACTAAGTTTGATAACAATAATGACAGTTTTTCATGAATTTGTAGATAAAAGACTATTCACTTCTCTAGTTCATTCTTTATTAATGGTAAAAAACCAAAACATCTTCTCTAGGCTTATTTAACATATGTACTTCCTATTTTGGACAGATGTCTATGTTTCTCATGCCCCTACTAAAGACCACCACTCCTAAGTTATAAACTCTTTCTCTCACTTCATTCCAAATTAAGATAATCATTTAAGTTAATCTAGAGCTAATTTCAAAATATAAATTTTTATATACAACTTATTGTATTCTTCATTTTTGGTAATTCTGTTAAAGTCAAAATCAAGCCAAGCATTCAGTAAAGGCTAAGTTTCTGTTTACCACGGTCCTTTTAAATAACTTCTGTCAAAATTCAGGACCAACTAAAGACGGTAAATCTTTTCTTATTATTCAAATACGTGTACTATTATCTATAACTTATGCTTATGATGCTATGGCTTACGCCAGGCCTTTACTCAATTTTATTAAATAAAAAGGCAGGGCGGGGGGAACAGGACCCCACAGGCACATAGTAGGTCTTACAAAATATTTTAACATTTTTTCCTAATCGTGATACTGAGAGTCTTACTGCTGCTGAACATGATCTAGTAAGTTAAGTCAAATTTCAGAAGATAGTTTCAGCTGGTCATCGTGGGGAGGTGGAAACCCTGACACAGCACGGTGGATTTCCCGCTGCAGAGTTTACAGCCATGCAGGTTCATGGGCTTGACAGGTCACTAAAAATCACGAATACACGTCTAGGGACATTTCTCAGGTCCACCTTTAAAGTGCCTTGCAGTGAGGGCTGGAGAGTCCACCCATGAAACTGGACTAATTGTACTGGTTGTAGTGGTCAGCTGCACCTCGATGTGGGTCCTGTGGTGAACAGGCTGTCGGGGAGTATCTTCTGAGAAACCCTAACCAGCTGGTCATGCTGGTCCTTAGAGATTAAGACTATGTATCTGGACCATCGTCAAAACAGAGAGATTGCTGAAATAGAATTTCCCGCAGGCCAGGTATTTACCTGAACCATCCACCAGTGTATTACAGCCCTGACCCTTCTACAATAGAAGGCGACACCTTTTCTGAGTGGTGGGTTGTGCGTATGCCCTGCCATAAGGGGTCTAGTGGGTAGATCTTAGGCTGGTCTCCTAGAATCACGAGGACGCTGTCACTCCTAGAAACCTTGATCCTCAGCGACATGGCACCCCAAAGGATGTTCTGATGTTTGACTTCTGCCTTTTTACCTTCCTGACAGACCTAAAAGACTCCTTAAGTGTGAGAATTGAGAGGAAGGATGGATACATATCCGGCAACCTATAAAAGGTACGACTTGCCTAATCTTATCACCAGTTATGGTGGAGGAAAAGGACACTGACCCTGTGTCCTATGGCCAGCCGGCCTGCTGAGGCTAACATTCAGGCCTTGAAACAGGCGCGTGCCATTAACCAGACCTGGGCCAGCTCTTGGTCTCGGGATCCTTGAAGTGACTACTTAAAATATTATCCATGGTTCCTACAATACAGCCTTTGTGGCTATTTTTTAAAACTTACAACATATGGATTCTTCAATAATTTGACTTAAATTACTTCTAAGCCCCTTCACCATCAGATAAGTGCTGAGGGAAAGATTGGAACCACGTTAAAATCTCTAGAAACCCCTGGGATGAATACTGCGAATGAGCCTCTGCTCTGTGGTTTGTGGAAAGGCTTAAATGCCGAATAAAAATGCCTGTGTTTCGGTGGCCAAGCACAACGCTTGCCAATAAAAACTGGGAAAAGATCAAGAATCTTCCAGTGAGTGTTTGGCAGAGGAATACTAATAACCTGGATCTTCCAAAGTTAATTGAATGACCCTGACCCTAAGTCTGCGGAAACATTCGATGGGTATGTTATTGAAATGATAGGTCCTTCGGTTTCAACAGTAGGTCAAGACAACCTTGGACCAAGAGTCCGGTGATGGAAGATAGAATTCCCCAATTGCCTTCACGTACGAGGAAAGGGGGAATAAGTGGGGAGCTCCCACACAGGACCTTGGCCCTGAGCCACGCGAGAGTGGAGGTGTGGCCAGCCGCCCTGGGCTGGGTGTGAACTGTGGGCACTGAGTGCACAGGGTGGACGGACCCGACGTGGGCCCTCTGTCAGAGCCTCGCTCTGGTCTCTTCACGCGCCCTGCCTGGATCCCCACACAGCTCATGAGATGGGCGTGGCCTTCCCAGGTGTCATCCACCTGCTGACAGCAGACATCAGGAAGCTGGACTCAACCCTGACCCCTGACCCCTTCTCTCATTTGAGTGGCTTCTCCCCAATAAAAGGGGTCAGTGCGGCTCCTCGCTCTCTTTCTTGCCCGCCTCGTGGCAGCTGTGGCTGAGGAGCCGTCACTGAACCCAAAGGTACTTTCTGTGTCTGTGTCTTTACTGAGTCCCCAAACTCACGTGGAGTGACCCTGACTGGTTTAGTCGTGTGACGGACGTGATATAGTGGTAGTGATCACGCTAAAGTGAGACAGGCCTGTACAGAGAAAACAATGATCTTTCCAAAGACCCCAAAAGAAAATTTGTAAAAAAAATTAAATAAAAGGAGAAACACCCACCTTCTTGGATGGAGGGCTCCGTAGAATGGAATTATTGACGTTCCCTGAGCACATCTGTGTTCTCTCCTGCCGCAACCTGCACCACAGGTTATTCAGGACTATGGACGGGGCTGTGAGGGGGAGCAAGGAAAGACGAACAGAGGAAGGGCCAGACTCGGGGGTTCAGCAGCCTCTGATGAGGGGACTGGCAGCTCTGCACGTTTATTCTGGGGGTTCAGACATCAAAAGGATTCATTGTGAGAAAGTTTCTTCAAAGCACTCAGAGTGAAGGATAAAAGTCTCTGCAGCCCAATTAGCAGTTTGAGCCCATAACTCCCTATCCCCCGGGTAAGTGGCATTTGAACTCGAGGTTAAGAACTGATGAAACTGAGGCTGGCACAGAATCTCCCTTTGAACAGGGCATCACCATACCAACTGGGCTATCTCCATCAAAGCCTTGCTTGGAGAATTCTCCAGAGGGGCATGGCCTATGTCACAGAATAATTTGAGACCCATGATTCAATTGCTGCTCCTGACACTTGACATAAGCACAAACACATGCTAATAGGGCAGTGAGGCCATGGCAGCCTTGAACTTGAACTTGAACTCCTGGGCTCAAGCAATTCTCCTGCCTCAGTTTCATGAATGGCGTGGATACACCACCACACCTGGTTTCAGGGGTATTCACTGAGAAACAGGGCAGATAATGTATTAGTCAGTTGTTGTTACTATAACAAAATGTCCAAGGTAGCTAACTTTATAAGGAAATGAGGTTTATTCTGGTACATTGTTCTGGAGGTGCAAAATCTAGGGGCTGCAGCTGGTGATGGTCTTCTTGCTGTCAGTCCCAAAGCAGCACCGACATGAGACAGGGAGTGTGTGTGTGTGTGTGAGAGAGAGAGAGAGAGAGAGAGAGAGAGTGTGTGTGTGTGAGCGTGTGTGTGTATGTGTGTGTCTTGTGGTCTCTTCCTTTCTTATAAAGGCGCCAGGAACCAGGCATGGTGACATGTCCTAAGCCATTCAGGAAACTGAGGCAGGAGAATTGCTTGAGCCAAGGAATTCAAGTTCAAGGCCAGCCCAATTAAAAAAAAAAAACCACCAGGATTCAGTGTTGGGGCTCCACCCTAATGACCCCAAATCTAATCCCCACTTCTCAATACCGCAGCAGGATTACGTGCCCACCCTGGTGATACCATTAACGGAGGACTCTGGGGTAAGTTCCTGTCCGAGTGGGGAGCACCTTCCAAACCACAGCGGAAAATAGAGGCAAGAGCTCCCCTGGCCAGAAGGTGCTGCCCCTGCCCCGCTGTGCAGTGGGGTCTGGGGGCGCCCCTTGTGCCTGGCCTCCATAGGAAGGAGCGGCCCCCAGACCCTCAGGAAGAGGCCCAGGCTAGGCACAGCGAGGGGCAGAGGCAGTGAGGGGGTGCGTGGCCCAAGTGGGAGCCAGGCACCTGGCAGCAGGTGCTGAGACGGAGTCACGGAGGTGTCTCCTGCACCAGTGGACGCGAGGTCGGCAGCACTGGAGAGCAGAGCTGCTCACAGCAGCACTCCAGCCGGCGCTCAGCTGGAGAGACTGGCTCACCCCACGCAGGATTCTCAGGAGCCCGTCCCCCAGGGGACCCTCCTCTTAGATCTCCGGGTGCTGAGCCGCAAGGGAATCGGCGAGTTGGCTTGAGCCCTGCGTTTGAGGCAGCTGCTCCGCCAGCCACGAGAAACTGTGTCCAGATTTTTTCAGTAAGAAAATCTTTCATTTTCTGATGGGTCTGTGTGGTGGTCACAAGTCAGGACGTCCTCTGGAGAAGGCAGGCTCACACACACCCTGTCTTCGTGCTGTAGCGTGTAGGTGTGTGTCCTGTCGGGGAAATGAGCACCAGCAGGCTCCCAGGAAGAGACGGGCACCCTGGGCGGACGCAGGGAGACCAGGACTCGGCTTCCTCTGCCCACCCTGAAATGCCCACGCCCACTGCTCGAGGTGCCTCTGGGAGGGGGTGGGCCACGCACCTGCACAGGGGCACGGCAAGGCGAGAAGAGCATTTCCAGGTACCCTGGGACTCCTCCAGTGGCCAGGCCTGCTGCTGTGACAGCCCAGGGAAGCCCGCATCACAAAGGAGAACAGCGGCATCACCACCTTCAGAAGGCAGGAGAACCACAGCAGGGTGGGTGTGACTGTTGACTGGACAGAGGCCGCAGGACAGTACCTGTCCCCGGGGGACGACTTCGACTGCCTCCTTACCCACCGTGGCCCGAGGTAAAGGCAGCCCAGGGGTGTTTGGAGGTGGGGGTGATGGTGTCAGTGGTGGCTGTGACCGCTCCTGACCTGACCTCAGGGGCGGGTGGCTGCTGGGAACGGGAGCAGGGCAGTGGCTAACGGGACCACACTGGCCCCTCCGCATGCCGGTTCCAATGACCTTGAATTTAAAAGGTGGACAGCTTCAAACTACAAAGGCCTGAGAAGGTGCCCAGGGGTTGTGCAGAGTGGCCAGGGGAAACAGGATGGGAGCCACGTCTTGCCCAGTTTCCCAGTAGCCCTGTGACAAAGTGCTCGTCTTGCTTACCTTGGCAAGTGCAGGTGGCATGCATGCTGTCCCCACGGCAGTGTGTCACCAACATAGAGTGTCACCAATATCAAAACCTGTGAAGAGCTATTTCAGACCTTTGCTCTCAGGCTGGGTGTCTTCAAAGGCCAGTGTGCTCCCGCCCAGAGGCCCCATCAGCTCAGAGCAGGTTATCAAATGAGTGTTCAGTGATGAAACCGAGAGACTCCCCTTGGCCTTGACACCCCCTCCCCGAACGACCCCCAGGGGGCTTTTCTGCAACACAAACCTGCAACACAAGCTGGGCCCCAGCCAGAGCCCGGGCTCCATTTTGGGGGCTGGTGCCTTTGATTTAGATACCAGTCCCCACTACAGTCCTGTCTCGGACCACCATGGCCTCGGAGGCACCAGCTTACTGTCCCTGGGAGGACAAGGGAGTACAGGCCACTGGGGAAGGCACCTGCAGCTGAGGTCCCCGGCCCCATCCCCGGGGTCTGCATTCCTCATGCCAGCCAGGGGGACATGTGGAGCACCCGCTCCAGGAGATGGGCAGGCGCTGTCCGTAGAACTGGGGTGTCCCAGCTCCGGGCTCCCTCCCCGAGGCAGCACCTCTGAAAGCCAGGCCCTGGGTGGTGTCCAGATGTCTGCCCCTTGATCTGGTGCTGGAGGTGACAGGGTGTGCTTCCTTGTGGGTCAAACCCTGCCTCCCTCCCTTTCCTTAGGAGGCAATGAATTCTAAGCGGAGAATACTGTTCCTGGTTTTGGTTCTTTTGTCCCTGATGACGGCCAAGCACTACTTCAGGTAAAACCTGACCCAAGTCTCCAAGAGCCCAGTGACGGGGGGACTGCCCTGCCCTGTCAGAGGAGGCGGGCAGCACTGCCGCAGGCCCAGGAACATCAGGGGCCCATGGGGGCAGGGTCCCTTAGGGTCAGGGATCAAAGCCTTGTGGGGTTGGTGGACAGCAGAAGGCCCGGAGTCCTCGAGGCCATGGGCTCGTCTGACGCACCTGGAGGCAGAGGCTGGGAGTCAGCTCGGCTGAGACCACGTGGGCAGCAGAAGACCACGAAGCCACATGGCCCCAGACGAAGTCCCCAAAGTCAGACGCACCGAGACAGGACCCTGGTCTGCCCTGTTCTGGACGCGATGCCAGGACTTTCCCAGGTGACGAGGACCAGCTCCCGGACAAGGGCCAAACGTGTGTGGGAGCCACTGAAGTGGCCCCGTGACCGTCACCTTATGGCATAGCAGACCACACCCCGAGGCACAGACCTGAGGTGGTGACGAGGCCTGTGGCACGTGAGAGGAGGCAGGTGCCCCAGAGCCCCCTCTGCATGCGAGGACCTCAGGACCCGGCCCTGCCAGCCCCGGAGGTGCCAGGAAAGAGGCACAGCCCTGTTCCCGTGAGGTGCCGACACCTGGGCCAGTGCTGACTCCCTCCTGGGACGCAGAAGCCCCCACCAGGCCTGGTCTGGGTTTGCATTCTTCCTCCTCCTCCCGACTCCTTCTTTTTGGTGCTGGGGTTGAACCCAGGGGGGCTGCACCACTGAGCCACACCCCAGCCTTTCCAGGTTTTGAGACAGGGTCTCCCTAAGTTGCTGAGGCTGACCCTAACTCACCATCCTCCTTCTGAGTTGCTAGGATTGCAGGGTGACCACGGTGCCCAGCTGGGCTGACTGACACTCACCCAGAGCCATCTCCCCTGTGGTCCTGGCAGAAGCCCCCAGTAAAGAGCAGGTTCCCACTGCCCTGAGCCCTGCTGGCTGCTCGGCCAGGCAGCACCAGGACCTCCAGCCCGCACAGCAAGGAGGAGCCAGCGTTGGCTCCCTGTGGACGCCTGCGGCTGTTGATTGGGTGCCAGTTCACATGCCGGGCTCCAGCCCGGGAAGCGGGAAACCACAGTGTGTGCCTGTAGGGGTTTGCCAGACAGAGAGAAGCAGACACGTTGTGGGGCAGTGCGTTTATAGGGCAGGACGCCAGTGCAGCAGGCTCTTCTAGGTGGGTCACAAGCCATCTCCAGTTCCGACCATGTGTCTGATGTAAACAGCACCTATGTGTCCCAGGGGCACCTCTGCCAGCTGCCCTTGCTCCCTCTTGGAAATCTGAACCCCAGTCACCCCTTGCCACTCCCCACGTCCTCCTTAGGAGCAACACGGTGTTTCTGAGCACCTGTGGAGAGGGGAGTCGGGGGACACAGAGACAGATAGGGACAGACATAGGGAGGGAGAGAGAGAGAGAGGAGAGAGAGAGGAACAGAGAGAGAGAGGGAGGGGGAGAGAGAGACAGAGAGGGAGAGGGAGAGAGGGAGAGACGGAGAGGGAGGGAGACGGGCTGGGGCGGGGGGACAAAGCCTTTGCCAACCCGTGGAGGGCCTGCATCTGAGCTTGCAAAGGAGGGAGCCAGACATCTGAAGAACGGGCCTGAGAGCCGTCCAGAGCTCACCCGACAGGACATGCAGACAGAACACAGAGTACAAAGACACCCAGCGTCGTTTGTCATTGAAACCATGAGCTGCCACTGCACACCAGGCTCATTTCTAAAACCCTGAGGTCTGCACAGCGGCGGCAGCAGAGAGGACGGAGGCCCGGAGGCTGTACGGGGGCTCACAGTGGAAGAGGGGGCCAGGGACTCGACCATCCGCCCGGACACTGGGCATTACGCCCGCCTACGTGAGATGCTCAGGCATTAATCTGGTTAAGAAATGAATAAATACATGGAACTTCATTCTAGAAATTTAAAACTTCAAATTGCAAAACGTCTTTGTTCAAATTCAAAGCTTGACTGTCTCCCGCCCCTGAAGAAGGAGGGATCCTGTGCTGGTTGATGGATTTGGGAACTAGAAGACGAGGGTGCCCAGAGGGGCCGAGGGGCTGGACCCTGTTAGCAGGAGCACCCTCCCCCCACCAGCCCCTCCACACAGCAAGGTGACTCAGGGCAGCAGCTGGAGGGAAAAGCTGCTGGTTCAGCCGACGACGTGTGTTGGGTCCGAGGACCTGGGGCTGGTCACAGAGAGGACAGGGCGTGAGAGGGCAGCGTGGGGTAGGCTTGCACAGGAGCAGCCCTGGCAGCCTCCCTGAGGGGACAGGCAAGGGGAGGGAGCTTGCCTGCCCAGGGAGTGGCCTTGTGGCAGCGGGAGCCTGGGGCCAGAGAGCTCTGAAGGGCCGCAGAAGTTTGGGGTCTTTCAGGTCAGGGCCGTTGGGACAGTGCAGCAGCGTGAGCAGGTGTGACTGGAGGTGTAACTAGCTTGCTGCTACCCTGCTGTGAGCCTGGGCTGCAGGGCCACCTCCACCACTGGGGTGACATCCACACCATGGTGGCTCAGCACCTCCAGCTGTCCCAGCACCAGGGTGGCGCTCGCTGCTCTGGCAGGGTCCCTGTGGGATGGTGACTTTCTTCAGGGTGGGGAGCTCTCCAGCCACGTCTCCTACCTGGGACTGGAAGTCAGCAAGACCAGCACTGTGAAGGGGTGGCTTCTGGCCTGGACGACTGGATTCTGAGAGTGTGTGCTGGGAGGTCCAGCGCCGAGGACACACAGATCATGTCTGAGGGAATGCGCTCTGAGGTCCAGAGCACTCTGGACGGTTGGTGCCGCTGCCCCTGCCCTGCCCTGTTCTGCACCAGCTTTCTGCAGAACTGCACCCCTCATGTCCGCCACTCAGCACGGCCTTCCGCAGTTCAATGAGGTGGCCGGTGCTGTCTCTAACAGGCTCTGCAGGACGACTGTCCCCATAGGCTGCGAGGGTCTGAGCGTGGCCAGGCCTGGCTGGGCTGAGCGGACTCGCTGGGCCAGGGGCTTGAAACACGCTTCCAGCTTACGGTGCTTCAGCTCGCAGCATGCTCCAGGGGACAGGACTGCTGTGAGTCCAGAGCATCTGTGTCCAAGAGAGTCCGAGGTCAGGTCTGCACCTCCCGACACGCCTCACCAACACAGGGCGCAGCCATTGGTTCTCAGGAGGAGATCAGCCAACTCCGTGCCCGTCTGGATGCCCACGCTCTGACCTGGAATGTGGATTCCTTCCAGAGTCCCCCAGACACAGGGCCTCCTGGCCACTCTGCCTCGGACACCTCTCCCTGGGCCAACCTGTTCCTCCAGACCCTGTGGAGACCTCCCTCCCACTGCCTCTGGACCCAGGTGTGGGTGGGTGTGCTGGGGGGGGTCCCAGGGGCCAGTCAGTGCTGAGGTGTGTTCCCAAGGCAGGAGCCAGGGGCTGCAGATGTGGGTAGAGCTAGCTCCAAATAGCGTCTCCCCCGGGGGCTCAGCAAGTAGGTGTTCCCTGAGCAAACTGATTCTGTGATGACCTGCTTTCCCCCTTGTCCCCAGGAACTACGGCGTAGAAGAACCTCAGCTGTCAACCTGGTTTAAACCCAAGTAAGAACAAACATGTCCCTTTATGAAAACAGCATGTCTCACTTGAAGGGACGGGTTCCTTCCTCCAATCCCCACGACATAGCGCCCTGGGTCCAGAGTGGTGCCCTGGTCTTTGAGGCTCTGGTGGGTGCCCAGGTTCTGTTCACCAAGCCCCAGCATCTCCGGTGAGGAGCGAGTGGACGCACTCTGTCCACTGGGCTCCGAGGTCCTGGCTTCTCCGGGGTGGCCAAGCTAGGTGCAGCCAACCCAGGCCCCTTCACTCACGGACACTAGCACTGCAGAAGAGAAGAGTGGATTCCCAGGCGGCCATGTGTGCCCACGGGTGCAACTGTGGTCCAGCTGTCTCTGTCAGTTCAGATGGACGGCAGGGCCCAGCCCGCTGTCCCAGCTCCGGGTTTGCTCCTGGAGATCAGGAAGTAGTTGGCTTCAACAGTCCCCACCATGTCCCCGTGACAGAGGTGTGTCTGGTCCTTTAATATCAGTGACTTTTAGTTCAGAAGAGCAACTAAGGGGGTGGGGGACAGGCTGAGTCTCGAGGGTCTGTTCAGGTTTCCCTGCTCTCACCCGCAGGCACGATGCCAATGGTGGTGCTGCCTCGGGGGACCCCCTGGGGCCTCGTCCTGGTGGCTGCTGTGCCTCCTCTGAGGCTGGCCGATTGAGCCGGTCCCTGGGGCTCCGGGCAGCTCACAGGTGGGGGAGGTCCTCATAGTGGGTCAGTGGCTGACCGGTTCTTCTTTTTTGTTCACGATGATGTGTATTATTTGTGGGATAAATTTCTGAAATGGGGTTCTTAGACCAAAGGTCATAACATCAGAACATTTGATGTAAAGTTAAAATTGCTAGATGTCCCTTTAATAATTGTCCCCTTTCATCTTCTTATTCACAGTGGATAAACTCACGTCTCATGAGAACGTTCTCATTGAGGGGTTCAATAAGCAGTGGCAGAACTGCTTATTGAACCCCTCAACTCAGTCTGCGCTCCCGGGACTGTCGCGGGGTTTGGGGGCCTCTTTGTGTTTGGCTGGTCTCTTGGGCGTCCCTCTCTCACCTGGGTCTTTTAGGGGACCCCGGGTGGGCAGAGTGGGTTCAGGACAGCCCATGCCAGTGTCTTGCACAGAGCCCACTCAGGCTGCCTGTCGGTCTGCTGGCTCTTTGAGACAGGGCTGCAGCCTTTCACGCCCACGCCTGGGTGCCTGTCCTTCCCCACCCTGCCTGTCTGTCCGTGCCCACCTCGGCAACACTCACTGACCCAGCTCCCGTCGCTGACCGTGTGGTCCTGGTGGGTTGACCTCCACTCTCCTCCTATCATTCTCTCTCACCTGTATGTGTTCTGAAGCATCCACATTTGAATCTTGGTCATAGCTTTTCAAAGGGACGGTGCGTGTTGGTGGTCTTCTGGGTCTACCCCTTGGTGCCACGGGGCCAGGATTCACCCAAATTTTGCACATTGTTGCAGTTCTTTTTGACATCTGTGTAGTACTCTGGCGTGGAAATGCCCCAGCAGATCCACCCTCTGCCCTGCTCCTGGGGGCTCAAATTGCTTTGCTCTTGGGATCTGTGCTGCCGTGAGCATTTGCATGCAGTGCCTCCTGGTGGAGAGCCTGGTGCGTTGCGACACTGTGGTAACAGATGTGAATGTCCCATCTAGGGCGCAGGGCGTGGTACTTGTTGTACTCTGGCTGCTTTAACAGAGTACCATTGACTGGGTGGCTTTAACAATAGCAAGTTGTCACAGTTCTGCAGGCTGAGTCCTGGGGAGCAGCATGGTCAGGTTCTGGTGAGGGCCCTCCCCTGAGCATGCCCAACCCAGAACTTTGCAAAACCCCTCTGAGAACTCTTTCCACAGCTTTTCCTCTTAAACTCTTTGCTTTGTCCGTGCTGATTGCTACGCGCACGGGGTTGGTCTTGGGCTTTTGATGTGGGGTTTACATTGCTTTTCAAATTTTGAGCCAGCCTGGCTCATCTGAAATCCTGTTGTCATTTCTTCATTATGGAAATCTAACCCTCTCCCCCGTTTCTGACTCGTCTTCCGACCTCGCTGGCCCCTCGGCTGGCTTGGAGCAGACATGAGGATGTCCACTGGGCACGGGGGTGGGGCGGGGGCAGAGGCACGGTGCAGGAGGCCGTGGGCCCACCGTGAGCTGGCTTCGGTCTGTAATGGAGGGTACTTGGTGGGGCTGCTTTTCCCTCCAACTGTCCTTCTGCCACCAGGGCTGGAGGAAGTGGCCTCTGGACCTGGGAGGCAGGCGGGGGCTGAGGAGAGCTAGAGGCAGACACCAGTCCAGCAGTGTGAGCCTCCTGTTGACCGTCACCCTGGGGTGACGCACTTGGCCCTGTGGGCTCTGCACATGCTGGCAGGCAGGACACCGTGCACGCCTCGGAGGGTCCTTCCAGGGCCAGGCCCTGTCTGGCGCCCAGGAGGGGCTGTGTCAGCACGCTGGCGCCAGTGGCCACAGCCAGCACGGTGGCCCTGCCTAACTGTTCTGTGTACTGCCCAGGAAACGCTCGGACGTCACCACCACCACCGACTGGCTGGCCCCCATCTTGTGGGAAGGCACGTTCAGCACACAGGCCCTGGAGAAGTTCTACAGGAAGCGGAACCTCACCGTGGGCCTGGCTGTCTTTGCTAGAGGCAGGTAGGTGCCACCAACATGTGCCCTTCTTGGGAAAAACCAAGGACACGCATCATGGACGTTCTGCCCCAGAGGGCGGTTTGTCCTTGCCATGGCCGCTGCTTCCAGCCGACCTGTACAAGAACTTTGCTGTTGTCACTTTTCCACCTTGGCTGGGTCCAAGGGTCCACTTGGGAGGCCTTTGGCCAGAGTCCACTTAGCTCTGGCTCAGTGGTTCCAAAATTCCAAGGCACGTCAGGCCCCGGGGCTCACTGCGTCCTGGCCCCCTGACTGACCCAGTGGAGGTGCGGCCCCGCCTTCTCTCCCAGGGGATGTTGGGCTCTTTGGCATCAGGCCGCCTTTGGTGGCCTCTGTTCCCCAGAGAACACGTGGGGACACAGGCTTCTTGCTCCGTGTGTCCCAGGTTTGCTGATGAGTACCTGGAGGTGTTCCTGCAGTCGGCCAACAAGTACTTCATGCCCGGCCACAGGGTGGTCTTCTACATCATGACCGACGACTACGTCAAGCGGCCCAGCATGGAGCTCCGTCCACTCTGCACCTTCCAGTTGCTTCTGATGGAGGAGGAGCAGTGGTGGTCGGACATCGACCTCGTTCGCATGAAGGTCCTGGGGGAGCACATCGTGGCGCACATCCTGCAGGAGGCCGACTTCCTCTTCAGCATGACGGCCGACCTGGTCTTCCGGGACGACTTTGGGGTGGAGACGCTGGGCACCTCCGTGGCGCAGCTCCACGCCTGGTGGTACTTCAGGAACACCCGGAATTACCCTTACGAGAGGCGGCCTCAGTCCTCGGCCTACATCCCGTTCGGACAGGGAGACTTCTTCTACGGCAGCTCCATCATTGGGGGCACACCCCAGAGAGTCCTGGACTTCATCAGGGACTACATGGAGGGCGTCATCCACGACCTGAAAATCGGGCTCAACAGCACTTTCGAAAGGCACCTCAACAAGTTCTTCTTCCTCCACAAGCCCACCAAGCTGCTGTCCCCCGAATACGGCTGGGACCCCAGGTTCAACCCCCCGCCCCAGGTCCACTACGTCAAGGTGGCACTGCACCCCGAGAGGAGCTGAGGGGGCTCCATGCCCTCAGGACACACTCGCAGGACGCCAAACCTCCCCATTTATAGATTCAAAACGTACCCCCCTCCAGAGGGCTCTTCCTCCTCATGATTGCGACTCCTCTGGCTCGGCTGACCTGGGATGAAGAGTGAGGGTGTGCTGAGTGTTGGTTCACGGAGGCTGCCGTCTGGTGGTGTGGACAACGTGAACAGGCTTGTGACACAGAACAATTTTATTTTCTTTTAACGAAGGGAACACTCCAGTTCAGAAAAAAGTCTGTTTGCAAAACAGAAAAGTGTTGTTAAATAAACGTAAAAAAAAAAAAATCTGTTTATTCTCCCAGCATGTGGCACGGGCTTGGTGTTGGATGCAGGAAGGTCGTGGCCAGTCTGTCCTGCAGGTGACAGGTCCTAGGTGGCTGGAGGCGGGCTCTCTGGCGACACAGAGGTGGTGAGTCCAGGGTTTAAAGCTGGCCCTTTTGCCTCTGTTCCTGAGGAGCTGTTTGCTGACTACCTGCTGAAGCCTCTCGGTCAGAGGTGGCCAGGATGGTAGTGTCCTCGGCAGCCCGGGGGCTGTCAGGAGATGAGCCCTGCAGGCTCAGGGGGCCACTGCTCTCTGGCAGGCTTTGGGCCCCTACGCAGGGGTGCACCCTGAGTGCTACGGGCTGAGGAGTGGTCCCCCTGCCTCTCATTTTGGAAGCCCGAGCCCTGGTTTCTGAGAACGTGACTGGGCATTTACAGAGGTCATTAGGTCAAGATGAAGCCCGTAGGTTGGACCCAACTCCAGTGCCACAGGAGTGAGCTCATCAGAAGAGGAAATCAGGACTGGGACCCATGCAGACGGATGACCAGTGAGGCCCAGCCCAGGAGAGGCCTTGGAGGAGCCCACCTGCGGCTCCAGGCCCTGGACTTGAGCCTCTAGTGCTGGAGGGGCCTCCTGCCCACCTCTGCCCAGGTGCCTGGCAGCCTAGTGAACTGGGGGGTGTTCTGGAGCTGGCGGTGACCCTGCTGCTGACACCGCAGGGCAGATGAGAGCCGAGCGCTGTGGCCGGAGGAGCTGCCGCCTTCAGGGTCAGACCCGGGGCCATCACCCGCGGTCACTCCTGTGGCCTCCCGCCCGGCCCTCTGGCACTCCGGGCCAGGCTCGGCTCCCGCTCAGCCGACTGCTCTGAGTGATTTCCCCCTTGCATTCAGTGTCTCCACAGATGCCAGGAGTGAGGAGGGGGAAGGACCCTAGCCACAGCCCTGTCCAGGGCCATCTGTCGCTGCCCTGGGTCTGACCTGGCAGGCAGGGGGACTGCCCTGAGCAGGGGCTCTGCCAAGGTGGTGTGGAGGCAGGGAGGGTTGTGGAGAGGAGCTCAAAATGCCCACGTACAAGCAGCGGAGCCAGCATCAAGGCAGAGCAGGCCCTTGGTTCACCTGGGGACAGAGGTCAGCTGGCCAGTGGGTGGGCTCCCGGGGCCACCCTCAGGCCTGCTGAGGAGTCCAGGGAGGCCTGCCAAGCCCTGTCCTTACTCGAGGGCCGCCCTTCCCGCACAGTGGGCATCACTGAATCTGTCTAGAAATGTCCCTGTCTTATTTGGTGGACAATGCGGTGCCTCCTGCTGGGTGCCTGGGAGCCCGGCCCCCTCTTTTCACATGGCACTCGGCGGCAGCTCTGGGTTCCGCGAGTGTGCAAATAGCCCCGTTTGGGGTCTTTTGCTCATTTTTCTAACTCCCATTTGAATTAGGGAGTAGCTTTGATATGTATTTATCTGTGTGATGGGAATTCATTGCCAATTTCGTGGCGAATATTAGTGACACTTTTTGTGTATTTCAGTTCTGCAGGTGATAACTGATGTGCGGGGATCCAAAGGCTCGATGGGCCCCTCTTTTCCCTTGGGGTTTCCGTCCTACCTGTTGGCACCTCGGTCCCCAAGTAGAGGGAGGACAGAAATTTCTAGGTTTCTTCTTTTCTAGAATGGGTCAGGAGTTAACGAGTGGCCACCTCTGCCCTTCCTGTGCCCCCAGAGGTCTCCCCGTTGCCGTCAGCTCCTTTATTCAATGCAGGTGCCGTTAGGGTGGGCCATTTTGTCACCCGTGCTGTGGGGACGCGTGTTTGTCTGCTGACCTCGAGCCTTGCTGTCTTTCTTCCTGCCCTGCGCTCGGGCCCCGTGACTTCCCCTGTGGTTACCTCCCAGAGGCAGACCGTTTCAATGCTTTTCTTTTTAAACTTTCCTAAACTTGTATTCTTTCTTTTTTTTTTTTAAATTTTGTTTTAAGGGGGGGGGGGAGAGAGAGAGAGAGAATTTTTAATATTTATTTTTCAGTTTTTGGCGGACACAACATCTTTGTTGGTATTTGGTGCTGAGGATCGAATCCGGGCCGCACGCATGCCAGGCGAGCGCACTACCGCCTGAGCCACATCCCCAGCCCCTTGTATTCTTTCATGTAAATTTTAGATTTGGGTTTTTTTCAGGCAAACGTCCCCCTGGAGCTCGGCCTCAGGGGCTGGCATGTGGAGGCCAACTTGAGCTGGGGACCTGTGGGACCCCGAGGAGCGCGGGCATTTATTCTGTTGGCCCTGTTGGGCAGTGCGCCTGCTGAGTTCGCCTCTGTCACCCAGCCACACCCCAGCCCCGGGCGTCTCTCTGAGTCCAGAATAAGGATATCTTTATTTCACAGGAAGTCTGCACCTTCTTGGGTTATCACATTTCCAGGGCTGCTGGTTATGGGGAAGCGGCTCTGTTCTATTTTGTCACCGTGTCACCAGCTTTTGAGTCACCCCTGGCAAAACCCTCCTGGTGGCGGTTCAGTGTTTTAGGTCATGCTTGTTTCACTCTGGAGGAGCGTGGGGACAGCTGGCCAGGCGGGGCTCCTGGTAGGCTTGGCAGAGGTGTCTTCTGGGCTGGGCACCTGCCAGGCCTGTCTAGGTGGGTGTCAAGGACTCTGACCTGGTTTCCCCGGAGCCTGCCCAGCTGGAGCAGAGGTGGGTACACACTGTAGGGCCCTTGGCTCTAAGCCAGGCGTCCACCGGCCTCAGTGCCCCAGTCCACGCATCCCTGGCAGCCCCAGTTGGCTCCCAGGGGGCAGTGTGGTTAGAGTCATGGCCATTCTCCAGAGTGGCCCAGAGCAGACCCAGGGGGCCCAGGTCAGGGGCAGGAGCGCCTGAGATGAACCTCCTGGGGTTGCCTTGTGACACACACCATGGGGTGACACTGTCAGCCTGGGCCGGCGTGAGGACCTTGGCAATCTGCTCCTGCAGGTGTTTCTGCGGAGGTGGGGACGTGGGGCCACACGCCCCTCCCACTAGTCTCTTTCAGGTGCAGGCCGGGCTGGGAGATGCTATGGGTCCTTATGTGGTCAGCTGGCAGGTGGCCCTGTGACCCACAGGGAGGGGGGAGAGGACAGACCTCAGGGGCTTCAGGCTCCTGGGCAAGTCCCTGGCCAGAAGACAGGGGAGCTGGGGTCAGTGCAGAGGGATGGAGGCCCAGGCAGGAAGGCTCAGGGAGTGGACTCCCCTGGGCCTGGGCTGGGGCACTGTCCTATGGAGGGACAGAGAAAAAGGCCTTCATTTGGTCACTCTGAAATTGCTCAGGTAATGAACCAATCACTGGACGGGCCTCTTGTCCCCCGCCCCCACCCCCACCCGCCGTGCTCGCCTCCCGTGGACTGAGTGAGACCCCACAGGTGAAGCAGCTGCCCAGCCTGAGTGTGCTGTGGATGCTGCCCGCGTCAGCTGTGGTCTTCAGCTGTCGTGGTGCCGGGGGGCTGGGAGGAGCTGGATGCAGCTTACCGGCCACATTGAAGACCGGGGCGCTCTGCAGGCGGAATTTCTCCACGTACTCCCAGTACTTCCCCAGCCACGCGGGGTCCTCGAGCATTCTTCTGGCTGAAATCACAGGGCTGTGGTAAGGGCCAAGGCCCAGGGCCGCATCTTCTCCACATCCTCCTCTGGGGTGAACAACAGGGAGGCTGAGCCTGGGCGGCAGGTGCCAGCCCTGGGCCTCAGCCCTCTGATGCTGCAGCTGAGATGCAGGGCACACACTGGGGCTGGCCCACTGTGGGGCCATCTGCCCTGCTGCCACCAGGCCCAGCCTGTCCTCTTCCCTGGACTGTTGCAGTGGCCCCTGCCCTGAATCCCCTGAATGCAGCCCAAGGCACAGCCTCCCAGGGCTCCTTGAAGGAGTGGGCCCGATGCAGACCCCAGAGGGCCTCCCGCCTCCCCTCTGGTGATCTGGGCGACATGCTGGCCAGCACTGGAGAGAGCAGGCCACTTACCCAGCAGTGCCCATAGGCTGGTAACCTCGACGTCCTCAAAGCGTACGTACAGAATGAGGTTGCTGTAGTCGGAGCTGACGAAGCAGACGTGCATGCTGCCCCCCGCGACTGGGGACCCCAGGCAGCTGAGGCACCACACCTCTCCTCCTCCCCGGCCCCCAGCCCCTCCCACGGGCAGCACAGAGCCGTCTACGGAGGACGCCCCGCTTCCTTTCAGCTCGCGCTCTTCCCCACCCCCCGAAGCCCACAGCCTCCTGGTGTCAGGGCAGAATGGAGCATCTGGGGCCCTGCTCACCCCTCCCCACTCAGCGAGGGCCAGACCCCAGGCTGGGTACTCACAGGAGCCTTGGTACTGGCCTGGCAGCCCAGATGGGTGGATGGTGACGTTCATTCCTCTACACACCCCTTCTCCTCTGGGAAAAAAACGTCACCCTCTTATGGCTCCCAGTTACCTGTCTCAGGGGGACATTGGGGAGCCCTGTGCTGGGAGCGCTGGTGTCCCCATGCTCTTGGCCCCTGGGGCTTGGGGCAGTCTGGCACTTGTACCTGCCTCAGGGTCAGGCATCTGGGGGAGGAGGATGGGGCCACGCTGCCCAGGGTGGAGCTGAGGGGCCCTGCGCAAGAGTGAGGGAGTGGGGTGGCCTGTTGCTGGGCGGACCCACGTTTCCTGAAGGGGATGGACTCATTCGCCCCAGGTTCTGAGCCCTGGGTCTTGGGGGTCAGGGACCTGTCTGCGCTGTTCCTGTTTGTCCAGCTCCGTGTGTGGACAAGCCCCACCCCCTTGGCCCTTGCCCCAGGGGCTCCAGATCCATGGGCAGGGTCAGGGCATGTGCTTATGGACCCGTGTCCCTGGGGCCACGGTGCGTCTGTGTCTAGAACAGGCCACCAGCTAGGCAGTGGTCTTTTCTCCTAGGCTGGGTGCAGGCTGGCACAGTCCTCGTGGGGTTAGTGCTGAGCAGTAGTGGCCCTGGGCAGTGCTCCTCCGTGAGGCTTCTTGGGAATAAATTAGCCACTTCACTTATTCATTGATAATTCATATTTGAGACAGTCTCAGCTGGTTCAGGCTGATCTTGAACTGCCAGCTCCTGCCTCAGCCTCTGCAGTGACAGGGATTCCAGGCTTGTGCCATGTGCCGGGCAAGTCGGCTGCTTCAGATTGCTGGAGACAGACGTCTGCCCCCTGGGCTAGCACGGTCTCCAGGCTGGAGCTGAACATCACAGCTGCTGGCTATGCCCTGGGCCCAACCGCCGGGCCTGGCCATGGCCTAGGCCTATGGGTTTAGGGGTCTGTCCCTCCTGCTGGCCCCTCTCTTGGAGTGTGAGGGCTTGCCCCTCTCAGGGAAAGGCCCCCAGCCCAGCTCACTGTCATATGTCTCCCTGGTTTGGGCCTCTGGTGCTGTCCTTGGGGGCCTGGGTCTGAGAAGGAAGAGGTAGGGCCCACGCTCACATCCAGAACAGCACCAATGCCAGGTCCCCACCCTCTCTGGTCCAGATGGAGTGGAGAGCGAGCCTCAGCGGGTCAGTTGGCAAGACCAGGTCTGTGTGGCTGGTGGCCAGCTGCATGGTGAACCAGCGTCCCTCCATCTGTGGGAATGTGGGCACAGGGACAGGCAAGGCTGGCTAGTCCCCTGTCCAGGATCCGCTGAGCCTGGCCAGCAGGTGGCCACGGTTCCATTGGGGGCCTATTGGTGGACTTCCTTGGGGTCAAGTGTGGCTTCCCTTCTTGAAAACATTTAGCCTGCTCTTGACTCTCAGGCTCTCTGCCTCTCTGACCTGATTCCTGACTCTTGCTGCCCCCTTCCACGTCCACTCCCCAGTCTGAGCCAAGCTGTCTCCTCTGCGAGTCCAGGGAGGGTGGCAGGAGAAGGGCCTGTCCTGCAGCTGCTCTGGCTGCCCCTCCTAGCCTGGATCCTTAGTTCCACATCTGACTGTGGGTGCTGAGACCCCAGAATGGGTGGGCAGGGACAGACAAGGACTCTCTCTGCTCCCTGGTGTCACCCAGTGGGGGACTCCTCAACCCAGCCCTGGCTTTGCTTGTGCAGTTGAGGCCCTGCAGGCTGCGGGGACCTCTCTTGGCTTCTGTCTCTTGGGAGAAGACAGGAAGACCTTGAGGTTCATGCCCCTGGGACCACCAGAGCTCCTGCAGCACAGGCTTGGCCGAACCCCAACCCCTGCCTCTGGCCTGAGCACCTCCTCCATGTGACGCTGTCCAGTCCCTGTCCTGGTACCGTCTGAGGGCTGGGCCCACGATACCTACCTTTTGTGCGTCAAAGCCGGGCTGCACTGGCACCTCTTCCAGAGTCCCCTGGGTGCTGGCCAGGCCCAGGCCGAGAGCCAGCAGCAGCAGCCCTCTCTCCAGCATCCTGGTGCCAGGTCCTGGGAGCCGCTCTGGCTAACTCCCCTGCTCTGCGAACGTCCTCCAGCAGCCACTTGTCCCCAGCAGCTGCCTAACCAGCTCTGGGTCCTCCCAGCCCTGAGCATCCCAGTCCTCCCCCAGGACTGACGCGGCCTCCTTGCCCCCACCCGCCTGTGTCTGGGATGTGAGGATGTGGCCTGGTTGTCAGGCCAGCCTAGCCACCTGCGGGCCTGCCCTGGGAACCTGGGGGTGGGCCTCCTGCCCAGGGAGGCCCGGGAGGACCCGGGAGGACCCGGGAGGATACAGACGTGCCTGCCTCGCCCACAGGCTCCTCCTCCCAGGCCTGTGAGCAGGAAGGCAAGGACCACTCGTGTCCCCACTCACCTGCACCCACTTAGCTCCTGCCTGTGGGGGGGTTGAAGGGGGTGGCACAGAAGGCCCTCAGATGGCACTGGGCCTGGGCACCAAGCCAGGGCTGGTGCTGATTTGTTCTGTTATGAACGTTATGAATCAGCCGCCTCTCTCCACCCCACAGCCACCCCCCACCGTGTGTCCAGGATGGTGTGGGCTGCCCACTTTTGGGGGTCCACCTTCTCCTTAAGGGTTCCATGCCTACCCCGCAGCCCAGCCCTCCCCACCTTGTGCAACTGCAGAGATGCCAGCTGGTCCCCGAATGTGATGTCTGCCTCTGCACCCCACCTTCTGCCGGCCCTTCTCACCTCGTCTCCAAGCCCTGCCCTTCTGCAGGCCTGGCCTGGCCAGGAGCCGAGCTCAGAACTCACCCCACCCCCCGCACCCTAGCCTGGAGAGCTGCCCCAACAGGATCCAGTTCCACATTCTGGAATCTGGTGCAGAAGTGACCAGAGGCCCAGGCTCCCCTGTGGCAGAGAGTTGGCTCTGGGAGTGAACGACCCTGTGTGGGGCTGGAGGGTAGAGTTGGCTGACCTGTGCCAGGCACTTGCCCAGCACCTGTCCTGGGAGTTCAGGGTAAAGTGAACTTCCCACCAGCTTTGGTGTGGCATGAAGAGGTCACCAGCCAGAGCAGGCCTGGTCTGACCAGCAGGGCCCTCCTGGGGCTTTCTGTGAGGCAGAAACTGGGCCCTCTGGGGTAGGGACAGCCCCCTGAGGTCAGCCTTGGCTTGGGGCTGGGCTGGCAGGTGGGGTGGCCTCCCACTCCCGGACACAGACACCGTTGGCTCAGGCCTTGGGAGCTGGACGAGGACAGGGCAGGGCCTGCCTCCCACAGCTGGAGACAGCGCCTGAGTGGCACACTCCCGCCTGCCCTGTGGGCTGAGCGCGCTGTGCTCGAGGGCCCCTGGAGAGTGGCCCGCAGCTCTCTGCATCCTGACCATGCTTCCCAGGCCCAGGGAGCGTCCCCCTGTACTGGCCACTCTGGGAGGCCCTGGAGGGACTTGGTGGGGTGGAGCAATCTGCCCCCTCCCTCCCTCCCTCCTCTGGCCACAGCGACACTCAGCCTAAGTTATGGGCTCAGGAGGATGGATGCAGACGGGGTGGTGGTGGGGGGGGGACTCCTTTGGGTCTGAATGGGATCACCAGGGCCTGCGGGGCCTGGCACACCCTGTGGCCCCTCCAAAACCCAGCTGCTGCCCTTGGTGTGGGATTCTGCCTCTGTGAACCCTGCCTGTGCCCCAGGGGCTGTTTCCAGGGATGAAGAAGCTCTGCTCTCCACCACACCTCCCTCTGCCCAGGGAGGTCCCTCCTCTGAGCAGAAAAGAGCCCGGCTGGCCTCTGGGCACAAGAAGCCCCAGAGCAGATGCAGGACTGGTTTATTGTACGGGGGGAAGGGCGCAGGTCAGGAGGCATCCAGAAATGGGGCCACAGGAAACGCTGGCTCTGGGCTGCACACAAGGAGCCCTGGAAAGCCAGATGCTTTGCTGCTGATCTCCGGCCCAGCAGGACGCCCCCCGCCCCACCCACGTGCTAGGGGAGCACTTGGCTCCTGGGTCAGGATAGGGGGGGTTCCCTGGGTCTGCCCCTCTCTGCATGGTCCTGCAGCCTCGTTCCCCAGGCCCTGCATACCCCATGGCTGAGCAAGAAGCCAAGCTCCTGCACCCCTGGAGCCTCGCGGGCCTCTGCCTTGAGCCCCCTACACTAGGCCAAGGCCTCCAGGTCACAGGCGCTGAGCCTCCTGTCCCTGGTCTTGAGTGGTGATTCCTGGGTATCCTCCCAGATCCTGGAGCCACTGAGACAGCCTCAACCCTGGCCTGGGAGCCTGCCTAACGAGCCAGAAGAAACGGTGTGGGGAGGCATCCTGCCCTGGGAGCAGGGAAGGACCCAGGGGGGCCCTGGAGGGATGAGGGGCTGACTGTGCTTGGCAGAGCTGTAACGGGCACCAGGATGCAGGGAGCACTGGGCCAAGCACAGGATGAGCCAGGGAGTGGCCGGGAGTGTGTGTGTGTGTGTGTGTGTGTGTGTGTGTGTGTGTGTGCACGCTCACTGTGGTGTGTGTGCACCGTGGTGTGTGTGTACAGGGGTGGGCAGGAAGGGGGTGACTGCAGATGAGGAACAGGGAGGCTGAGGCCAGGGGCAAACCTCCCTTCTCCTGGGTGGCTGGAAGCTGTGGCCCATCCTGAGATCCCAAGCTGGGCTTCTGAAGAGGGGCCCAGCTCCTCTGGGCTGGCCTAGGTCCACCCGATGTTCTGACTCAGTCTGGGTCCCAGAACACAGCCTCTTAGCAAGCATAGCCCAGTGGACTAGGGGCTGCACTGGGCAGGGTGGTCCCCAGAGAAAGCCACCTGCCAGAACTGGTGGCAGTAAAGACAGGGGACAGGCAGGTGTCTACTCACCTAGGACCCCAGGGAGGTGCATCTTCCTGCAACCAAAGAGGGAGCAGAGATTACTGACCCCAGATGAGGCCATCCCAGCCCATGCGGACCCCTCCTCCTGCCCACTGCCCTCTCTGGCCCCAAGGAGGACTTCCTACGGGGGGGTTTACCCTGGCCAGCGTGTTCCAGTCCCTGTGAGAAGTGGCACCTGCCGAGGTGGCTTACCGTGAGCAGACAGTTCCACAATGTTGTCTGGCTGGATACCTCTCCTGAGCGTGTGCTTCCTGTACGCCTCCTGCCCCACCTCGTTCACCAGGAAGGTCCTGCCTGCAGCCCCCGGAGTCAAACCCCCAGTCACAGGGGACTGCAACCTCTTGGAACCCGCTGGAGGCCAGCAAGGAGGGCCCTGGGGCAGCCCCTGGGGAAGCCTCCAGCCCTGAGCCCCGCTGCCCACTGCGGCCTGCCGTCCAGCCAGGACCCCAGGTCTCCCCGCCCTGTCCTGAGACATGCGCTTCTTCCGCTGTCCCGGGTGGGATGGGGCTGGCACCTACCGTGGAGCTCCACCACGACGAGAGCACCCGCTTCACGGCGGTTCTCCAGGTCCATGATGAGGAAGCCATCGTCCACAGCCACGAAGGTGAGGAAGTTTTTACCTTCGTCTGCAACAGAAACCAGGATGGCGCAAGGCCTGCTGGGTCTAGGCACCCTGCCCGCCAGCACCCGCGCCTCCCCCAAGGGCTCAGCCTGCCCATCGCTCAGCATTGACTGGCTGGCCACAGCCTAGGACCCTGCCACGCAGACCACGGACTCCGTCAAGCTCTGTGTCTCTGTGTCATTGTCTCAGTCTCTCTCTGGGGCAGGAGGCAGGGAGGGCAGTGCAGGGGGAAGGGGGGCCAGGACTCCCCAGTCTTGACAGAGCTGTCTATGCCTCCTGCCAGGCTCCAGCTCTGCAAATGCTAGACGCAGCCTGTCCATCAGGCACCGCTCAGCTCCGCACCCTCCTCTCTGGGGCGCAGGCTGGTACCCTCTGTCCCTAGATGACCTGCCCCCACCTCACAAATGTTCCTTTGTGCTTTGGGACCTACGTTCACCGGGGAAGTGTTAGCCGCACCCCAGGGCCTGGGCAAGGAAGCGCCAGAGCCATTCTCTCCATCGTCCTCCCTCCAGCTGGAGCCTGGGGGAGGGCCCAGGAGAAGGGCCGGCAGTCCATGAGGAACCGTGGCACCAGGGAAGAATAGGGGCTGCCGCTCTGGGATTTTGAAACTCAAAGGGATGGCTACCAGGCTGTGGGGACACCTCCCCCTTCACCCACTCCCCCCTTCACCCACTCCCCACTCCAGAATATTCCTGGCCAGTTGCCTTTGTACCCACTCATGGCCAACCCCTGGCAAGCCGTGGGGCACTTTGACTCACACTCAAAAGTGTAGCGGCCGGGCGTGTTGGTCTTCTTCCCAATGTAGAATTCCTGCACGCACTTTCCATCTTTCCTAAAAGAGAGCAACGTCCTCCCTCCTTCCCCCTCTCTCCCTCTCTCCCTCTCCTTTCCTCCCTCCCTCCAGCAGTGTTTGGGGGTCCTCCTGGGCGGGGTGTCGAGGGCGGGAGGTTGAGCTGTGAGCAGCTGGGAAGCCCGGGGGAGAGGGGTTGGGATGTGGCCGGGCGGAGCCAGGATGGGAGACATGCCAAGGACGAGCCCCAGCCCCTCGCCTGTGGAAGTAGGTGATGTTCAGGTCTCCGTCCTCCAGGAGTTTGATGCCAGACATGGAACACAGGTAGGAGCCTCCTTCCTCAATAACAGACGGGTCAGTGGCACCGAGCTTGATGGTGTGCCAGGGCCCCTCCACCTGCAGGCAGCAAGGCCCTGTCCTCACCCTGGTGGTCCTGGGGAGCCTTCTTCCCTGGCGCCTGGTTGCAGCAGTGGGCAGGGGCAGGGTTGCCCCGGAGGGGGACAGGGTGCAGACCCACCTTATCTCAGACCTCACGCTGATAGGGCTTGAGGGCTGCGACTCTGCCCCCAACCCAGCCAGGCTGGCCAGTGTAGTGTTGGCCATGACGATGCTGATGGGCAGGTGTGGTTCCTGCACCCCAGCCCCTGGCAGAGTGGGGAATCCTCTCACACAGAGGCTGTGGGCCGTGTGCAATGGGACACATGGTGGGGAGCTCTGGCCTAAGGGTCCCGTCCTTCTTGTTCAGGCCCCAGGCTTGCAGCCCTCCTGGGGGCTGGACACTGTGATGGGCTCCCTGAGGGAACCCAGAGGAGTGAGGGGTCACTGTCTCAGAGCTCCTGGCCTCTGGAAGGACACTACTGTCCCTGTGGGTTCTCAATGCTGAGGCTGGCTCACACCCACTGGTCTGCTGCCTCCCAGCTGTGGGGGGCATGGAGCTTGGTGTCTTCCTGTGTGACACGGGCTGATCACTGGCTGTGCTGAGGAGTGTCAGGGTGTGCAAGGGGCTGTGATCATGGGGGTGCACACTGGGGGTATTGGGGTACAAGGGGCCCAGGAGCAGCCTCAGGGATGGGGGGACCTCCACACCCTCCCTCCAGCCCCCAAGAGCACCTGTTCAGGGTGGAAGCCGGGTTGCACAGGCACCAGGCTTTGGTCCTGCTGGGCCCAGGCGAGGCCCAGACAGAGGCTGAGCAGCAGCAGTGTCATGGCCCTGTGTGGCTGTTCCGTTCGGGATGCAGCTTGCTGGATGCGGTGTGGACAGCCCTGCTCTGTTGCCTATATACTGCTCCAGAGCCAGGGCCAGGGCCAAGCCCAGAGGGAACAGCCCCCTGCTGCCTCGCCCCGTCTCCGTCCTTGCACCATCCACCGGAACCAGCGTGTTTGCACAACAGGGAGTTTGGAGAGGGTCGCTGCCAGCCCTGGGCCATGAGCTGCTTCCTCTGAAAAGGTCTTGACGGGGCTCTGGGCCAGGCCTCCAGGGCCACTTGGCTCCTGGACTGAGAGGCCTTTGTGGTGGCCTGGGCACGTCTGGGGCTCCAGTGGGCTCACAGGGCTGAGGGTCCTGCAGCCTCAGCACCACAGGCCGTTGGTACGAGTGGGAGTGGCACCCCTCTTCTGGAGAGGCCCCGCTTCCCCTGGGGGCTGGGACCCACGAGTCGAGGGCTGTAGAGCTCCCTGGGGGGCCTTGGGCCCTCAGTCCCAACCCCCACCCCGAGTGACTGCGTCGTTGCTTTATGGGTCTCTGTGTGGAGGTGGGCTCTGGGGCAACATGGGCCTCTGGGGCACTCTGGGGCACAGCAGCTGGACATGGGACAGCTGAGGCTGGCCTTGCCCTGCTTTGGGCTGGCTAGTCTTTGTGGCTGGCCCTGGTGCTGGCCTCATGCTGGTGCCCACTCCCAATGCCAGGACTCCAGGCTCCATGAGACCTGCAAGGGGCTGGGAGAGGCCAGGACCTGACCTGGGTTATGCTGAGCCAGGGAGAGGACACGCTTCAAGGGCAGGTCCTCTGAGCCCTGCCCTCTGTGGCCACAGGAGCCCATGAAAGCCCTGCGCAGCAGAGGCCACGTATCCGGCTTGGCCCAGCTCCTTACCAACGTAAGGAGGCAGAGCTGCTCAGCTGGCGAGACTAAAAGGATTACGCTGGCTGAGAACTCGGAGTCATCACAGGTGCAGGCCGCCGGCGGGAGAAGCACGTGGCTGCTCATGGGGCAGCTGGAGGATGGTCTGCTGGTCATGGGATCATACGCCCAGATGATGGGCAGGCCGGGGGGGGCTGGGGGCAGCGGGGACTGGGTGCAATGGCTTGCTGTGCCATGAGCCCCATGGGGACTCCTTCTGGCTCTCACTGCTGGCCCTTGGGCTTCCTGTCCCCTATGGGGTGGGGAGGCCAGCTGCAGCCGCTGCTGGATCACGTGGCGTGTGTGTGCATAAGTGTGCCTGTGAGCGCCTGTGCCCGAGTGTGCACACATGTGAGAGTGAGCGTGAGTGTGCCCGTGCGTGCACATAGTTCCGTTTGTGTGAGTGTGTACTGTCACGCCTGTAGCCGGGTTGTGCCGGGGCAGAGGGTAGGATGCCAGGAGAGGAACAGGATGCAGGGCCCCAACACAGGGCCTAGGGTTGCCGCGGTGTGCTTCCGGGGACAGTCCAGGGCCACAGGCCGACAGCCCCTCTGTCCCTCTGTGCTTGCCAAGCAGCAGCTCCTCTCCCTCCCGGTGTTCTGCCCAGTGGTGGCCAGCTGGACAAGTGACACGTGTCCTCTCCACGGTGCCTTCAGTCCCGTCCGGGCGCCGCTGAGAGGCATTCTGTGTGTCAGGCTGCAGAAGCAGCCTGAGCCCACGCAGCTCGCAGTGTGACCAGCACCCCGAGGAGCAGGGTCCTGGCTAGGTGGAGGAGGCCTGGGTTGGTCCAGATCAGAAGGACCTGGGCTTTCTGG
The DNA here is from genome assembly GCF_045843805.1 of Urocitellus parryii. NCBI lineage: Eukaryota > Metazoa > Chordata > Mammalia > Rodentia > Sciuridae > Urocitellus > Urocitellus parryii. Next base: position 209,769,391 of record NC_135534.1, on the reverse strand, counting down.
CCTGGCTCTGCTCCCATAGTTCTTCAGCTTGGCAAGGGTTTGACAATACAAAGGGGCCCTCAGGGACACCGTCTTTACTGTCCCCTGTCAAGGACTTGTATCCCTCGTGCACTCCTCCGCCTCTGCACAGCTAAAGACGCTTGGAAGGCTGTGGAAATGGCCACGGGCACCTGGAAGTCCAGAAATGTCCACAACAGCATCCCCCAAGGTGTGAGCAAGGCTGGCAGAGCTGCCCCTGGACACCCGGGGATAGCATCAGCCTGAGGCCAGCAGAGGAAGCATGAGCTGGTAGAGTCCTTACTGTTGTACATTTGGTTTTAGTTGCTAGCTCTCTGGGGAGGAGAGCAGGTGGCCACATGTGCTGCAGGTGGGCTGTGAAAGTGCCCATGGTCCTGCAGGTGGACTCGGGCCCCCGCCAGCCACAGCTCTCCTGGCCACCACCACAGATGACAGCAGCCGACGAAACGCCCACCAGTATTTCTGTAAAATTCCGACCAAATTTTCCCAGGGCACTTTGATGTAATAAGAGGCCTTGGGCTCCACCAAGTGGCCATCCTGGGGCATGGCGTGCTGTGTCCATCCTCATGAGCGCCAGCACATACCTGCTAGGAGTGGGCTTCTTCTGCATTGGGTTCAGTCCTCTGGATCCAGAGCACCGAGGCCCAGGAAAGCTGCCGGCTGGCCTTCTCCTTGCCGGGGCTATGAGCGCCGGGGGCCCCTCTCCCATGAGGTGCGGGGTGGCTTTTCAGAAGCCACACTGGTCCCTCTGAGGAGCATCATCAAGAGAGCTAGAAAAACCCGTCTACTTACACAGGGTGATGACACTATGAACTTCCAGCTATTCCAATAGCTTCTGGTGGCCTCTCGGTGGTTTTGATCTGCATTCCTTAGGGTTCTGAGCTTCCTTCACTTGCTTGTCATTTGCATCTCACCTGGTGAAGTTCCTGTTCAAATATCTTGCCCATGTGAGAAACAAAAGAAAAGACTTTATTTTGAGATGATTTAAAGAACTGCAAACACAGAACAGAACTCCGTACCCTTTATCCTACTGGCCCCAGGATTAACATCCCACCCCAGGGGAGGACCGCAGAAGCCACATTAACGAAGTTACACAGGATTCTCTGCCAACAGGCGCTGTCTGCCCTGCACAGCCTGATACAGAGTCAGTTGTGTCCTCCAATCTGTGACAGGGTGGATCTGCGTCTTTTAGGATCCTTCCGCTGCTTAAAAAATCCAAGTTTTGTCTTAAAGAAGTCGTAGACTCGCATGCACTTGTAAGAAGTGGTACAGAGGCATCCTGCCGACCTCCTCAGCTGGCCTGCAATGACCTCCCCCACACACCGTGCAGCTTCAGCACCGAGTTATGGGTTACGGATGGACGCTGGGGAGGGATGCTAGAAGAACACGTCTACGCAAGCGCCCCCTGCTGCCCCCCAGCGGCCACGCCGCTCCCTCCTGCCTCTGTTCCTGTCTGTACTGTGTCACTCAACAATGTTCTGTAGATGGAATCACACAGTTCGGAACCTTTGGGAATGGTTCCACGCCCACTGCTATTCCCTAGAGAGCCAGTGGATTTGTGCACGTAGGAAGTGTCTTCTCCTCATTGCTGAGTAGCCCCCCATGGTGTGCATGCACCCCCCGTCCTCGTCCAACGGACCACCTGCTGGAAGACCTCAGCCTTGCCTCCAGCGTCAGCTCCAGGAACAGAGCTGCTGTCCACCCCTGTGCATGGGGTTCTGGTGAACACAGATTCTGCTCTCTCTGGAAGAAGCGTCAGGAGGGCCCTGCTGGGGACGTGGCCGAGCATGCTGCCCTGGGGAAAAACCGCCAAGCTCTGTGCCCAGTGGCTGTGCTGCCTCCCACCGGCCCAGCACGGCGTGAATGACGGGCGTCTCCAGCACCAGGCGAGCCACTCTTCCTGGCCCTGGTCGTCCTGACGGATGTCGATGACATTTAATTTTCCTAATGGCTGATAATGTTGAGCACTTTTTCCTGTGCTAATCTGCTGTCTGAATATTCTTTTGGGAAATGTGTCTTCAAATCTGTAGTCCATTTCCTAACTGGATCTTCATTTTTTCTATTGTTGAATTCAAGTACTTTATATATCCTAGACACGCCTTTGGCCAGGTGTGTCACCTGCAGGCATCTTACCTCCATCTGATCCCCGCCCTTGGCCAGGTGTGTCACCTGCAAGCATCTCACCCCCATCTGTGTCTTTTCGTCCTCTTCACAGAGTCTTTTGCTGAGCAATTTTTAAAAATTTTGTTCAAATCCGATTTTTCAACTTTTTGACTTTATGAATTGTGTGTTTGGTGCCAAATAAAAGCTCTTTACCAACTGTAGATTCTGGTGGTGTTTTCTTGTCTTCTTATTAAAATCATAAGCCTCATGTTTTGCATTTAGCCTGAGGCCCAGTCTTCACTAGACCTTTACAAGGTGGGAGACTTAGATTCAAGTCCTTTTCTTTCCTTTCCTCCCCCCTCCAGGCCCCCTCCCTCTGTTCCTTCTTTTGCCTGGGGTGGTGAAATCACACAATTTCTTGAGAAGGCCATCTGTTCTGAATTGAATTGCTTTTGTGCCTTTGTCAAAAACTGGCTGGCAGATTTGTGTGGATTTGGTTCTGGGCTCTCTATGCCACTCCCGGATCGTGTGCCTATGTCTCTGCTAATATCACCCAATCTGGATAACCAGATTCATAACTCTTCAAATTTGATAAGTTGGCTCCTCCCATTTTGTTCTTTTTCAAAATTATTTTAGTAAATCTAGTTTTTTGCTTTTCCACATGAATCTTAGAATAATTTTTATTGATGTCTCTGAAAATCTTGCTAGGAATTTGATAATAATTTCATTGAACCTGTATGTCAATTTTGGGAGAATGGACATCTTTACTAGATCTTTCTTTATTGTGTCAGGATTGTGTACCCTTCAGCAGATAAAGCCTGTGCAATCTAATCTACATTTAATTTACACTCATTTTTTTCTAAGTGTAAGTGGTATTGTGTTTTAAATTTCAGTGTCCACATGCCCATTGCTAGTGGTAGAAAAGCAGTTGAGTTTTGTATCTTTATCTTATATCCTGCCAACTTGGTGCATTCGTTTATTAGTTCTGGTAGTTTTAAAAAAGTCTTCTTTTTCTGCACAATCATCTCATCTGCAAATACACATAGTTTTATTCTTCCTTTCAGACCCACAGGCTTTTTATTTTATTTTCTTGTTATTGCCCTGGCAGGAACTTTCTGCTCTATGATGAATGAGAGGATGTCCTTGAGGTCCCTGTCCTTAGCAGCAGCTCTGGACCGACTGGTCTGTGTCTCCCTAAAATCAACATGTTGAAGTCGTAATGTGACGTGGAGCATTTGGAGGTGGGCCTCTGGGAGACATTAGGGTTTAGATCCTATAAGGGGAGCCTTGTGCTTTTCCAGCCAATCAGAGTGATCAAGACCAGCGGACGGGCTTCAGGCTGCCCTGCACGTCCTTGCCCATACCTGACGGCCAAAACTAAAACTTAAAGTCAAGTTTCTCCACCATGTCTGCCTCCAGAAAGCCACTCAACAAGTGTCCTGTCCCCAAATATGTGAGGCCTAATACACAGAAGCCATGACCCGCAGCCCCGGCTCTGCCCACGTCCATCAGCAGGAAAGGCCAAGGCAAGTCTCACTGCTTTACTGACTGGCTCAGAGCAGGGGCCCCAGGGTGACCCTGGGAGGGTCCTGGGCCCAGGAAGAGGGGTTCGGCCAGCTGCAGCCTGGGACATCAGGACCCTTACTCTCTGACAGGGGTGATGCTGTCTCTCCACACTGAGGCCGAGATCCTGGGCTTGAGGCGATGATGGGGTCCCCATGATGCTGAGAATCTGCAGACTCTGGCCAGCGCCTCCTGGCCAGGGCGAGGGGCCCTCCCAGTGCCAGAGGGCCTCCCAGCCCCAGGTTTAAGGTCTGTCTCTCCCAGGCCAGCCCTGCCCAGCCCTCCACCCTCACCCAGGTCCATGCCCAGAGGAGCGGCCTGACTCAGCAAGAGCCCAGGACCATGAGGTGAGGTCTTGGAAAAGGGCAATACAAAGGACAATGGTGCTTCTCCAGGACCCAGGATCCCACCCATCCTGCAGGGCCACCTGCCTGAGGACCGAGGGGCATCTGGGGACCCAGGTGGGTGTGCCAGGCCCTGGGGGCAGGACCCACAGGAGCTCCCCAGACACAGCACTGCTCTGTAGAGGAAGGGCAACAGGACATCAGGGGACAAGAGACATGGTGGAGACTCAGCAGCCCGGGGGAGGGTCTGGGGCTCAGGGGAGGGAGGCGGCACCCCTGGGGGAGTCCTACACCCACCCACCCCACCTGGGAGGCCGGCAGGACTGGGGAGGGCCCACAGGACAAAGGGTGCTGCCCTGCTCCTGGGGGACCATCAGTGGACTTGGGTGCCCTGGCTTCCTGCTGAGGGGCAGAGGGCTGCACCCAGAGCTGGGGTGGCCTGGGTCTACCTCCCCCTGGGACGGTCCAGGAAGACCCCACGGGCTGGGACAGTGTCTGGAGCACTCTGTGGAACTCCTCCACCACCTTGGGCCTTTGTGGTCCTGTCTGTGGGGCGGGGTCAGGGCTGGGCCTTGGCCTGCGGGGAGCGGGCTCCGGGGCTGCAGGGCTGCTGGGCAGCGCTCTGGAGAAGGAGGCTGGGCGCCCTAGGGAGGCAGGTCAGTGAGGGGCAGGCTCACAGGTGGTCTGTGCCCGCTGCCCACCCTCAGCCCCTGCCTGGACAGTGAGTGGGTGGTCCACATGGGGACCTGGGAATGCCCTGTGGCCCAGCCACGGTGACGAGGAGCAGGCCACCTTGCCTGGCTCTCTGCAGCCTGAGGGCCCTTGCACACACACCAGCTTCTCACGGGGTGAGAGGGCCAGCAGTCCCACAAGGAAGGTCACTGGCCTGTGGTGGCCTGTGACTGTGTCCTCAGCCGGCCCCATGCACACCTGCCTCACCCCCAGGAGCGTGTCTTCCCCCTGCCTAGACCCACAGACCCCTGTCACCACCGTCACCTCTCCCACTGGCTTCTGCTTCGATACCCAGCCCCCCCCCCAGGTGACAGTGGCTGCCTCTCAGCCCAGCTCTGTCCTCCACAGGACTCCTGGTCTCCTGGGCCCAGGACAGAGCGGGCACTGACCCCGCACTCACCCACCCACCGTGCATGGGGAGGACCCCTAGCCATGACCCCTTGGGTGCCATTTCCTGCAGGGACCAGGGACTTGGGACGAACCCAGGTACTGGCAGGTCAGGCTCTGCTTGGGGTGATGGTGTTTTCTAGGCAGAGGGATAGGGAGCTTCCAGTCAGTGTGCAGCAGGAAAGCCTTGTCCTGTCCATATCTAGAGAGGAAGACAGGGCCCAGGGATCCCAGATCCTTTCCTCCTGCAGGAGGCTGGGTGCTGGCTGGACCTCACAGAGCAGTGGGACTCCCCCCATGGCCAGCGACCGCCCGGGTCTGAGGGCTCCGGCCCCGGTTCCTCGCCTGGCTGAGCGTTTCCGCCCCTCATATTCTGGGCCGTACGGCAGTCACGCCCGCCTGGGGTGGGAGCTTCTTCCCAGCACCCTCGTGGGGGGCGCAGTGGAACTAGGGCTCTAGGGGTGGAGAGGCCAGCTGCAGGAGGTGGGCTCTGGCCTAGGCCAGGGGTGCTGTCACCCTCATGGCAGGTGACACTGGGGCCCGACACGGTGGCCACCGTGTCTCCAGGTGTCTCCGTGGTGGCAGTGTGTGCCAGGAGGGGTTGCATGAGGTGGGCTGGGGCAGGGCAGGCACAGAAAGTGCCTGGGTGGGGAGGAGAGGGCCTGATAGAGGGGAAGCACCCTCCTCCCAGCTGGAGGGAGGGAGGGACCAGGAGGAGGAGGCCCAGGGTGCCTGGATGGGCTGGTGAGTCCCAGAGTCAGAAAGAGGTCTGGTGGGTTAGGGGAGCCGGCTGGAGTGGGCAGGCCTCTCCCAGGGAAAGCCAGGGATGGGGACAGTGGTGGGAGGGCAGAGCGGCTGGTAGCTGAGAGCCACGGACACCTGCAGAGCTCAGCTGAGGGTGCTACCCAGGGGTCAGGGAGCAGCTGGGCCCTGGCTGTGGGAGTTAGATCCACCCACAAGGAGCCCAGTGGAGGCAGGTCACAATGACAAGGTTAGCATTGCCCTGTGCCTTAGCACTGCGGGGATGGACACAGGCTCCAGTCCCCGCCCCGTGGGTGCTCAGATGGGCCTGAGCCGCCCGGCCACACGCACAGCTGATGTCGCACTCAGCAAGGTTCTTGGTTCTCTCGGCCATGAGTCCCTTCTCAACGCGCCTGTCACCCTCCCTAGGCCAGGTCTGTGAGCTTCATGTGCAGACACCACGTGGAGGAAACCAAAGCCACAGGAGGGGCCTGGACACTCCAGGTATCCCAGGAAGCAGACTCCAGGACAGCTGCTGGGCACCTGGCCCTGAGCTGATCAGGGAACCTCTAAGGCCTGGTAGGTGGTCAGGCTGGACAGAGCCATGGAGAGGTCAGGACGAGCCAGTGCAAACCTGCCCCAGGTCAGCGTAGTGGCCACGGGCAGCAGCTCTCCTGGGGTTCACATTCTCTTCTCCCAGTTGGCCCCTGGCTTCAGGCAGGCAGGGTTCTCCAGAGCCGTCCAGCCTCAGGAGAACTGCTGCCCACAGCAGCACAGCTGGCCTCCAAGGGACTTCTCCACACACTGACCTAGTTTCCCAGAGCTTTGGGGCCAGGGCTGCCAGGGGCCAGGGAACTCCCACAGTCCAGTCCCCACCCCCGGGGCGTGGGAGAGCACCCGCGGTCAATAAACACAGGGTCAGAGCCCAGCCCTGCCCTCTGCCCCATCCTGGACCAGGCCCGAGGCTGAGCCGCTCAGGGTCCCGAGCCTCACTGGCACACCCACCTTGGCTCAGGACCATCTCCAGGTGGCCCCTGGGGGTGGGCTGCAGACTCTTGACATACATTGTCAGAAGGATGTTCTCAGTCGAAGGGTCGCTGGCTGCCATGGCATGGAGTGCCACTTCCCTGCCAACGGAGGGGTCATGAGCTGCTCTGTCCCTCCCCAGAGGGAGCCCTCCATCCCTCCCATGACGGCCACGCGGAGCCCCACAGTTTTTCAAGCCTTTAGGCTGCTGCAGAGGGGGGGACTGGCATTCACTGACCATCTCTGTAGGACAGAGGCCCACTAGGATCTTGTACAGCCCGACACACTTCCTCTACTGCCCCAAGGAGCATTCTAGTCAACTCACCCTGAGCCCAGAGAAGCTCCAGGTAGCCCATGACACATGTGAGGGTAAGGTCAGAGGCTGGGGAAGGGCTGGTGGCACCAGGGCTCTGTGATGGGGTGTGCCCAGGAGGAGACCGCCCTGAACATCAGCTGAAGGGTAGGAGGACCCCACACCAGCCCCGGGCCCCGTGGACCTCCTGCAGTGTGTGGGCATTGTCCCCGAATGCTCCTCCTGCCGGCACCCCAGCTCTCTCTGGGGCTGTGCTCTGCTGTGGGGGCCTGTTCCAGAGGCCACACCCCCACCCTCCCTCCCTCCGCCCTGTGCTACTTTTCTGCTTTGGACCGAGGCCTGGCTACACCCTGGGCCCAGGCAGGGCTGCATGCCTCCTGTGTGAGCTGGCCTGACCGGCTGTGGGCTGGGGCAGTGATGCCAGGTGCAGGCTCTGCGTGGGAGACACAAGGATGAAGGCCGTGCCCAGCCCACGTCAGCTCCAGGGTGGAGGCTCAGAGCCTCCCAGAGGTCCTCACCCAGGCCCTGCTCCTCTCGGGGCTAGTCACAGCCTCGGGGGATGCCACCCTGGCTGAAAGCTCATGGACGGGCACCTTCCAGGAATACTGGCTGGTGGAGCGTGGTTACTGGGCAAGGCGGGAGGGCCAGGAAATGAAGGACTTGGTGTCCACCCGGAGAAGAGCCGACCCCAGGAGGCTTTCACCAACTGCGCCTCCAGCCGCGGCCCTTCCTGGAGTTGGCGTCTGCCTGAGCCCCGTGCGGTTCCCACGGCCATCGTCTGTTCGCAGCTGAGGGGAGTGGCTCGCAGAACCGTCAGCTGTCACCCTGGATCCACGTCTACCGGGATCCTCGGAAGGTGGCTGGTTTGGATGTAGGGTCTTTGCACCTTCATTAGTAGGACAAGGTCACCCTGGAATCCCGTGGCCCAGTGACTCTATAGAAGAGGACAGGGCACACACACTCAGGGAGTTGGCCATGTGGCAACAGAGCGTGAGATGGGAGTCCTGGGTCACCAGCCACACGGCTGGAAGAGGCAGCAGGACACTGCCCTGAGCCTGGGGGAGGGGGGCCCTGTGGACCCCTTGCTGCAGATGGTGGCTTCCCAACCGTGGGACAGGACATTCCGTGCTGGAAGACCACGTGTGGTGCTTTGTTAGGGTGGCCCGAGGACCTGGCACAGGACAGGTGTCTGCAGCAGGCCCCACTCAGCTCTGGTGCTCCCGACTCCTGCCCAGCTTCTGCCAAGGGTCAGGTGGAGCGGGGCAGTGCCGTGGGGACACGTAGGACATCCTGTTTTCCAAGGAGGTCTGGAACGCTGGTCCTGCCAGCCGCTGGAAGGGCGTTCCCCGAGGGTTCTCAGAGGTCCCGAGGGCTTCCTGTGAAGGTGCCCAGAGCCCGTGTCTCAGGGCACACTGACCACCCTTTCCAGGAGTGGCATTCTGCAGAGCACCATTAAAAAAGGAAAACAAAACAAAACTAGGCAAGCCCGTCTCCCCTGGGGCCCGTCCAGCTCCAGAGGGAGAAGGAGGGGCAGGGGAGCAGCTCGCCCAGGCAGGAGGAGACCCCTGGCCCTGCCAGGAGCCCACCCCTCCCAGGACCCTCCTGTGTGAGCACCAGGTGGGGCGTGGGGCCTGTCAGGGCAGAAGCTGGACACGGCTTCTTTCAGATGAAATCTCGGAGCCAGGAGGGCCTGGGGCTTCGAGGCAGCCAAGGGCAAGGCAGGGCTCTGGCATCATTCACGCTGCCTGCTTCCTCGGCACGGCCCAGGCCAGCGAGCAGAGAGGACTCCCGAGCGCCAGTCTGGGTCTGGCTGCTTGTGCCCTGGTGGCCCTGGGCAAGCCACGTGCAATGTGCCCAAATCCTCCCCAAAAGGCCACAAGCAGGGTCCTCCCAGAGCTAACGCCTGCCGCCTGGAGGGCAGCATGGCCTCCCTCTGAGGTCCCGTGGAGTCACCAGGCCAGCCAGCAGCGCCATCCTGGCTTCACACCAACAGGATGGCCAGCAGGAAGGACCTGCACACAGTGTCCAAGCAGCATGGTGCCTACAGCCAGGGTGGGCATGGTGGAGTGCCCGTGGGCAGCTGCAGGAGGAGCAGCCTTGCCCGTCCACACAGGAGGGGCTTTCCCATGCCTGCCGCCCCGTGACGAACCTGGAGGACTCCTGGGGTCCCCGCACCATCCATCCCAGGGACCACTGAGGCCAGCGTCAGGCTGGGAACAGGAGTGCGCTGGGTGGATGTTGGAGATGCCTGCCCCGGTGTGGAAGCGCTTCACGCTGCTGAGCTGTGTGTGGAAACAGTGGGGACCGTCAGCGCTATGTGGATTTGTTATGCCAGATTCACAGGACCCCAGTAGACCTCCAGGAGCCGAATCCGATGCAATCACACAAGAGTCTTTATTGCAAGCTCGAGCCTGGACTCATAACCGTTCCCAACGCAGTGGTCCCAGGGAGTGAGTCCCGGTCCTTTGTTCAGTGATTTTATAGGTTTTGGGGGATACTCTATGCGTCACAACATCACACAGCAAATCATTCCACACCGCAGGAAAGTCAAACAATAACTTTTGACATTGATTAGCACATTCACTGGCGGGAACAATTTGAGTAGGGGTGATTGGCTAGTACAAGAGGGGGTTCCTTTGAACTGATTGGTTTAAGCCATGAGGGGTGTTCGTGCTTAACGACCTGGTTTCCCAACATGTTATCAACCACCATAAACTCCTGGGGGGTCATCTGGCATCCCGGGTATTTCCCTGTCTCATGCTGATTGGAGGCTGCTAGGGGGTTGCCATGGGTCCTCACCTAGCCTGACTGAGTCAGGGACACCTGGCTCCTATCTCTCCTGTTATTTACAGACAAACAAATCAGCAGGCTAGGTATGGGCCTAGGAGTGCTCTGGGGGTTTTCCCAGGACCAGGGCCATGCCCCCTTCCTTGGACAGGCTTTGCTCTGAGGTAGAGGCTGGTTTTTAAAAAATGGAGTCACATTAGTTTCTCAGATTCTGCTGCAGTGAAACTGAAGCCCAATCCCCCAGGAGACGCTCTCCAGCAGGCTCTGACCCACACATGCAGGGTGCCTGTGGCATGGGCAGGGAGGGGCCTCGAGGCAGACAAGAGAGAAGAAGGGTGGACCCCACGGGAAGTGAAGCGCCCCTCCCCCACACTCAGTGCCACAGGCTGCTTGGATGTTGGCTGTGAAACTGGCACAAGAAGCCTGGCTCCTTCTGACCCTCAGAGAGTGAGTGGCCACGTGGTCAGCCTCCCTGCAGATGGTGGCAGGGAAATAGGTCTTTGTTCCAGGTCTTTCATGGACAGGGTGGACACAGTGGCCACAGCCTGGGGCAAGGTGCCTCAGTCCGCAGGCTCCTGATGCCCTCTGTGACAGCCTTGGCTGGCCTGGGAGCTGCTGTGGGGCTCAGGGTCTTTGTCCTGGACACCTCAGCCAGGTGGCAGGGCCTTGGGGAGTGGGGACAACGGCTCTGGAGGCTGAGGGAGGAGCCAGTGGTGAGTGGCCCTGGAGCAGGCACAAGCTGCAGCCCGAGCGGAGAGGGACTGGGGTTTGGAGGTCAGTAACAGGTGCTCTGAGAGCCCTGAGCAGACATGAGGGGAGGCTACTGTTACCATTGTTTACCCGTAAATTTTTTGGGGAGTCCTTGCTTCCCCAAAGCTGAAGTTTAACACCAGAGAAGCACGGGGCAAGTTTGGAGTGGAAAGTAGAAGCTTCTTAAGGACAGCAGAAAAGACTTCTCCCCGAGGAAGAAGGGACCCAAGAGGTGGGGTCTGTGGAAGGCAGGACCTTCCCTCTTTTACAGCTGAGGTCTTCATTCGGCTTTCCCACATTTCTGCCCTGTTCCTGTCCTTTGCTCTGTTATCTTGCAGTGATGGAATGTAGGTGAGGAGACTGAAAGGGTGAGGGGCTCATGGGCCTGAGGAGTAATCTGGGCAGGAGGGGCCTGGGGCGGCTTTGGATCAGCACCTCCGGATAAGCTGAGAGCTGCTTCATGAACATTTCTTTAGAATGGGCTCTGGGCCTTGGGAACATTAACATTTCAATTTCCCCAAGTGCTGCTCCGCTTTCCTGGCTCCATTCTCAACATGGCCTTCATTTTCCATTTTACTTGATATTGGACCCGATTTACCTAACTACACTAACTACCTATCTTTAAATCTGGCTTCATTCCCCCTCTCTAATTTTGGGAACTCCTTACTGCTGTAAGGAGAGGGGCGATGACCATTCTGGCTTCTTCGAGCTGAAAAGGGACGGTGTTGAGCTAGCAGTTTTAGAGTCCCCCTTTTTAAAAATCAGGTCTATCCAGTGGTCCATGATACAAGTTCAACTGAGAAGTAACAGGCTGGAGGGCCATTTGAGTGATAAATGGTCTAGAAGAGAAGCAAGAAGTCATTAGAACTGGAACTAGATCAATGCAGCAATAAATGCCACAGCACAGGAATATGCCAATGAGTATGATGACAAAGACAGAGGCTGACAATGTTTCCCACCAGGAAGTGCCAGAGAACCAGGAGCTAAGACATTGTTCCCATGACAAGGTTGTCGAGGACACGGCTTCTATCTGAGCAGGTAAATCTTTAAAGATATTTATCACATTGCCAGAACTGTCAGGGATGTAAACACAACATTCAGTTTTAATAATGGCACAAGGTACCACCTTGAGCTGTAGTGAGGACATCTAAAGCCACTTGGTTTTGTAAGATGGCCTTCCTCATAAGTGTTATTTCAGTGTTAAAGAGAGAGATACTCTCCTCGATATCATGGAGGGCAGTTTGAGTATAATCGTTTAAAGTCTCCACATGCCACATTACATCTTCCAAACCAATCTGTGGGATAATCAGCGAAGCCAGGTGATCGTACCAACGAAACACGGATCATCCCCATCTATGTTTGAGATTGGGGAGGCTTGCTGGCTGCTTTATATCCATCTCTAGTACATCTTCCTATCCAGCCTGGGGCCAAAGATTGTGCCTCTATGGTGTCATGTAAGGTCACCACAGCTATCCAGCTTTGTGTTCTCCTTGTTCCATAAAGGAACTCCCATCTGTGAACATGGTGAGGTCTGAGTTGGACAGGGGAAGGTTCTGAAGGTCCTTCGGGCTGAGTAATTTATAGCTAGGACTTGTCGGCAGTCATGTTCAGGATTTCCCTCTCATTCCTCTGGGAGGAAGGTAGCTGGGTTTAAATTAGAGCAAGTCCTTATTTGAGTTACAGGTCCTTCTAAAAGTAGGGTTTGATATTTTAGAAGGCAATTGTCTGAGAGCCATAGTTCTCCTTTTGTATTTAAAATTCCTGAGAGATCATGTAAGGTGTAGACTATAAGGTCTCTTCCCAGGGTGATTTTAATTGTCTCAGGGACTAACAAGGCCACCGTTGCTCCTGCCCTCAAACAGTGAGGCCATCCTGGAGACACTAGGTCAAGCTCCTTACTGACATAAGCTACTGGCCGTTGAGCTGGTCCCTTCTTTTGTGTGACCACTCCTAGGGTTATTGCTCCTCTCTCAGTGACAAATAGGTTGAATTTTTCTTCAGGGAGTAAGCTGAGGGCAGGGGCTTGGAGTAAGGCCCCTTTCAATGCCTTAAAGGCCTTAATCTGTTCTGGTTCCCACATGAGGGAAGTCGTTCCTTGGCCTAGTGTCTCTTTGAGGAGGCTGTAGAGAGGCTTAGCTATCTCCCCACATCCAGGGATATCCAGGGATCCAAGGCCTACAGTATCCAGTCATCCCTAGGAAGCCTCTAAGTTGTCTTATGGTTTGAGGTAGAAGATACTGACCTATGGTGGTTATTCTTTCTGGTCCTAGCTTGCGAGTTCCTTGAGACAGCTGTAATCCTAAATATTGAACTTGTTTTTGGCATAATTGAGCTTTTTTTCTTTGAGACTTTATAACCCTTATCAGCTAAGAAGTTTAAAAGTTCTTTAGTGGCTTCCTGACATTCCTTTTGAGTAGAGGCCACAAAAGTAGTTGACTACATATTGCAGGACAGTCAGAGATGTTTATCTCTGAACTCTGTTAAATCCTTAGCTAGGGTTTGGACAAACAAATGAGGGCTATCTCTAAACCCTTGGGGCAATACTGTCCAAGTTAGTTGAGATCCGCTATCTGGTTCCTCAAAGGCAAACAGATATTGTGATTGGGAGTCTAAGGGTATACAGAAAAGGGCATCCTTAAATCTAACACAGTAAACCAAGCAGAGGCTGCTGGACTCTCAGATAACACGGTGTATGGATTAGGAACCATAGGGTGGAGAGGAACAGCTGCTTCGTTAATTATTCTCAGGTCCTGTACTAGTCGCCATTCCTCTTTGGGTTTCTGAATTCCTAAAATGGGGGTGTTACATGGGCTGTTGCAGGACACTAGAAGTTTCTGTCTTTTAAGGTTCTGAATGCTCTTCAATAAGCCCCTTTTTGCCTCTGTGCATAGGGGACATGGTCTCTGATGTGGAAAGACAGAAGGGTCTTTTAAGACTATTTTGATTGGAACTGCACTTTTTGCCCCTCCAATTTTGCCTTCAGTAGCCCACACTTCAGGGTTTATACATAATGGTTCTCTCCGTCCTGAATTCATTGTAAAGGACATCCGAAGTTTTGAAAGTAAGTCCCTTCCCAATAAAGGGGTAGGACATTCTGGGACTATCAGAAATGCATGAGAAAACATCACCCCGTCCCACTCACAACTCGGTGGGGGAGTAAACTTTCTGGTGATTGGCCGTCCAGACACCCCTTGTATGGTTACAGCATTAGAGGACAGAGGTCCGGGGTAAGAGGTGAGCACAGAATAACTGGCGTCAGTGTCTAAGAGGAAGTTGACCTCTTGCCTCCCCACGGAGAAGCATACCCAGGGCTCACCTGCGGTGATAGGAGTCACAGGAGCCAGAGTTGAACCCGGGCCTGTCAGGCCTGTGTGGAGGAGTCTGGCTTCTTGGACCTACACCCCTGAGGACAGTCACTCCTCCAGTGATTGCCTTGACATTGAGGGCAGGGCTTTTGGGGTGGTTGCTTGGCTATCGGGCAATCCCTTTTGAAATGTCCTTCCTTTCCACCATGGGATCAAGTCCCTTTTGTGGATTGAGGAGCATTTCGTCTTCCTCCTGCACCCTGGGAACCTACTCCTCTAAGAGCCAGAACCAGCGTTTCAGTCCTTTTTCTGTCTCTGAGCTCTTTCTCCTTCTTTTCCTCTTGATCTCTATTATAAAAAAACCGAAGTAGCAAGTCGGAGGATGTTATCTAAGATGGATCAGGGCCGTCTGCCGATTTTTGTAACTTCCTCTGAATGTCTGGGGCTGACTGAGTGATAAATTTGCCCGTTTTTAGTAGGTGGCCCTCTGTGGACTCAGGATCCACGGTGGTGTGTTTTCTCATGGCCTCTCTGAGTTTCTCCATGAAAACAGCAGGGCTTTCCTGGGGTCCCTGAATGCTTTCTGAGACCTTAGAAGAGTTAATGGGCTTTTGCTTGATTCTCCCGAGGGCCTCCAGGACCAACACTTGGAAATGGCTAATTTTCCAAGCATCTTTCCACACTGTGGACCCCACACCTGAGGCAGGGCCTGGGTGCTGTGACCCACTGCCCTTGGGGGACCTCAGGACAGGAGATACCATGAGGCTGCCCCTGGGGGGCTTGGGGACACATGTTTAGATGCTTCTTTGCCAGAGGAAAGGTTGGCTGTGTCCTGTCACAGGTCGAATGTGAGGGGTCCGCAGAAGCTACTGTAGGGCAGGAATGTCAGAGGTGAACTGAGGGACGGTGACAGCGTGACCTCGCAGCTCATCCTAGTGTGGGTGGACAGCCGGGGCTGAGTGTGGGCAGGGGGCATGGCTGGAGGTGGGTCACGGGGGCTGCCCGGGAAGCGGGCATCTGCCCTGCGGCCCTTGCCTCTCTCTGCTCCCGGCTGTCACCAGCTGAGCAGCCTCTCTGCGGGGCCCTGCCACCAGGGTGCGCTGCCTGCGGTGGGCCCAGAGCGGTGGGTCGGCCACCCCGTCTGCGGACTGAGGGCCTGAAATCGTGAGTGCCGTGAAGTCTCCCTCCTCGGGTTGTTCTCCTTGGGTATCTGGTCACAGTGACTAAAAACCTGCCTAACACAGACAGCTCCTTCCCGGTGGGAAAACTGCTCTCCTGACTGTGGGGCTCCGGGCGGAAGAGGCTGAAATCTAGGGGCTAAGAATCAAAGAGGAGGGAGGGCAGGCGGGCAGGCGGGCTGGCCCTCAGGGCCTGGTCCTGCCAGTCTGTCCTCGACTCTGGCTGTGTCGCGTGGCGGGGAGGTGGAGGAGGGTGCACCTCCGCTCCTGATCTGCTGACCCCCGACCCCCTGACCTCCTGACCTCCCGCAGTTGCTAGGCTTTAGTTTTTTTGGTTCTCTGCCCGCCTGGCTTTCCCAGTTTCACTTCATTTCACTGATTTCAGACCCCCCTCTGAATCCCCTCCCTGCTGCTCTTTGCTTTTTGATCCTCTTATTTAGTTTCTTGAGGTGGGGCCCTGCCGCAGTCTGGCTGGGCACAAGACAACCGAGCCGCCACACAGCCTTGTAGGTTCAAACAGCAACCTTTATTCCCGAACTCTCACCGGCACTCTACACACACTTCCCGGGAACACTCCCGAACAGAACACCATGCACGTGGCCTTCTCCCCGGCCTTCTTTCTGGACACACCACACACCAACCGGAATTCCCTCCTCTGGAAATCCCTCCTCCGCACTTCCCCAACCAATGGGAACTCTCCAAAAATCCCCAAGAGAACTCCAAAGTAGCACATGAGAACTATGAAGTAGCAGGCCAAGGCAGACAGCAGGGGTCTAATATGCAATTGAATACCAAGCTTAACATAACCATTATCATCTCAATGGCTTGCTGGCATCACCTCTCAAACACTCTGTTCTGGCAAAAATGCCATGTATAATTCCTACTCAGCTATGGCTCTCAGCATCTCCCCCCTTCTGTTTAATTAAACACCAAGCATGTGGCTTAGGGACCGTGCCTGTCTTAGGTTGTCCAATACTACATATGGTCCTTACCCGTCATCGGATGAGCTGACCTCAAGGCGTCAGCCTTCTGTCTTAGGTTGGTACCACTGCAATTGGATCTTACCCGTCACTGACTACTGGTCCAGCATACAGCCACACCTGTGGATAGGCCTTTGCACCAGTGGGGGGGGGGTGAGGTTCTTTGCCTCACCTCTGTTGGCCCCCAGATTTGGCCTTTGCACCAGTGGGGGGGGGGGTGAGGTTCTTTGCTTCACCTCTGTTGGCCCCCAGATTTGGCCTTTGCACCAGTGTGGGGGGGTGAGGTTCTTTGCCTCACCTCTGTTGGCCCCCAAATTTTAGACCATCACTAGCAGAAGGGAGGAGGATACAGAAATGCCATGACACTAAGCCAATTGACGGCTCCTTTGAAAAACTGTACCACCAGTGACACCATTAGCAAAGATACTCCAGCATTACCACAATTCGCTGCACCAACAGATAGTTCACAATGCATACAAGTGATATATAGTCCAGGCAAGTTCTGCAAGCAGTTCAAAGCAAAGGAATCTATCAATATGTCCATTTCCTCCCAAAGTAAATTGACTCCTTGATTGAGCATCACTTGTTGAGTTACATTATTCATTGATGCATCAGTTTATACAGTTTGTTGTGATAGCTATCGCAGAAGCTGTAGTTTGGTTTTATCTTTGTCTTCACCGGCACTGGGATGAAGATAGGAATTCTGGCAATGATGCTAAAAAAAAATGTAACATTCCAACAGATACTAAGAAAACAATTTTCTGAACAATTTACATTATCCTGAACAGAATTATTAAATATAATGAAAAGGAAAGGTGTAAGTAAACAAATAGATCTGTTAACCTCCCTATTTGTTCACATATTAAAACAATCCTCAACAGCTGTTTACCCAATTTAAATTAAACCATTTAAATCATGTGAATAATAAAAAATATTTGGATCCATTTTTTCATGAGCGCTCCTCATATATGATCTATGGACATACGCACATACAGACATACAACACAAAACACAAGTGTGCACACATAACATACAACACATAAGACAATAGTAAAGGCCTTGTAGCTTTTCACAGGTGAAATCCCCATTGCAATGTTTAAAAACTCCACAGTCAAAAAATAAAACTGATCAGAAAAATATTAACCTAAGTCTGTATGAGCTCAAAAAATAAAATAGAACTTTATGATGTGGGAAAGGGCAGTAATATAATAGATATTGAAAAAGGCATCCTGGTTACCACCTGGGTTTGACTCTTTTTTGGATATCCCATCCTTTTTCCTGTAACTTGCATATGGGTCTGAAGGTATTCCCACAAGCAAGCCCAAAGGTTTTTTACATTTGAAATAGGCTTTAATGGTGTTCATTATTCATTAGCCTCCAGGTGTGGGAGAACCACTGTTGCAGATGTAAGAATAGCCAAGCTGGAGCTCTGGATATCAGCTGTTGTGGATTTGAGTCAAATCATCTTCTTTTTGGTCTGTAGAAATCATTTTGGTTAGTCTTTCTGGAATCCAAATCAGCTGCTATTCTCCCTGTGGAAACACACAAACAGAACCCCGACTCCACACAATCACTGGGTCAGGACCTTTCCATTGTCCTGTTAGAATATTCTTCCAAAGTACCTTGGGCTTATGTACATTTTTTGGACACATATGCCTTTCTGCAGCACTAAGCCCTAATGAATCCAAATTTAAAAAGTTTAGAGTAAAAAGGGTTATTTTAAGTTTATCTTTCGGGGATATATACCCCTTTCCAATTCCCTCTTTTTGCTTTAATAAGTACATTTTAATAGTTTGATGAGCTCTTTCAACCATGCCTTGTCCCTGTGGATTGTATGAGATTCCTGTTATATGAGTAATGCCAAATGATGAGCAAAATTGTTTAAAAGAGGTAGAAGTATAACCAGGACCAGTTTTTAACTGTTTTTAACTGTTTTGGAACACCCACAATGGCAAAATTTTGTAAGCAATGAGCTATAATATCTTTAGTTTTTTCTCTGGCATGAAGGGAGCCCATCAAAAATCTGGAAGAAGTATCAACTGTAACATGCAAATATTTTAATTTTCCAAATTGTGGCAAGTGTGTGACGTCCATATGCCAAATATGGTTAGGTATCAGTCCTCTAGGATTGACTCCAAGATTAACTTGTGGTAAAAAGGTCACACAATTTTGACATTGTTTTATTATTTGTCTAGCTTGTTCCTTAGTTATTTTAAAACGCTTTTGTAAAGTATTAGCATTGACATGGAAACTTTTATGAAAATTTATAGCTTCTTCTATTGTGGAGAAAATATGTATGTCATGTGTAGTTTTATCTACTAAATCATTGCCCAAACTAAGGGCTCCAGGCAATCCTGTATGTGCCTTGATATGTCCTATAAAGAATGGATC
This sequence comes from Urocitellus parryii, assembly GCF_045843805.1. Taxonomy (NCBI): domain Eukaryota; kingdom Metazoa; phylum Chordata; class Mammalia; order Rodentia; family Sciuridae; genus Urocitellus; species Urocitellus parryii. The sequence goes on along the minus strand of NC_135534.1, from coordinate 209,750,773 downwards.
TTTTCTGTCCCAGATTGGACTTTGTATAGTGGAAAACAAAGAGAAAACAGTGGAGGAAGGGGAAATCCTACCAGCATCTTCAACGGATACTATAGCTATCAGAAAATAAATTACTCTCTATCAGAAAATAAATTAAATACAGAATCTTTAAACATCACAAAAGCTTATAATACTGCATTAAGCTCTACCTTTTGAGCTGATTTTTTGGGTACTAAAAATGTGAAAGTTTGATCAGGTGTAACTATTGCTGCTGTACCATTATTTGACCCATCAGTGAATATATTTGGAGCATTCATGATAGGTGTTTTTCTTGTCAGTTTTGGAAAAACTACAGGATTTGAAGACCAAAAAGACAACAAAGGATTAGATGGTAAGTGGTTATCAAATGAAACATTAGATTTGCACATGATTATTGCCCAAGTATTTAACTCATTAGCTAACTCATCAATTTGATCCATGGTATATGGAGTAATAATTTTATTGGGAGAAATTCCAAATACTCCCTTTGCTGCTTTTATTCCTTTGAGTATTAATTGTCCTACAGCCTCAGGATACCTAGTAAGAATAGTGTTAGGAGAATAAGATAAATGTATCCACAATAATGGACCTTCTTGCCAAAATTCTCCTATAGGAATATTTTTTGTTGGTATTACAATAAATAATAAAGGCAAACTTATATCAATTCTATCCAAATGCATATTTTCCATATATGTTTCAATAATTTTTAATGCCTTTCTTGCTTCAGGCGTTAAACATTCAGGGTGAATTTGGATCTGATGGAACTTTTAGGATATCAAATAAAGGTCCCAACTCTCCTGTTGGTATGCCTAGATAAGGCCTTATCCAATTTATGTCTCCTAATAACTTTTGAAAGTCATTAAGTGATTTGAATTGATCTACTCGCATTTGAATTTTTGGTGGAAGGATCATGGTTGAGGATAATAGAACTCCTAAATAATTAATTGGAAGATTTAATTGTACTTTATCTATTCTATCTCTAGATTATAATTTTTTAATAAGTTTGTAAGTGTGGCATAACATTCTAGCAATGTGTTTTTATCTTTATGTGCCAATAACACATCATCCATATAGTGAAATATTTGTAGTTCAGGATTTTGATTTCTAAGTGGCTGGATTGGTTTGTTAACATAAATTTGACACATAGTTGGGCTGTTAGCCATCCCTTGAGGGAGTACTTTCCATTCATATCTCTGATCAGAACCTTCATGATTCAGTGCAGGGATAATAAATGCAAAACTTGGACTATCCTCAGGATGAATTGGAATTGAAAAAAAACGATCTTTAATATCTATAGCTAAAACAAAGTTTTTGGCAAAGCAGACAATTGGGGAATCCCCGATTGAGCAGGTCCCATAATAACCATCTCATTATTAATGGCTCTTAAATCTTGCAATAATCTCTATTTACCAGATTTCTTTCTGATGACAAAAATGGGAGTATTATGGGGAGATACGGAAGGTTGTATATGTCCCTCCGCTAATTGTTGTTTGACCAGGTCATAGGCTACTTGTATCTTTTCTTTAGTCAGGGGCCACTGAGGAACCCATACTGGTCTTTCTGATTTCCAAGTAATTTTTATTGTCTCAGTGACCCCCTTCTGAAAACCCAATCCATGTCTATTTATTCCTTGATCTATTTGAATTGGTGCTGTTATACCTTGTTCTTGTTTTCCTAATCTTTTTTCTTTCCTAAAACTTGTCTAACCCTAATAGTGGGCACATTAGGATTGATGTTATTTGTTAATGTCAAACTAATTGATCTAGGACATCTCGTCCCCCTAAATTTATAGGAAGATGATCCAATACATATGGCTGTATAGTTCCTTCACATCCTTCAGGATCCTTCCAATCTAATACCATTGCACTTCTATGGGGATTAGTTGCCACTCCTAGGCCTCTAAGCGTTTGAGTGGCCTGTTGTAATGGCCAATGTTTTGGCCATTCTTGACAAGAGATGATGCTAAGGTCAGCACCTGTGTCCAGTAGCCCATTAAATTCATGTCCTTGAATATTTAGTTTTAGCATTGGGTGAGAATCTAAATTTAAAGACAGCATAGCCCAATCTACACCTGTGGAGCCTAATCCCCTGGAACCTCTTTCTACAGTACGACTGGAAAATTTATCATGCAGGCTGGGTATTATTAATAACTGTTCTATTCTATCTCCTGGTGAGATTACTGATATACCTCTTGGAGAACTAGCTATAATTTTTATTTCACCTTTATAATCAGGATCAATTACCCCAGGACTTATCATAAGTCCTTTTAGAGTAGAAAAACTGCGTCCCAATAATAAGCCTACTGTTCCTTGGGGAAGAGGTCCTTTTACTCCTGTGGGAAGGATTTGAACTCCCATCTCTGGAGTTAGCACTGCTCTGGTGGAGGCACAGATGTCCAACCCTGTGCTCCCTCTAGTTTGTCTGATGAGGGATTTAATGGATAATGTGTCCTGGGCACTATCTTGATGGTGTTGCTGGGTTCCTCCATTGCCCCATATATTTGTGGTTGTGGGCCCTGGAGCTTGGGCCCCCAAGTCCATTTTTTGGGCAATGGAGCCTGATGCTTTTCTCCACGATATCATGGGTAAACACCTGGTCTTTGTCTGTTTTTTGTTAACGGAGTACCCTCTATGGTGGTTTGAGAACAGCATTCATTAGCCCATTGTCTCCCTCTATGGCATCGTGGGCAAATACCCGGTATTCTACCCCTTTGATACCTAGCTTTGTTAAACCCTCCTCCTATGGGGCAACTCCTTTTAAAATGTCCTGTTTGTTCACAATTGTAGCATGTTTTTGGCCTGGCATCTAAAGCCTGTTTTACTGCAGTTGCCAGGACTTGCCCTTGTTCATTAATGTCTCTACATAATTTAATATATGTGTTTAAATCTCCATGTTTCCATGGTCTAATGCCTCCTTACACCATCTGTTTGCTTGTTCAAAGGCTAGCTGTTTAATTAATGGCATTGCTTGCTTTGTATCCCCAAGAACTCTGGTAGCTCTTTGAATAAGCCTATCTACAAATTCAGTGAAAGGTTCATTAGCTCCTTGTATTACCTTAGATAATTGGCCTTGTAAATCTCCATGTCCTTGTAAAGTCTTCCATGCCCTATTGCATCTGCAGCAATTTGTGAATATACACCAGGATCATATGCAATTTGTTGCTGCTGATCCTCATAAGGTCCTTTTCCTAACAACATATCTAGATTTCTCTCAGGATAACCAGCTGCTGCATTTTGCCTAGCTGTCTCCGTGCAAAATTCCTCATTGGCAACCTTCCATAACAGGTATTGTCCTTCATTTAGCACAGTTTTACACATACTAGTCCAATCTGCTGGCATCATTTCCAAGTTGTTAATGGACTCGATCATGTTTACAGTGAAGGGTGCTTGGGGACCATAAGTTGTTACAGCCTCTTTTAGCTGCTTCACTATTTTGAAATCTAAAACATGGTGAATTCACTGCCCTCCTGCCTGTTCAAATACAGAGCATGCTAATCTTTGAGGTCCTGTCTCGGGATCCCATCTATCAGCTACGGGGGTTGAGGGCCCCATAGGTGGAGCTGTTGGTTGGACACTTACGCCCTCTGGTGATAGAAAGGTGTTAGTAGCAGCCTCCTGTTGTAACTTTTCCCCTGATCGCCTTTTTTGCTCTAAACTTTCTTCCCCTTTCTGACTATCTTGAGAGACCTCCTCTTTTTCCTGATCTAATATGTCTTCTACCATAATCTGAACTGAAAGGTTTGGACTATGCAAACAAAATCGTATCATCATCCACAATGGCAATGTGCCAACTGGCAGAGTTCCTGGGTTTTTCTTTTCCCTGTCCCTTAAATCTTCACCATGATGGTTCCATTGTGATATATTTAACAACTCCTCCTTAAAAAGCCATGGGCTACATTTTTGTATTGTATCAACGTATGCCCTGACTCTTTTTGGTTTTACTGGGGTGCCTCCTTCCTCTAACAATTTACTTAACATTCTTTCTGTTTGTTTTTTGCTAATTTCTGACCCCATATTTCTGCTACAAGGATAATGCAACTCAAACAGATAACTCAAAACAAAACCGAAGCAAAACAAAACAATGTATATTCGTGGTCTATCTCTATCTCTTCCTCAGGGCTGAACATCTTCAAACCTTGAGGCAACCATTTTTCCCACTTTGCCTGAGAAAGTTCTAGGGATAGGCAGCTTGAAACAAAAACAAAATAAATCAAAGCAAGAACACATTGTTTTTTGAAATGGTCACCCATTCTCTTGCCTTCCCTCAGGGGCGAGCAATTTACCTTATCACTTACCCTCAGGCATTCCCCCGCATGGACCACCAAAGAGGCCGGGAGAAGGCAGCGTGCGTGGCGTTCGGGAGTGTTCCCGGGAAGTGTGTGTAGAGTGCTGGTGAGAGTTTGGGAATAAAGGTTGCTGTTTGAACCTACAAGGCTGTGTGGCGGCTCGGTTGTCTTGTGCCCAGCCAGACTGCGGCAGGGCCCAAGTGACCCACCTCCAGCCATGCCCCCCTGCCCACACTCAGCCCCGGCTGTCCACCCACACTAGGATGAGCTGCCGAGGTCACACTGTCACTGTCCCTCAGTTCACCTCTGAACATTCCTGCCCTACAGCAGCTTCTGGGGACCCCTCACATTCGACCTGTGACAGGACACAGCCAACCTTTCCTCTAGCAGGAGACCTTCCCTTCTTCCTAGAGGGTTCAGTGCCAGGGCCTGCCTCCCGGCCTTGGCTGCACCCTGCCTCAGCTGTTCCCCACGTCTGCTCCTGCCCCCCTCCCCTCCCTCATCCTCCTCCCTCCTCTCCCTCCCCCTCCCTCCCCCTTCTCTTCTCTCACTCCCTCCCCTCCCTCCTACACCCCTCCCTTTTTTCTTTGGGACAGGCTCTCACTGAGTTGCTCAGGTTGGCCTCAAACTTGTGATCCACCTGCCTCGGCCTCCTAAGAGGCTGGAATCACAGGCGTGGCCCCACACCTGGCTTCCTCCACATATTTTGGCATAAGTTTTCATTTTCACTCAGTTTGATGTGCTTTTGTTTCCTCAGGACTTCCTCCTTCACCCATGAGTTATTTAGAAGTGTGCTCTTTAACTCATTACAATGTACCCATAGATTTTCTTGTCATTGATTTCTAATTTGATTCCACTGCAGTCAGAGAACATGCTCTGGTGTGGTTTCTTGTATGGCCTGGGGTCTGGGCTGTCTTGGTGACGTCCCCTCAGTGTTAAAGACGGCTTGTGTCTGGATGCTGCCAGGTGGAGTTGTGCATGTCAGTCAGATCTTGTTGGTTAATGCATGGTTCCCATCTCTGTGTCCTTGCTGATTTTAGGTCTGGCGTTCTATCTCATCCATCAAATGCTGAGGGCAGATGTGACAGTTCAGCTTGGGTTTGTCTATTTGTTTTTTGGCCTCTGCGGGTTTGCTCCACGTAGTCTGACGCTCTAGTGTTTGGTATGTACCATTCAGGATTGCCATGTCTTCTGGTAGGTGTGCCTTTCACCTCCACGCAAGGCTGCTTTGTAGTAGTTCTTCTGCCTTTATTGGAGATACTAACTTTATTTTATGAGTGTCTGTGGAGCTTATCTCTTCTCATTCTTTTTCCCTACCAGGATAGAACTCAGGGGCACTTGACCACTGAGCCACATCCCCAGTCCTTGTATGTATTTTATTTAGACAGGGCCTCACTGAGTTGCTTGGCATAACGCTATTGCTGAGGCTGGCTTTGAACTCACTGTCCTCCTGCCTCAACTTCCCAAGCTGCCAGGATCACAGGTGTGTTCCAACGCTGCCAGGATCACAGGTGTGTTCCAACGCTCCTGGCTTGAGTGTGTCATTTTATTTCAAGTGTGTTTGCAATTGGCTGTTGAAACATGTTTGTGGTGTCTGCTTTAAAATCCTGTGGATGATCTCAGAACCTGATGCATCTTGCTGTTGTCTTGCTCAGGTTGGGATTTTTCTGGTTCTTGGTTTGATGGGTGATTTTTTGCTCACCCTTGATGGTTTGGGTCTGGAGTCTCTGGGCCCTACCTCAGCCTTCTATCTCAGCGAGCGTCTCCCTGCTGAGGTTGGCACCAGGTCCTGGCTTCTTCTTCACCAGAGACTGTGCTTCTAAGATGGTTTACTGTCCGGGCTTCTGGGGCCAGCTTGGTGTGTAGGTGTGCTGCTGGACTTCACTGTTCTTGCTGGTTTGCCCAAGGAGGAGAGCTGGGGCTAGGGGCTCTAGGGCCCTGCCTGGACGGCACTCTCAGGAAGGAGGCCGGGCACCCTGAGGGTGGCAGTTCAGTGCAGTGCAGGCTCTCAGGTGGTCTTTGCCCAGCTGCCTGCCCTGCAGGTGCCCTGCCCGCTCCTTAGCCCACCCTCCGCCTCCTGCCTGGACAGCGAGTGGAAGCTGGATGGTATCTCAGGTCCTGGAGGAGAAGTCAGGTACCCACCTACCAGAAGACCACCTGTCCTCCCACCAGCTGGGACGCTAACTTATAGACTGTGGTGACTCTGAGCCCCAAAGCCAGGGTCCATCTGGGGATTGTGGTGATGACTAAGAACAGTGGCAGTCCTGCCCTGTTGTCCGGCTGGAATACCACCTTCTAAGATGGTGTCCACTTCTGCACGCCCTTCAGTCCCCAGTGGTGGCCTCCACAGAGACAATGGATTGCATCTCATCAGTCTTAAGCCACCAGCCCCTCCTTCCACGACAGCCTCTTGGGCCTCTCCCTGCCCCATCACAAAATCACCCCCAGTGGACCTTTGCCTACCTGGGGCTCCTGTGTTCTGACGAGCAATGTGACCCTTGCTCCCTTCTCCCTGAGAGGGGGGTGGCCCGGGGCTCCTGAATGCTCCTTTGTGGATGAAGACCGATGGCCACATTTGGTCAGGGGTGACCTGGGTGTTGGCGCACCGGGCTCAGCAGAGTCCGGCTCGGTGTTGGTGGCTGCTCAGGGAGCCAGGGGCAGTGCGGGCCCTGGGGGACAACGAGTGGAGCGTGGGGTCTGTCCAGCCAACATCTTCCCACTTTCCCCCTGGTCTGCAGAAAAACTGAAGCAGCCAGAAGTCAGGTCTGAGTCCCTCCCCCCAGCCACAGGCTGCCTGGGGCTGACCTTGAGGGCCATTGCCGTGGTGCCAGCTGGGATAGGGCCATCTCCCCTCCCTGGCCCTGTCCTTCCCTTGCTGTCTCCATGGCCATGACTGCTACCAGAGGCCCGTGGACACAGCTCAGCCACACATCCTGGGCCCCAGAGGGAGCCCACCAGCTGTCCCAGCTCTCCGCCCCGAGTGTCAATACTGTCCACCAAGGTACCCCCTGGCTTGGCCAAACCCTCCTCTGCATTCGGATGAGGCATGATTCCTTCAGTTCTCCGCTGGTGTCTGGGCACTATCCTGGTACCCCTCCAGGCTGTGCAGGCTTGGGTTCAGATGTCCACTTCAGTCCATGGGTCGTAGTTGTACATGGACATCAGAGTGGGAGGAAGAAATGGACCCGGGCCTGCACCCGCTCTGAGGAGCTTCTGCCATGTTTTCAGGAGCCTTGGGCAGGGGTTGGGCGCTGCCCCCCGCTGCCCGGCTCATATGTGGCAGCGCCACGAACCCTGCAGATCAGACTGAACCCTGCATCACCCCAGAGCTGGGCCCAGGGCACGTCCCAGGTAAGGCCAAGGTAGGGCACGGGCCAGGGACAAGTCCTGTGAGGGCCAGGGCATTCCAGAAACAGGTTCCAGATTCAGGAGGCAAATCCACGGGTGGCTTATTTTCCTGCAGGTCTGGTTGATTTGGTTGTTTTAAAGGATCCAGGACAGTGTTCAGAGGCACTGATCCCTGAGCAGGAGTGGCCCTTGTCCCCTGAACCCAGCCCTGTGGCTCCCACAGGTGTGACGATGAGTTGCGTGGCAGTAGACGGAGCAGGGGGCTGGGATGCTCTGCCTGTGCCCAGCAGGGGAACCCCAGGGCTTGCCACCCTCTGGAGTCGGGCAGGCTGGAGTTAAAGTGGGGGTGTCCACACGCCAGCATGCAGGTGGGAGTGCGCTGCCACCTCGGCCTGGGCTCGTCAACCTCAGGCCCTGTCCTGACTCAGGGCAGGCAGTGGCTCCCTGACAGGACCCAGAACTAGGAGAGGAAGCTGCCTAGCTCCTGGGGCCACAGAGAGGCTGGTGGGGACGGGGACCCTTGAGTCCACTGTGAACACAGCTGGGTCCCCAGTCTTCTGGACGAGGTGCTCCTCTCAACGCAGGCACTCATGGACCTGAGGCCAGATGGAAGGGGTCACCAGTGCCCCTGCTGCAGGGGCAGAGATGGCTCCAGGAGGTGCCCAACCTGGCCCTGGCCCCAGGAAGCACAGTCTTGGGGGTTGGACTGGATTCAAGCCCCCCTCCTGCTGCCCTGGGGCAAGGGGACCACAGGGCTGCCAGAACCAGTGAGGGCACGGGCAGGCAGGCTGACCGGCCCAGGGCTCAGGGCGCATGGCAGGAGACTGACCTGATTTGGACGTGTGTCTGAGGCTCCTTTCTTATCAGCCAAAACCCTGAGCAACTCCTTCACCAACTGCCCCTGCCACTGGGAGAGGCAGGTGACCAGTGGAGCTGTCCAGTCCCAGGAGGTCAGCAGCCTGCAGCAGCCCAGCCCAGCCCCCAAGAGGCTTTGCTCAGCCATTTGACCTGGGGCTGCCTGTCTGGTCAGCTTGTTGCCCCATAGACCTTGGGCAAGAGCTCCCAGGGGACAGGGAACCTCCTAAACCCCATTCCCCACCCCAAGGCACCAGGGAACACCCCACAGTGAATCATGTCCCATTGGGAAGCACCTGGATCTGCTCCCAGCCCTGCCCCCCCCACTCTGGCCTGCCCCCCACTCTGCCCTGCCCTGGAGCCACTCAGGGTCACCGAGCCCTGCTGGTGAACCACTGTGTTCAGGGCCATCTCCTGGCTGCCCTAGGGAAAGACATTCTCAGAGGAAGGGCTGTTGGCTGCTATGGCCATGGGGTGCCATGTCCCTGCCAACCGAGCTGCTCTGTCCCCACTCCAGAGGAGAGCTCTGCATGCCACCTGTGCTAGCCAGGGCAGCCTACATGGCCCAGATGTCGCGGTGGCACGGAGGTGTGGTGTGTGTGGATTCAAGGTGAGCTGGGCCTGCCCTGAGCCCACCCTCAGGTGACTTTGGAGCAGCTGCTCTCTCAGGGACTGTCATCTAAGGCCCCTCCTGCCCCAAGAGTGAGACAGGAACTCTGAATTTGGGGTCAGGTGGTTGGAGGGAACAACTTCCTTTATCATTTGGGGGATGAAGAGGTCCCCAATACTATGACTTCATCCTGTGCCCATGTAGATGCCTGAGGCCATCCTGCAACTCCACCCCTGCCAGCCATCCCAGGGTCAAGCACCCTACCTGTCCCCAAAGCTATAGGACGTTGGGACCTCGATGGCCTTTATGCCACAGGACCACCAGAAGCAAGAGACCCTCATGGCTGTGCATGTGGCCTTGTGGGTAAGGAAGGACAAGGCTGTGGGTTGGGGCCTTTTGTCCCCATCCTCTGCCTGGCCTTGGGATGCCGGGAATCCCCCGACTCTTCCCAGGCACAAGGACATTATCCCCCAGGGTGGCCTTCTACTGGGGATAGTGCCACTTATTTCCCTCTAAGTCCAAACAGGAGCCAGGGTGTCCCTGGGGCTGGACGGTTCCTGGTGGGACTACAGTGGGAGGGATCTGGAGCTCGGGCCAGGCTGGCAGCCAGCATCAGCAGCACTTCCCAGGTCTGTCTCTTAGACTCATCAGAGGCCATCCCCGAGGACAGCTATGCCAGGGAGGGGACAGCCCTGCACATCAGCCAAAGAGTAAGAGGAGCCCACAGCAGCCCTAGGATCAGGTGGGCATTGTCACTGCTTCACCCTCTGCCCCTCATGAGGGCGGTGTCTGCCCCACCCCAGACACCGCCATCCCGTGCACCCAGCCTGCACACCACTGTCCCGGCTGAACTCAGCGAGGTGCCTCAGCGGTGCTGGGGGCTCCTGCTTTCTCGCTCCCCTCTCAGCAGTGCATGGCAGGGGCACCCGGGGGCTTTGCTTAGGGGGCTCTCGAAGGTTCAGACAACAGCCAGCATCGGACCCTGACACCACGCAGTCCTGGGGACAAAGGCTGGGCACTTACAAGGTGCATGCTCTGACTGGTGCCCAGCTCTGGGTCCTGTCCCCACCCACTCACTCCCCTCCCCAAGCTACCAGGCCAGTTCAAGGGGACGTAAAGCTCTGGGGCTCCACATCTCCTCCTGGTCCCTGGAAGGGCGGGTGCTGCACCCCCCTAACTCCACCGGTGCCTCCTGGGACCCCTTCTCTCTGGAGAAGAGCTGGGCTTCAGGAAATGAGGTGGAGGCCCCCCCTTTCCCTAAGTGAGATTCCTCCCCTCCCCTCCCCCAGGCAACACGCGGAGACCAGGTGGAGACCAGGCCAGGAGGGTGCCGCAGCATTTATTTGGAGTCAGGGAACTGGTCCAGGGGGCAGGAGCCCGCAGGGGCGGCTCTGTCAGGCAGGGTGCAGATGCTCCGGTGGCCGGCTGGGATCAGCAGCCGATGGCTAAGGTCCCAGACACAGACGGGCTTTGGCGACAGCCTGGGGAGGTGTGAGGGGCAGCACTGAGGACCAGGGGCTGGCCAGGCTCACAGACAGAGAGCTCCCTCCTGGCCCTGGGAACCTGGGGCCGGGTCCCAGGGAGGAGCAGCCAGAGGGCCTAAAGGGCAGCCCTGCTCCAGGGAGGCTGCTCAGGAGCCAGCACCCCCCACCATGGTCCCCCCCAGCTCTGTGCAGGCCGCACATGCTCCGGGCTCAGGGAGGGTTGGCATGTGGCAGAGCCCCGTGGACGCTGATGCCAGAGTTGGAGGCCGGCTGTCGAGACAGAGCTCGGGCCACTCCCTGCCCGGGCCCTGGGTCTTCTCAGCTGGGAGGTGCTCAGAAAGTGAACTGGGGACAGGGGAGGGCTCTCCACCCTGAGAGAGGAGCTGCCAGCCCGGGGTGCAGATGGCCTCCGGAGACTGGACCAGGCAAGCAAGTGACTCCCCTCTTCCCAGAGGAGGCCGCCTTGCCAGCAGCTGGCCTCAGGGAGGAGAATACATGCTCTGTTTTAAGCCACCGAATCCCTTACAGCTCGGCCAGAAGGGCTTGGTTCTATGGCTTAACCCACATTTATCCTCCTGGAGTTCTGAGGTAGGAGGTCCAGAATGGGCCCCCTGGGCTGGCGTCCTGGGTGGGCAGGGCTGGCTCCTCCTCACCAGGCCCCTCGCCCCCCCCACACCCCCTGTGCATCATGTGGCCTCCTCCTCACTGCATCATGGCTCCTTCTGCCCCACATTTCCCATGATGGAGAATGTCCACAGAAGAGTCAGGAGTGACGTCTCAATCCAGAATTTGCACAAAAGCCAACGTGACATTAGTAGACGTGCCCATGACCAGGTGGCCCCTACAGGAGCCTTGCAGTCCCCAAGAGACCAGCCATGACCTGGAGCCTACACATGGCCCAGAGCCCTGGCACAGGCATATGAGATGGACAGGAGGCAACTCTGTCCACCCACTGCCCGGGCCCTGGGGCTTCTCCGCTGGTGAGGTGCTCAGAAAGTAAACTGAGGCCCCTGGAGAGCAGGAGCCGTCCTCCCCTGAGACCCGGAAGGGGACTGAGAGCACGTGCTGGCCCAGCCAGGCCCCTGCTGAGTATGCCCACCTCCGGGCTGCTCGCTGGGCAGAGGGCAGCAGGCGCTGCCTGGGCTGGGCACGGGCAGGGCCTTCCTCCTCTCACCATCTTCTTCCCTCCCTGCCCACGATGACCGCCCTTAACTCATAATAGAAATAGAATCAAGACCCCGAAGGTCACAGACTGCAGCTTTGAAATGCCTGGACCCCGGGGCCTGCTGGCCTGGGGCCCTGCAAGGACATGCTCACGTGCAGAGGCCTCAGGCCACTCACCTCAGCGATGGTGGGCCATGCAGGGATCCGGAGGGGCTGAGAAAAAGCAGGAAGAAGTCACTGTGAGACGAGCCCCCACACCTGCACCCCGCTGGAAATCAGGGGAGCCGGAGCCGCCGGTCATTACCAGTGGGAGAAGGGGCCATGACCCTGGCTTTGTCCATCCCTTCACTCTCCACAAACTCCTGGAACATCTTCACCGCCTCTGGTTTCTTTTCCATGGTGGGGCCTGCAGGGCATGGGGAGTGGGCGAGGAGGCAGACCCAGCCGGGGCTGGGGGCTGGGAGGGCACCTCCCCCCAGGCTGTGCTGACCACTCCCCCTCCCCCCCCTGTGCTGACCCCTCCCCCCCGGCTGTGCTGACCCCTCCCCCGGGGTGCTCTGGCCACTCAGAGGACTTGAGTCTGCTGACCCAGGGTCAGGACTGGGGAGCAGTGCATTGCTACGAGGGGCTTTGGAAGACCCTCTTGGCCAGCCCAGGGCCTGAGCAGAAGAGCCTTGTGGAGGCCGAGGCCCAGGCGCTTTCCTACAGGAAGGGGTCCAACCGCCCCTCCTGGAGGGCAGACACAACACAGAATTCCCTGCACAGGCACGTCCTGGGGCATGGCTGGCCTTGGGGGGCAGCCCTGGACTTGATACCTGGGGCATGAGGTAGGAGGAAGAGGAGCCTGCTCTTGGGGACCCCTCCCCCAGAATCAGCCAGCCCCTCCCGAGCAGGACCGCATCTCCCAGCCTGGCCCATAAAAGCCTTTCCCAAAACCCGAGTCCGGGAGCATGACGGTGCCCCCCACTAGTCCTGGCCGTTGGCTTCTCTGGAGGCCACTGGCTGCCACCTCAGTGGCCTCTCTGTAGGGAGTCCACTCCTCACACCAGCAGCCTGGCCAGTGTCACCCCGTGCCCCTGCAGAGCTGTGCCACCCACGGCCCACCTGCTGTGGACCAGCAAGGGTCAGGACAGTGGGTGCCTCTCAGTGCCACAGGACGGGTGACTGAGGTGGGCCAGCATGGCAGGTCCGCGAGGCCGCGAGTACCTATCAGCATCGTCATGTGCATGGTCTTGTCCTTCATCTTCTCCTGGGTGTGCATGATGTAGTACATCTTCATCCTCGTGGCCCAAATGTGGACGGCCTGCTGCTTCTCTGGGGGGAAGGGCGCGGTCTTGGTGGAGAGGGCAAGAGCGGGTGGTCTCTGCAGTGCCCGATGGTGGCTGCTACCCCCCACCCTGTGCTGGGGCCACGGAGGCCTCTTGCCTGCCTTCTGTGCGGGTTAGAGGGCAGCTGCCTGGACCTGTGGGGCCCTGGACCCCTGCCAGGGCACAGGGAGGAGAACGTGCCTTGTGGGAACATGCCCAAATGCCAGGGAAACGCTGGCCTCCGTCTCATTGGCCAAGGGACAGGGCCGGCCATCTCCCTGCAGCAGAGGCTGAGCCTACAGGCGGGACGGGAGCCCAGGAGGGGCAGGGGCCGGCAATGGGCAGTGGCATGTCCAGGTCTGCGCTGAGCGCCACTCACCGGCCATGAACTTGGTGGGGTCGTCTGTTTTCCACAGTGTGGTCTTCATCTCCTCACAGTGGCCGGAGGGCTGCCTGGAGCGGAAACCGGACGGGGTGAGGTCTGCGCCCTCTCCTCTTAGGTCTCCCATGAAGGAGGAGGGCATGTGGTCCACCTGCTCCTACCCTTTGCTGACCCTGTCCACAGGCACCCACGTCCCTGGCCCGGGCGACAGCAGCACAGGACACATGAGCTCACACACAGGTGTCTCACCCACATGCTGGGCCACCCTGAGACAGCCTGTGGCCCTCCCACACAGGCCCCTCCTGCCGGGCCCAAGTGGGGTCAGTGGTGGGGCCGACAGCCCTGGGCCGGCCACCTCTTTGCACCAATCCTCAGCTCTGCTCTCAGCATCTCAGGAAGCCCCCCGGGGCGGGGGGCGCTGTGCCGGCAGCTCCCAGCCTCTGTGCTTCCTCAGGGTACAGACCTGCCCTGACTGGATGGCAGGGTGGAACTGGCAGGGGCCAACTTTTGCCAACCTGCAGTCCCCAGCTGGCCAGGCTGGGGCTCAGAGGCATTCGCAATTCACCACGGTGTCCTGCTGGCTCCCTGGGCTTCCATTTCTGTTTCTAGATCTGTGCACCAAGCACCTCCCTGGAGGCTGGTGCCACCAAGCTGCACGGGCCTCCTTGGGGCCCCAGACCTGGGGTGGCTGAGGGCACGTCAGGCAGCTCTTGGAGATGCTTGGTCTTGGGCACCACCAGGAAGCACTTGGTGGTAGAGAAGCTCATGAACCTTGTGCCTCCTAGATTTTGGCTGAGCCCAGTGTGAAGCAAGGAGCCACCAGTGACCATGGTTTGAAACCCCAAAGGCCCCAGGGTCTCCACGGACCTCCTAGCAATGAAGGGTACAGCAAACCCAGGCTGCTGAACAGCTTCCCCCGGGAGGGCCTGTGGGACAGGGGCGCAGGAGGCAGGGGAGGCAAGGGAGGCTGGCAGCCTTGTCTTTGAGGCTGTGATGTAAAGGCAGCACGGGCGGCAGGCTGCTGGAAGCTGCCAAGCCAGCGCCCCATGGCTGCAGCCTGATGAAGGCAGGTGAGGGGTGGGAGACACCCCTTCCTTCTGCCCAGCGGGGTGGGCGGGGAGAACCGGAACACCCCTCCAGTCCCACCAGGCACCTACCTGAGTTTTACCTTGATCATCATGCCTTCTTTGGAGAGCTCCATCCAAAAGGGCGGCAGAGAGTGGGTCATTTGTGGTGGCGGGGGGCTGGTCATCATAAGGCCAGGAATTATGGGGCTCCCCATCCAAAGCAGAATGTGCCACTTTCCTACAAGCTGTGGGGACGCCCCAGTGACCAGAGGCCAGGGAGGAGGACACAGCTCCCCACCATGAGCAGCCAACCATCTTGCCCAGGCAAATCTTTGAGGGTGTGGATGTTCACTTGGGCCTCTGCTGCGTAGGAGGGACCGCCTGGGCCAGAGGCCACCCATGAGCCTCAGGCAGAGTGACCCAGTCCCTCAGGGCCAGGGAGAAGCAGAGGCTGCAGAGTGGGAATGCAGGTGGGCAGAGAGGGGCATGTGGTCCCAGGAGGACGGCAGTGTGGCCTGCAGCTGGCCAGCTCCCAAAGAGGCCAGGGGAAGTGGCCTCTTCCAACATCAGCCCAACAGGAGGCATGGGGATCCCAGGAGGCAAGAGCCTGGAGACAGGTGGCATCTGGACATTTGTAGACCCATGTCCTGCTCTAACAATTCTGTGAGTTTTTGAAAGTCACAAAATCTTGACCAAATGTGAATTTTATATGCCCCCAATGTGTTGTCCTGGGAAAATCAAAACTCAGAGACACAGTGTTTCCAACGGGCTGCTTCAGAGCCGGGCCTTAGCAGGGGAAGAGAATGTCCCTGCAAGACGAGGGACACAACAAAGCCCACCTTCACGGGGGACCAGACAGGCTCCAATGGGGCTGGACCTCCCCTAGCTGCCCGCTGCCCACAGGAGTGTGCTTGCCCAACCCTACCCAGTGCCCCTGTCTCTAGTAAGACACCAAGGGCCTCAGCCAACATCCACCTGGGGCTGGGCCGGTCCAGGAGGGTTCCACTCCCCTCCCGGCCTCCCGGGGTGCTTACCTCCTCAGGCTGGGCGGGGAGCAGCTCCATGGCATGCAGGACGGAGGCCAGGCCCAGGGTCAGCAGGAGCCGCTGCATGGTGGCCGTGCTCTTGCTCTGTGCCCTCCTCTGCTGCCTGGACGCTCTGGTGCCCATTTATCCCCCGCCCTGGGCTGGCCTGGCAACAGGGTCATTTCCATCTCACTTGCTTTTCACAATGGCCACTGAATGTCACCGTGAGGTGGGGCCTCACGTCACTGCGGGAACCTGGTGACTACACACCGCACGTCAGGTGCATGCCCTCGGCAGCCTGTTTTCAGAGAGCTCTTCCCAAGGGAGGGGTCACCCAGCGAGAGGGTGAAAACACCCAGCAACCAGGACCCTTCCTCCCCCTGGCCCAGCACCGCAGCCCGGGCTTGCTGGCCAGTGGCCTCCTTTCTCCACCTCAGGCCCTGCGTTTGGGGATGGAGGTCTGTTGCCGGCTGCTCCTTCCTGTCCATGGACTTCAGCACATCACTGGGTGTCCCCAGCAGACCCTGTGGCCTTTGGCCCTCCCAGGACTTACAGGTGCTGGCTCGGGCCTGCCTGAGGCCCAGGCTCCCATCCTGGACATGTGGAATTGGTCACATGCCCCTCTGCAGTCCTTGACTCACCCTGATGCCCCCTGAGCCCCCCAGAGCTTCAGATGTCCACAGTCACCTCCCTGCAGTCCTCCTCTTCAAGACACGGCTTGCAAGCCCTCGTGGGGCGGGGGTCCCCCAAGATCCCGAGTGAAACCGACCACTCTCTGTGGCTCGGACCACCTGGCACACTGCAGGGGGCTGCCCACCCCCCACAGGGCCGTAGCAATCTGGACGCACCCTCTCGGTGAGGCTGGGGTGCTCCTGATCCTCCTGGAACACCAGAACCCAGGAGGCCGGGACGGGGCCACCACAGGGACGTCCCCACCACCGCACTGTCCTGAGCCTCTCCCTCCACTGCTGATGAGCTCTGAGGCTCCCTGCCTCCGCCCAGGGCCCAGCAGGAGACTCCACGGCCACTGGGCCTCAACCACCCCCCGCTTCTCAGCCACAGCGTCACGCTGGTGATGGGGGAAGACGGGGCTGGCCTTCCTCCCGCTGCCCAGGAGGGAAGCACTTTTCTGGCTCAAGGGGGCAGCCCGTCCCACCCGCCTGGCCTGGCCCATTTTTCCTGTTATATCACAATAAGCACATCTTGATCCATGGTTGCGTCACAGAAACAACGGCCGTGGTGTTGGAAGCTGTTGACACTGGTTGACAGATCCTCTGCAGTAGCCATACTGGGTGACATCCAGGGACCACTCAGGCCACAAAAGACAACAGGGCTGCCAAACAGGGCACAGAGCACCATGAATGGTGTCCAGAGGGAGAAATGAGGGGTGGTTGAAGGGACTGATGGAGGGTGGACGGAGAGAAGGGGGATGGAGGGGAGGTGGGGGACAGAGGGCTGGTGGATGCAGGGGGAGGGGGTCGGGGACAGAGAGTGGGTGGCTGGAGGGTGGGTGGGTGGATGGCATGTGGATGCAGGATGATCGGGATGATGGGGTGAAGGGGTGAGGAGGGTGATGGGGTGAGGGGGGTGATGAGGTGATGGGTGATGGGGGTGATGGGGTGATGGGGTGATGGGAGTGATGGGGTGATGGGGGTGATGGGGTGATGGGGGTGATGGAGTGATGGGGTGATGGGGTGATGGGGGTGATGGGGTGATGGGTAATGGGGTGATGGGGTGAGGAGGGTGATGGGGTGATGGGAGTGATGGAGATGATGGGGTGATGGAGTGATGGGGTGATGGGGGTGATGGAGTGATGGGGTGATGGGGTGATGGGGTGATGGGGTGAGGAGGGTGATGGGGTGATGGGGGTGATGGGGTGATGGAGAGATGGGGGTGATGAGGTGATGGGGTAATGGGGTGATGGGGGTGATGGGGTGATGGGGTGATGGGGGTGATGGGGTAATGGGGTGATGGGTAATGGGGTGATGGGGTGATGGGGTGATGGGGGTGATGGGGTGATGGGGTGATGAGGGTGATGGGGTAATGGGTGATGGGGGTGAAGGGGTGATGGGGGTGAAGGGGTGATGGGGTGATAGTGTGATGGGGGTGATGGGAGTGATGGGGTAATGGGTGATGGGGATGATGGGGTGATGGGGATGATGGGGGTGATGGGGTGATGGGGATGATGGGGTGATGGGATGATGGAGTGATGAGGTGATGGGGATGATGGGGGTGATGGGGTGATGGGGATGATGGGGTGATGGGGTGACGGGGTGATGTCCTCCCTAGCTCACCTGGGATGGTCCATTTAGATGCTCATCCTTGGGCCCCTCTAACTTTCCGAGGTGTTTTCAAGTCCATCGTCACTTCTGACCCCACCAATCAGCCTCCCCTGCAGGTGACGAGAAGGAGGTACAGTGTGCCAAGAGCCTGGCCTGCATCTACCCATTGTTGGTGGCCAAGGTCGGCACAGAGCCAAGACTTCTGAGGCCAGGTGAAGCTGCTGCCGGCTCAGGGACAGAGCAGGGCTTCCTCCTCCTCCTCCTGGGGCCTCCTGGTCCTGGTGTGGGGCCCAGGGCGGCACCTACACCCTGTCAGGTTCTGCAGCCCTCAGGCCAGCCCACCAGGCCCCTCTGTGTCTTGCTGGCCCGGTCTTTGCCTCCTGAGTGAGGGCTGGTAATTAGCCGAGTGGGGAAGAGGCATCTGATCTGCCTCGGGCTGAGGGCAGGCTCGAGGCTCAGGGGCTCAATGTGGGGCTCAGCGTCCTGACCACGGTCCCTGTCACCGAGCCTTGTCTCCCACCCACAGGGACTGGCCCAGAGGAGAAGACTAGATCCTTATTTCTCACCTTGCACGAAAATCAACTCAAAATGCACCGAAGACCTTGGAATTGGACTAGAAAAGGTGCAACTCCTAGAGGAAAATGCAGGGTCAACACTCAGCTTGTGGGCACAGACAGCGGCTTCTCCATAGGACCCCTCAGCTCAGGAAATGATGCCAGAGTTAATAGACGGGATGGCATCAAATTAAAAATCTTCTGCACAGCCAAGGAATGGGAACGTGAAGGGAGAACCCACAGAATGGGAGAAAATCTTTGTTAGCTGCTCTTCTGACAGAGGACTAATATTCATATTAAAGAACTCAAAAAACTTTATACCCAAACCCCGAAATAACCCAATTAATGAACAGACAAATCAAACGGACACTCTCAAAAGAAGAAATCCAATGGCCAACAAATATATGAAAAACGTTCAGGGCTGGGCCGGGGCTCAGTGGTGGAGAGCTTGCTACCATGTGTGAGGTGCTGGGTTTGATTCTCAGCACCACCTAAAAATAAAGGTCCATCAACAACTAAAAATATATAAAAACAATTTTTTAAAAAAATGTTCAAAATCATTAGCAATTAGGGAAATGTAAAGCAAAGCTACACTGAGATTGCATCTCACTGCAGTCAGAATGGCCGTCATCAGGAATGCAAAGAGCAATGATTGTGGAGAGGTGGAGAGGTGGAGAGGAGGTGGGGGAAGGGAACTTTCACCCTGTTGGTGGGATTTAAGTCAGGGCAGCCACTGTGGAAACCACGTGGAGGTCCTCAGAAGACTAGGCATGGACCACCATGTGACCCAGCTGTGACACTCCTCAGTATTTGTCCCGAAGAATCAAAGTCATGGTGCTCCGTGGTCCATGCACACCCGGGGTCACAGCCGCAAACCATGGAGCCGGCCTCGGTGTCCTCGGTGGGTGGGCGGATGGAGAGAATGTGTTTGTACACACGGGAGCTTTACTCAGCCCCCCCCCCCAAATACAAATAAAATCATGTCAGGGGCAGGAAAAGGGAATTTGAGGACATTAGGTCACGCAACATAGGCCAAACTCAGGAGGTCAAGGTCACGTGCTTTCTCTCATTTGTGGAAACTAGAGAGGACAAGGAGAAGAAAGGTGTGGGGTGACTCCCATGGAGACCCAGGGGCTGGGGGAAGAGAGGGACGTGGGAGGAAGGCAGCGAGGGAGGGGGACGCGCTGTTGTTGTTCATGTTGTTCTGCTGTGTGTGCGCATGAGTGTGTGACACAAATCCACCACAGTGTGCCACTGTCACACACCAGTAAAAATATGGCTCCAAGAAAAAGGATAGATAGGTTTATCAAGAGAATCCACACGTGGGCTGGTGGTGGCTCCGCGGTGGAGCACTCGCCTAGCACTTGCAAGGCCCTGGGTTCGGCCCCCTGGGTTTGGTCCCCTGGGTTTGGTCTCCGGCATCACATATAAATAAATTAAATAAAGATATTGTGTCCGACTACAGCTTAAAAAAATATTTAAAAAGAAGAGAATCCATGCGGGCAACAGATAACGGAGGTGAGGATACATGGAGTGACGCTGGTGTCACCTGACGGCACAGGGTAGAGAGCCCAGCTCTCCTCCTGGCATGAAGGGAAGTGGACAGACTAGCACAGCCGATGTGGCCTGATGTTGGTCTCACGCAGAACGAGCGGTCAGAGAGACGTGGCCCACACCTGGACCATACAGCAGGCCCACCTAACCGCAGAGCTGGAATAGACATCCATACCAAGGGACAGGGAAGAGCTGGGGATTAACCAGTCACACCTGAGAGCCAAGGAATGGGGGCTGTGGCTGTGGCTCAGGGGGAGAGCACTTGCCTGGGGTGTGGGAGGCACTGGGTTTGAATCTCAGGATCACATAAAGTCAATCAATAAAAAATGAAGATATTTTTAAAAAACCAATGAGTGAACTTCACAAGGGAAATTCAAAAATAGTTTTAAATGAATAAAAATGAGGACAAAATCTACTGAACCTCGCAGGCTGAAGCCAACACAGTGTAGGCGGGAGCTCTGAAGCACGGAGCGCTTGCATGAGGCAACACCCGGCCTCGCTTCAGCAGCCAAGCCCGCAGCTGCGTAAGGCGGACCTGGAGCGAGGACTGGAACGTAAGCAAGCAGGAGGAAAACAGCCACCTGTCAGCCGGGGACAGGAGCCAGGAAACACTGCAGGACGCAGGAGCCAGGGGCTGGCCCGACGGTGAGATCAACAGTGGGTAGCTCTCCAGCAGGACTGACAGGAAAGCCAGGTGGGGACACAAATGGCCACCATTGGGGAGAGAAGGGGCATCCCAGGGTGAGGGGTAGCTGTGAATAAGGTCATGGAAATCTTCTGGAGCAGGCCACCCGTGCTTGAGGCGCCCAGCCTCGGACTCAGGCCCCCGATGTCAGCCGCGGTGCCCACGGGGGTTGATTCAAAATGACCGATGGGACCCCTCAGCTTTGTCCTTGGAAACTGGCAGGTGCTGCGACCCCTCTGGACCCGCCACAGCTCAGGAGGGCGCCGCTCCCTGCCACCTCCAGGCCCCTGGGATGGCTTTGGCTCTCTTGTGTCCCTGGCCTTTCCTTCTTCTCCCCGTGACGACTCGAGACCCTTGTCCCTGCTCTCAGGACTTCAGGTGAAAGGCTGGCTCTGCTGGGCAGGTCCAGGGGCCCTCCTGTCTGCACCCCGCCCTGGCAGTGAGCCCTTCACCCCATCCTCCCAGGGCACCTGCTGGGCTCACCACAGGGGGCCTCCTGCTGGGAAGGTGGCCTTCAGTTCTTCTTGTCCTGGGCCACCAGGCGTCCTGCCAGGTTGAAGGGCCAGTCAGCAGGGGCCCTGCAAAGGGGGGCCAGGTGGCGCCAGGTGGTTCACACAGAGGGCTGACAGGGCTTCTGCCAAGTGCCACCTCATGAGGATGTCCCTGCCACGGTGTTGACCACCCAGTACTGGAAGTGACGTGCCCCGCAGCCATGGAGCGTGGCGGGGCCGGGGCGGGGGGGGGGGGTAGGGGGGCGGGGGGGCGGCTGTTCAGGTTCACCTGCTTCGCTTGTTGTGGACGGTGGGGCTCGCGGTCCTTTCTGTTTTATTTTAACTCTCTATTTCAGGGCTAAGAAATATCAATCAGCTCCGAGTTACAGCGGGAAGCAGTTGGTAGGCACCGTGCATTCTGTGCCTCTGTGCCTGCCTCTGGTCTCCTGTGGGTTTTACTTCCACGCCCTTGGCCGGCCCCTCTGCCTGTGGCTCCCACCTGGCAGCCCGCGCAATGCCAGCCCGGCTGCTCCCAGAGGGGGCTCAGGGAGATCCTGCTGCCCCCGCTGATCCTGTCGACAGAGGAATCTGCTCTTCTTCGGGTCCCTGGCTGCGGCTCGGTGCCTCTGGACCTCCTCTTGTGGCCCATCTGCTGGGCTCTGGGACAGTGCTGTGGGGTGTAGGGCAGCTTGGGGTGAAGGCAGGAGGCGCCACATCCAAGTGTGGTCCTTGGGCCCAAGTGCTGGTCCAGGCACGGGCTGCCGCCTGGCCGTGAGGACAGTAATGTCCTCTGTCATGCTGTTCTGTGAGGCACGGGGACGTCCCTTGGTGCCTTAGCTCTAATGGTCTGTGGCCTGGCCCTCCTTCACTGTGCTGTGTCTGCAGGTTGGGATGGAGTGTTTTCCCAGTGCTGAGGAGCGGGGAGGCCGTGCCTAGAATCATGCAAGTGCCCTGGTTCATGGTTCCCTACAGGAGCAGGAGACCAGCCACCTCCCTGGCACCTGGATGCGGGCCAGGCTCTGTGCACGTGGCTGCCATCTGCCCTGTGAGGGCCCTGCTTGCATTTTTACAGTCTTTCCTGATCTTCACGGGCAATTACTTTTGGCTTCAAAACCGTCCATCTGGAGATATTAAATGTTAGCATATCCCAGGCACCTGGGAGGCTGAGACAGGAGGATTGTAAGTTGAAGGCCAGCCTCAGCAACTTAGCAAGACCCTAAGCAACTTGAGGAGGTCCTGTCTTAAAAAAAAAAAAATACAAAGGGCCGGGGATGTGGCTCAATGGTAAAGCACCCTGGGTTCAATCTCCAGCACAGCCCCCTGCTCAAAAAAAAAAAAAAAAAAAAAAAACAAAGTTAGGATATATTGTAAAAGTATAATCCCTGTGACTCTTTTAATTAACTCTCTCCCAATCTGTGTCATTGGTGGTTTCTGGAATTTGGTTTGGGGAATTTTTTCCGGTAGCTTCTGACAGGTGGACTGAATCCCCACTCTCCCCGCTCCTGTCTGGGGCAGAGGTGCAGACATTACTAGTTGGCATCTCTGGATTTCCTAATTCCTTGCTGTTTTCTCTCTCTTCCCCTCCCTCCTACGCTTCTCTCCCGCCTGCTCTGCTCTTGCACCAAGGGCCCTGTGCTCCCTCCGGCTCCTGCATTCTGAGACCATGTTCTGTATTCACTTTTCTAGATTTTTCACAATTTTTGTGGAAATGGACGTTCTTCTTCTGTAGGTGATGAGTGGAGGCCTTTCCCCAGCAGTAGTGTAATGCCAGATTCGTGGGACCCCAGTAGACCTCCAGGAGCCGAATCCGATGCAGTCACACAAGAGTCTTTATTGCAAGCTCGAACCTGGACTCACAACCGTTCCTGATGCAGGGGTCCCAGGGAGTGAGTCCCGGTCCTTTGTTCAGTGATTTTATAGGTTTTGGGGGATACTCTATGCGTCACAACATCACACAGCAAATCATTCTATACCGCGGGAAAGTCAAACAACTCTAGCATTGATTAGCACATTCACTGGTGGGAACAAGTTGGGTAGGGGTGATTGGCTAGTACAAGAGGGGGTTCCTTTGAACTGATTGGTTTAGGCCATGAGGGGAGTACATACTGAACTACATGGTTTCCCAACATGTTATCAACCACCATAAACTCCTGGGGGGTCATCTGGCATCCCAGGTATTTTCCCTGTCTCATGCTGATTGGAGGCTGCTAGGGGGTTGCCATGGGTCCTCACCTAGCCTGACTGAGTCAGGGACACCTGGGCACCACAGATCTCCCCTGTTATGTGCAGACAAACAACTCAGCAGGGTGGGTGTGTGCCTAGGAATGCTCTGGGGGTTTTCCTAGGACCAGGGTCAAGTCCCCTTCCTTAGGACAGGCCTTGAGGTACAAGCTGGTTTCTCAAAAATGGAGTCACATCCGTTTCTCAGTAGCGCCCGTGGGTCTGCGCAAGTCCCAGTGGCTGGTGCTGGCACCTGCACCCTCAGTCAGAGAGCAGGCTCCGCAGAGGACGCAGAGCACACAGGTGGCTACCTCCTCAGCTCGTCAACCCCCTGGGAAGGACAGGAGGAGGCCTCTCTGGAGGCAGGGAGGGCAGGGTCCAGATTGACCCGTGGAGGAGGCCAAGGATCTTGGTTTAAAGGTAACGTCGGTAGACAAAGGAGAGCTGCATGTTGAGGGCACTTTGGCGGGGCGGCGGGCACCCCCTTGGTGCTGTGGGTGTGACAGTCCCCATCCCGGCTTCCTGCTCCATCTCTGTGAGCCGGAGCCCCCCCTCCCCAACCTCTCACCTCCATACCAGGCCCTGAGCCCAGGAGGAAGCACGGGACTCCACAGCAGGTGGGACACATCGTGCTGGCCCCTGGGCACTGACTGCATCCAGCCTGACCTCCACAATGGTAAGACCAACCCTGGGGTCCTGCCCATCCTGCAGGGCCACCTGCCTGAGGACCCAGGGGCGTCTGGGGACCCAGGGGGCGTGCCAGGCCCTGGGGGTGGGACCCACAGGAGCTCCCCAGACACAGCACTGCTCTGCAGAGGAAGGGCAACAGGACATCAGGGGACAAGAGACATGGTGGGGACTCAGCAGCCCGGGGGAGGGGCTGGGGCTCAGGGGAGGGAGGCAGCACCCCTGGGGGAGTCCTGCAACCACTCACTCCACCTGGGAGGCCGGCAGGACTGGGAAGGGCCCACAGGACAGAGGGTGCTGCCCTGCTCCTGGGGGACCATCAGTGGACTCGGGTGCCCTGGCTTCCTGCTGAGGGGCAGAGGGCTGCACCCAGAGCTGGGGTGGCCTGGGTCTACCTCCCCCTGGGACGGTCCAGGAAGACCCCACGGTCTGGGACAGCGTCTGGAGCACTCTGTGGAACTCCTCCACTACCTTTGGCCTTTGTGGTCCTGTCTGTGGGGCGGGGTCAGGGCTGGGCCTGGGCCTGCGGGGAGCGGGCTCCAGGGCAGCAGGGCTGCTGGGCAGCGCTCTGGAGAAGGAGGCTGGGGGCCCTAGGGAGGCAGGTCAGTGAGGGGCAGGCTCACAGGTGGTCTGTGCCCGCTGCCCACCCTCAGCCCCTGCCTGGACAGTGAGTGGGTGGTCCACATGGGGACCTGGGAACGCCCTGTGGCCCAGCCACGGTGACGAGGAGCAGGCCACCTTGCCTGGCTCTCTGCAGCCTGAGGGCCCTTGCACACACACCAGCTTCTCATGGGGTGAGAGGGCCAGCAGTCCCACAAGGAAGGTCACTGGCCTGTGGTGGCCTGTGACTGCGTCCTCAGCCGGCCCCATGCACACCTGCCTCACCCCCAGGAGCGTGTCTTCCCCCTGCTCAGGCCCCACAGACTCCTGTCACCACCGTCACCTCTCCCATGGCTTCTGCTGCGACACCCAGGCCCCCCCAGGTGACAGTGGCTGCCCCTCAGCCCTGCTCTGTCCTCCACAGGACTCCTGGTCTCCTGGGGAAGGGACTCCTGGGCCCAGGACAGAGTGGGCACTGACCCACACGCACACCTACCCACAGTGCATGGGGAGGACCCCCAGCCATGACCCCTTGGGTGCCATTTCCCTTGGGCACCAGGGACTTGGGACACATCCAGGTACTGGCAGGCCAGACCCCTGCCCCATCCTGGAGCCAGGCCCAGAGGCTGAGCTGCTCAGGGTCACCCAGCCCAACAGGAGCCCACTGTGTTCAGGACCATCTCCAGGCCGCCCTGGGGGCTGGGCCCCAGCACCCTGATGCACATTCTTGGAAGGACATTCTCAATCGAGGGGTCTCTGGCCACCAGGACCACGGAGTTCCGTGTTCTTGCCCACTAAGGGGCCATGCGCTGCTCTGTCCCCACCCCAGAGGACAGTCTCCAGTCCATGCCACGGGCTCGGGGCTTTTGTGTAGGAGGTGGGCAGAGCCCCCAGCCTTGGTCTGGTCTTGAGATTCGATGACCCCCAGTGGTCTCTCCTCAGACCCTGGGCTCTTCCTCCAAGGTTACAGGAGAATGCTCTGTGTCCCCTGGGGCTGGACAGTCCCTGTTAGGGCCATGGTGGGAAGGGCCTGGGGCTCAGGTCAGGCTGTCGACCAGCGTCAGCAGCACTTCCTGGCTCTATCTCTTGGACAGGTCAGAGGCCAGCACTGAGGACAGCTGTGCCTAGGAGGGGACAGCCCTGTACATCAGCCAAAGGGCAGGAGGACCGCATGCCAGCCCTAGGTCAGGTGGACATTGTCCCAGAATACCACTGTCTGCTCCTGACTAGGGAGGATGCTGGGTGCCACAGGGACCCAGAGTGGCAGGGTGGTGTGGGCAAGGGCACCATCCCAGGGGTGGGCACCCGGTGCCCGGAGTGCTCGCAGGGCTGAGTGTCCTCAGGAGGCACTGCTGCCCCCTGGGGGCAGGCAGATTTTACTGAGGTGGCTGCTGACAGATGGGCAGGGCATCCTTTGTTAACCAGAGGGGTCCATGGGGTGACCCTCCTCCCCAGGTCTCAGGGTTCTCTTCTGTGTTCTGCGTATTCATTTTAATTTTATGGAAAGATGAGGACCCTCCCCATGTGGGAGAACTCGGGCTGGTTTCCTCCGCCCACGTCCAGGGGAGGCCGGAGGAGTGGTCCCCTCAGGAAAAGCTGTCGCGGGGCAGGACCCAGCAGCCGGGCGGTGAGAGCGCCACCCTGGGACAGCGCCTGGTCCTCCAGCCAAGTGCACATATACCCTCCCCTGAAAGCTGCCCTGGAGACTGTCACAGGGGCCCCTGAGCCAGCTGGAGGAGGCCGCCGGCTCCTGGATCCAGAGCTGGTGGCCAGGGGGCACCTCCCATCCGGCCCCTCCCCAAGTCCTTCCCGCAATGCCAAGAGTCAGCCCTCCTCAGAGGCAGAGGAGACGGAGGGGGGTGACCTGCAACTCCATGTCAGGAGCCCTTTGCTCCAACGAAGAGTGGCCTCCAGGGCTGGGGTCCCCGTCCCCCTTGTCAGGAGCTCGGTGCCGCTCTTCACAGACAGCTTGGGCCTCCGGGTTCCTTCCTGCCCACTGCCAGCCTCACCACCAGCCTGGGGTGAATCCCGCCCCCCACTGCCCCATGGGGACAGGGACTAGTGACCAGCTCTCAGAATGCAAGCTGGGAAGGGGTGGAGTGCTCACGTGGCCAAGGTGTGGGCGAGGCGTGGCCCCACCCACGGTTCAGGTGTGGGAACCTGGTCCTCAGTGCAGCCACGTTGGGAGGAGAGGGGCCAGGGCAGGTTCCTAGGTCACTGAAGACCCCCCAGGAGGGTGAATGGTTCTTGTGGGCCCCTGAGCTCTCCGGAGAGCTGTCGTTACAGGGTGAGCTAATACTCAGCTCGCGAGAGGGCCTGGGTTCAATTCCCAGTGTAGAAATAAAGTGAGCCTGAATCCCGGATTGCTCCCTGGCTTCCTGTGTGACGATGGGATGTCTCTCTCACATACACCCCTACCGGGGGCCTTCATCAGAGCCGCCCTGACAGTCACCAGGCCCTTGAACTAACAACCGTGAGCGGGGCAAACCTTTTTCCTTTATCAAGCACACAGCCTCAGGTATTCCATCGTGGTAACAAAGAGCAGATCAATGTGTGATTCATACCTATGGGTCTGTAACTGCAGAGACAAATTCAACTATGAGCTACTACAGATAAGAAGAAAATCAGTAAGGAAAAAGACCTTGGGATAATCCAGAAACCTCGAGCCGCATACAGAAGAGTCAAGAGAAGGCAAAGCCATGGCAATGGTGTTTGGGTGGAGTCCTGTGTGGTGAACACATGAGATGGTAGAGGAGTGACCGGCCAGGGGGAGGCCAGTGGTCTGAGAGGGGACGGGATGTGCCTTGGCCAGTGTGGGGCTCCTGACCTCCGGGCCAGCTCTACTTGGGCAGACCCCTGCACAGAGTCAGGTTCCCAGGGGACAGTGCCCACCAGGGGCAGTCTCAGTGCCCTCCAGGGTCAGTCTGCGCTGGACCTGACTCTGCACACATCCAGAGAGGGCAGAGACAGGCCGGGGGAGTCTCACGGGGCGGGGAGGCTTGGACAGAAACGAGGCTGGCTCAGCCAGACCACCTCTCGCCTGGGAAGAATCGCTTTTACTAATTAAGACAGTGAGGGTGACCTCGGGGCAGGTGCAGGGCCCTGGCTGAGCAGGTCTTCCACCTTCGGAGTTCTGCTCGGCTCCCCAGGCCCCTCCGGGGTGCTCTGCAGCCCCCTGCTGCTCTAGGACTCTCTGGGCAGCTCACAGGCTTCTGCAGACCCAGAGAGAGACAAGGGACAGGGACGGGTGGTCACCACCTCACAGGAGGAAGGAGACCACGGTGAAGGGAGGAGCCGGGGGAGAGCCCTGGTTACCAGCCTGCGGAGGGGCGGTGACCTCCGTCTCCTCCAGGCCTTTCGTCTCCACCAACTCCTGGAACAGGCTCAGGGCCCCCGGGTCTTCATCCAGGGTGCGGCCTGCAGGGAGGTGGGGTGAGGGTGGGCGTGGAAGGTCACCATCCACAGGGGGTGGGGCAGGGCCCGGGGCGCCCCTCCTGCACGTGGACTCTGACAGCTCCGGGCACCTGGAAGGTGCAGGGGCCTCGCTATCTGCCCCACCTTCGGTCGGCATCTGAGAGTGGAAGCAGCCCTCACGCCGCTCTGGCTTCTCCCTGTCTCACACCTGGGTACCCCGTCCTCCCACACGGGGTCTTCCCCTGACCAGGGCCAGCAGGGACCAGAGTGCAGGGGCAGAGTCCCAAGCACGGCCACATGAGATGGCTACCTGTATAGGGTGGGCCAGGGTAGAGGAAGGGAAGGCTGAAGGAGGACGCAATGTCAGACAGATGGCCCCGGGTCAGTGTGGAAGTGACCGTGAGCAGTGGACAATGCAGGTTCACCCTGCACACACTCATACATGTACATTTACACACAGGCGCACACGTGTGCAGGCACACAGGTTCACACGTATACACACACAGGTCCACACGTGTGCACGTGCACAGCCTCACACATGTGCACACACATGTGACTTCTACATGCCTACAGGCGTGTGCCCTGCAGGTGCACACAGTCAGGCACACACGGTGCATGAACACTGCACGCTCCCGCTGGCCCTGCCCGGGGTGCGTACTGAAGAGCATCATCATGTTTATTTCCTGGTTATTCATCTTGTCTTCAAAGTAGGCGACCCCGTAGCTCCTGGGCGTGAGCAGCCAGATGAAGATCAGGTGTTTCCACCCTGGAAGGAAACTGGTCACGGAGGGCTGGGACTGTGGGGTTTGGAGCCTCAAGGGAGGCCACAGCCCCACCTTCTCGATGCCTGGAGGAGGTGTGGAGGGAGCTCAGCGGTCAGGAGGCATCAGGATCTGGGAGATTCAGGAAAGTTAGCCCTTGGACGGGGAGAGTCTCAGAGCATGTGACCAGCATTTGGGACCATCTGGGATGGCTGGGGACTGGGAACTGAAGGTGGAATGCTCCCTCCCCAGGGCAGGAGTCAGGTTCCCAGGGGACAGTGAGAGCTGAGTGGATGGCATGGGGGACCGAGGCAGACTCCAGGCTGTGCCGTCCTGTGGGGAGGTGCCAGGGCCCGCGTGGCCACCAGGGGCCACTTACAGGTGGTGTAGTTCCCAGGGGTCTGTGACGTGGAGAAGGGCAGTTTGAGCAGCTGGCATCCGCTCGGCTTCCTGGAGGACAGAGGCGGCTGGGAGGGAGAGGCCCAGGGCAGGGACAAGCCGGGGCTTTGCCACCAAAGACCCCGCTCGTTCTCTGGGTGTCTGTTCTGCTCCACGGGCCCAGGAAGTGGCTGCAGCCTGTCTCCTTCAGTCCCACCCTGAGGCACCAAGACCTGGCCCAGGGTTCGGACCTATCTTTGCTGAAACCCAAGTATCATTTCAATCGCTCTAGCCCCAGCTCACCTCTGCTCCCATCCTGCTGCCACCATCTCTGGGGACACGTGGATCCCACAGCCTCCCCGGACGCCCCTTGCACACCCCTACACAGGCTGTGTGCAAGCCCTCCTCCCCCAGGACTCAGGCTGCAGCGCGGGGCAGGGAACCAGCTCGCTGAGGGTTGTGCCTCCACAGCCCTGGACAGCGTGCACCACCACCACATGATGTCGGGAGCTGCCACACAGGAACCGAGTGCCCCTCAGCCCTGAGCGATGCGCGAGTGCAGGTGTGGGGAGCCCGCCCTGGGCTGGGTGTGAACCGTGGGCACCGAGCGCACAGGGCGGGTGCACCCCACCTGGCCCCTCTGTTTGGGTGGGCCTCAGTCTGTCTTTTCACGCGCCCTGCCTGGATCCCCACACAGCTCATGAGATGGGCGTGGCCTCCCCAGATGTCAGTCAACCGCTGACAGCAGACATCAGGAAGCTGGACTCAACCCCCTGACCCCTGACCCCTTGCCTCATCTGAATGGCTTCTCCCCAATAAAAGGGATCACTCTGTCTTTCCACAGACCCCTAAGGTCGGAGGAGCAGTCACAGGACCCAAAGGAAAAGGTGTTTCTCCATCTCTGTGTGGTCATTTCTTGCAGCCAGTTCACCTGGAGTGACCCTGAGTGTTTAGTCGTGGGTCGCGACGACACGTGATGGGTGGTCAACGGCCAGCTTGCCTGCCCCGGAGCCCTCAGTGGGGGACTTTCAGAATTGCACCAAGGGCACCTGCTAGATGGGAGCTCGGCTTGTGGACTCGGTCCAGCAGGACCCTGAGCAGGCCCTGAGCCACCAGGGTGTGACATAGCCTCTCCTGTCCTTCCCACTGCCGCGGCTGCAGTGGGGGAGAGGATGGGGCTGGCCGTGCGTCCTACAGGGAAGACCCTCCTCGTTCCCTGTCTGCCTCAGCAGCAGCTAGCCCCAAGTCGGTTCCAGCGGTCGCTTCCTAGGTTTCTGGAGGGCCTTAAGCCCCGCCTCCCCGGCACCTGCGGGGCTGGGCTTTTGCCAGGTCTGAGGAGACTGGCCTCTGCACACCTGCACCACACCCTCCCAGCCCAGCAGCCCGGCAACCCTGTCACCACCATCTTGGTGACCACCTCATTAAGGACAGAAGTTGAAACCAACCCCACGGGGCTGTGCCCACCTCTAGCCCGCAGGCAGGGGTGAAGCCCGAGTCCAGTGGCCAGTTAGCGAGGGGTGGCTTGGGGAGGGGAGGCCACTCACCGTATGTGCATCCTGAACTGCAGCTGCCCGGTGTGGCTCACCACAAAGTGGAAGGGAGGCAGGGGCTCCCGGCGCTTCTCCCGGGGGATGGGGATGGTCCCAGCCCAGCGGATTATATACCACTTTCCTAAGAGCTGGTGGGGGGATGCCTCGGTCAGTGCTGGGGTGGGGGCGAGGAGGAGGAGGAGGAGGGAGGAGCTGAGCAGAGCGGCGTCCACACTGCCAGCACCTGAGCGGACCACAGCCCACGGCATGAGCTGGGGGCTGGGCTTGAATCAGGGGAAGAGACCAGACGGGGGAGAAGGGGGCAAACAGGAGGGTCTGGAGAGGAGGTTCTCTTCTCTTAGGGCAAAGAAGGCCAGCAAGCCTCCCCAGCCTTCCCAGGTGGCCAGCAGAGGACACCAGTGACAACACTGCTGTGACATTCCCGTAGGAGCTGCCTTACCCTGCCTCCCAGAGCAGGGGCTGGCGGGCCTCTCAGAGGGGGAGGTAGAAGCCCCCAACTGCTGCGTGTTGGGCCCAGGGGGCCAGAGCTGAGAGGGAGCAAGGGCACATGAGCAGAGCTCCCGGTGACGGCCAAGCACGCAGCTCCCTTGGCTTAGAGGTCCACAGGCGTCTTGTCAACCCTGCTACAGACGTCCTCCACCCGCCCTCCAGCAGCCCTCCAGCAGCCCCTCACCCACTGCTCATCACCCTCTGTCCTCATCCTCTCATCCGTCCACCTGTCCAGCCACCAGACACCTACCTACCTCCACCCACCCGCCCACCACCCGCCATCCCTCCTTCAAGCCACCTGCCATCCATATATCTCACTGCACGTCCATTTGGTCAGCTCTTCTTCCACCCACTAGCCGTTATCCACCACTCCACCCATCTACCTGCTCCTCCGTCTACCCATCCTTCCATCCGTCTTTCCGTCCACGCACCCTCCACCCAGCCATCTCCTCCTCACCCCTCATCCCTAGGTCCACATGTCTGTCCACACAGTCGTCCTCTGTCCATCCACTTACTGAATGACTGAGCAACGTGGGGTATAAATCAGGCCTTGCCCCAGGGCCAACTGCAGTTTTGTCCTGATGACGTGCACATGTGACAGTGCACAGTGTCCCTGGAGCTCAGAGTAGACCATCGCGAGGACCCGGTTTCCCTGCACAGCTCTGGCCCCCTCTCCGGGGCTCCGGGTCCACTTTCCTCGCTTCAGGAGTCTCCCAGGCCAAAGGGAGGCACCATGGGCCCGGAGGCTGAGCAGGACCAAGGACTGAGGAGCCCTGCTCCCTGCAGTGGGGGAAGGGGCGACCCAGGCGCTGGTGTCGCCCGGGAAAGAGAAGGAGCCCAACTCCCCAGACCCCGGGGGACAGAGTGTGATGGCAGTTGACCAGCTCCCAGGGAGGGAGGGTAGAGGCACAGTGGGTGAGGACGTGTAGGAACCCTGGCTCATGGCCTGGGTGTCCAGAGTGTCATGTGACCAGGTGACATGAGCCCCAAAAGAGGAACAGGAGTCCCCAGGAGGTCGGATCAGTGATGAGGGCCTGGCCACACCAGGGCTTCCCTGGACCGTGTTGTTCCATGTGGATTCCTATGTTGGTAACGTGTGGGGATCAAATGTCACACTGTTAATGTGGTGGCCTCCTAAAGTAAAACACAGCACAGGCAAGACAGCCGCACATTCATGGGGGCTTGAGATAGGCCAAGTGCCCTCCCATGACTTTGACAAGTGGCAACAAAGTCTTAGGTGACGTGAGCAGCTTTTGGTGCCACACAAGCAGGCTGGGAGACCCCGGTGTCAGTGGAACTCGGGCAGGAAGGGGGTGAGCCACTGCAGGAGACCCCGCACTGTCCACAGGGAGTGGACAGCTGGGCACAGATGGCACCCTATCCTCTGCCGGACAGCCCTCTTCAGTGAGGAGCTAGGTGACCTCACCTGTGGCTCTGGTCAATAGGACTGTGACAGGTCCTGCCTGACCTCAGACACCGGGTCCCACTGCCAGGCTCTTACCTTCTGAGGGTGAGCAGGGACCACCACATTGTCCTCCTCTTCCTCCTGGGCTCGAGCCACCGAGAGCAGGCTCAGCCCCACCGTCAGCAAGAGCAGCAGCATGGTCCCCAGGTCACCTCTGTGCTCCTGCTCCCAGCCGCCATTTGTCCTGCCAGGGCGCCCAGGAGGCAGGACCCTGCCGCCCCACCTGCTCTGAGGCTCCTGGGCCACAGGGCCAGGGCGCTGTTTTGCTTGGATGGAGGTGAAAGGTCAGCATGGAGCTAATCTGTGTGATTAGCCAGTGTGACTGACTCAGGTGACCCATTCTGAGGAAGGCTGTCCAGAGGAGAATGTTATCAGAGGGAAGTGGTCACCCGGGAATTGGAGCCAGGGGGTGGCAGACGGCTCCTGGGCCCTCCCTCCCTGGGAGCCTGGCCAGCCCTGGTCCTGATGTGCTCTGCGGGGCCTCTGCCCAGGCCCAGGCCTCAGTTCCCACCAAAAACAGTTTCTGAACCCCCCATTGTCCCACCCTAACTCTAGGCTCAGCATCCAGCCCCCCCAAACACCTCCCTGGCTACGCGATGGCGCCCGCAGCCCCGGCCCCTGGGCGCCAAGGTGCTGTTTCCCTCCAGCACCCCGTCTCCTCCCTGAACCCCTGAGCACCCTGGAGACCTGGCTGGCTCTCTCCCCTGCCCCCGCTCCTGCCCCATCAGCCTGCTGGCCCGGCCTCTGGAAGGCCTCCAAGCCCACCTCCCCCAGGCAGGGCCTTCCTGCTCCAGGCTCAGGGACAGGCCCCCGACAGGCCATGCTCCTCTCTGGACCGCACCCCTCACTTGTCCTCTGCTCCCAGACCTGACCAAAATGTGACCGCAGCATCTTCCTCCTGTGCCCGTGTATGGGCGTGTGTGTGTGACACATGTGGGTGTGTCTGTGAGAGTACATATTCTTGGGTACGGCTGTGCCGGGTGTCTCTGCCTGTGTCCATGTGTAATGCCTGTGTCTGTGTGCATGTGTGTGTCCTGGTATGTCTGCATGTGTCTCCGTGCCTGTGTGTGTATCTGAGTGTTTATGTGTGTGAGAAGCACGCTCACCTGTGCAAACCCTGGGACTAAGAGGGAAAACCCAACGGAGGCCTCTCTCCGTTGACGGTCTTGTGAGACTGGGTGCCGGGAGCAGGCACCCCCAGAGCACTCACAACCAGCATTTCACCCCCAGAGTGCAAGGTCCCGCCCCCCACCCCGCTCACCCTTGGCTGAGGACTGTGGGGAGCTCCGTCTTCCCAGCGGCACCAGGTTTCACTGTCTACTGTGGGGCTGTTAGAAATGTCCCCTTAGGGCTGGGGCCGGGGCTCAGTGGTGGAGCGCTTGCCTGGCACGCGTGAGGCACTGGGGCACCACATATAAATAGATAAATATAATAAAAGGTCCATCAACCACTAAAAGATGTTTTAAAAAGGAAAGAAATGTCCCTTTAGTTGTCCCCACCTCCCTCTGTTCTCTTATGGCAGGGGAGTCCCCTTGGGTGGAGTGCATTTTGGCACGTATGCAGTTATCTCTGTGGGTCAGCACCCCCCCCCCCCTCAGCTGTCTGTCAAGGGGCTGGGAATCTTTACCCTCCATGTTACCTGCCTGTAATGTCCATCCTGCCCTCCCACCACGCCTGTCCTTCACCCCCAGCCATTTCACATTTGAGCCAAATGCTGTGTTCTGAAAATGGACCACCAGACTTTCTAGTCCTCACTCATGTCCGTGTGCATGTGTATCTGTGCGTGTGGGCGTGTTATGTGTGTGTGCATGTGTGTGCCGCGTATCTGTGGCCCGTGTGCTGGCCAGCCTCCAGAACAGCCCCTACTCTGCGCTTCTTAGCTTCCTGCGTGAGTGGCCACAACCACCAAGCCCCAGAGCCCTCCATGACCCCGAGCCCCTGCCGTGCTGCTCCTCTGCTCGGGGTGTGCCACCCCCAGGGGTCGAGGGGTCATGCCAAGCTCTGGAGTCCATTCTTTGGCGGTCTTCTGGACCTCTCTAAAGTGGGCCCTCTTGCTGGGCTCTTCAGACTCACCACTGGGAAGCAGAGGGGCATCTGTGGTTGTGGAATTCGCCTGGACAGCACTGCCCCCCAGAAGGTTCCTGCCTTCGCTTCAGGAGGATTCTGGCTGGTGTGTCAGCCATGCTGCCCATGAGGTCACTTGTGCCCAGTCTAGGGCCAGAGCAGTGCACCGCCAGGGTCACTGGGCCAGTGAGGAATGTGCCGACGGACGCAGCTGCAGGCAGCCTGCGCCACCACACGCAGCGCAGGTGTGAGCGTGTGTGCGCCTGTGAGCATGGGCGTGAGCTCCCTTCACGACCGTGCAGCATTTCACAGATGAGGAGACCGAGGTGACTTGGGTGGCAATGGCTGAGTCCAGGGACTCTTCCCAGGCCCTCTGTCCCCAGCCCTGGTGGACCAATAGCATCAGAGGGCCCTGTGTGGCCACAGCATCTCCAGGCCTTGGGTTGTCCTTTGTCATGGAGAGGGGGAGGACGGGCTCCCGGCTCTCGCTCCCACTCCCACCCTGAGGCTTCTTGCTTTCAGCCACTCAGTGAGCCACTCGCTCGCACTTTGGTTTGGGTGACGTTTCCTGACTTGCTCGTAACAGCTGTCCTCAGATATCGTGGGTG
The DNA here is from genome assembly GCF_045843805.1 of Urocitellus parryii. Classification (NCBI taxonomy): domain Eukaryota; kingdom Metazoa; phylum Chordata; class Mammalia; order Rodentia; family Sciuridae; genus Urocitellus; species Urocitellus parryii. The sequence goes on along the minus strand of NC_135534.1, from coordinate 209,715,426 downwards.
TTGGGTGGCCCTGAGGGTCCTGAGGTCAAGAGGGATGGGCACAGGCTCTGTCTGATGTGAGCAGAGAGGAGCCTGGGGTGTGGGACGGGGTGGAGGAGGAGGTGCAGCTGGACAGGTGGCCCTGGGGAGGCTGCAGGAGGCTGTGGAGACAGATGAGTGATGGCCAGGGGCTCCACAGCCTCCTGGGCAGCGCCGGTGTCTCCCAGCTCTGGATGAAGTTCCAGGGCCCAGAGGTGACTGGCCTGGCTTCTGTCCTTGGACCACCCACCACAGGGGCTGTGGGCGCTGGGCTGGCCTGCAGACCAGCTTGGGCTGCCACGAGGGAGTCATCACGGGAAATGGACAAGCCTGGTAGACAGGGTGGGGGAGGCTGGACGGGGAGGCTGACCCGGGGAGGCTGAGACAGGCCCCTCACAGCCTGCTGGGCCTTCGGTCCCATTGTGACTCCACACCTGCATTTTCACTTCGTATGGTCACGTCTCTACTTTTCAGCCGAGGTGCCCTGCATGGCTTAGACGCTTCCCAAAGCCTTTCCCACTGTGGTCAGTGAAGCACTTCCTCCTGTTTCCTGGCATGTCCACATGCGGTCCCAACCCTTCTGTAACTGACTTCAGCGGGGAGGCTTCATGCCCACCATCTTTGCAGGGTCAGGCCTGGCCCTGCCCTCTGCACATCTAGGCTGATTGGGCTCCACCTGGCACCTGCTGGGGCTGTGTTGCAGGGCCACCCAGTAGTTCCCACCAAGAACCAGGTGGAGGCAGGAGGGGAGGGGGAGAGGACGGCAGGTCAGAGTGGAACTCAGGTAGCTGGGTCGCTGAGCTGATGGTCAGGCGGCTCAGCCATCAAAGGCCCCTCAGAGGAAGAGGTGGGCACTGCAGGCTGGCTCCCTGGGGAGCCGGGTCCCTCAGGTCCGTGGTTACTGGGGCCGCGTTTATCATCTCCTGGCTCACTGTGGTCCCCCACCGTCTGTGGGCCCAGTGTTCACAGAGACCAGGGCCTGCACAGACCACGGGGAGGGCCAGGGCGAGGGTGCAGACCGGGGGAGGCTGTGCCTGGCTCCGTCTGCCTGAGGGGTGACGAGGGAGGTGCTGGCACCGTCCCCATCACCTGCCCTGGGCCCAGCCTGCTTCATGTCTGGCTCCTGCAGGATCCTGGAAGCCCCCGTTGAGGCAGCAGCCCTGCCAGGGACCTGTGCACCTTCTGCAGCCCTGACACAGAGGTCTCCCCAGTCCTGCCCACCCCAGTGGCTTCCCCATGCCCCTGCCCAGGGCCCGGCACCTTCCCAAGCCACTCAGGGCCGTGGCTCATCAGGAGGACCTCAGGACAGCACCCCTTTGTGCTTGGGGTCTGACCACTGTTGGAGCCAATGTCTCCCCAGCTGCCCCCATGGCTCCCCCTCCTAGCAGGGCCCCAGGGAGCCATCGCCAGGCCCTAAAGACTCGACCAAGCCCAGAGTGGTGCAGAAGGTCTTTATTTAGAGACAGGAGGGATGTGGGTGGGGACGGTGGCTGCATGGGAAGGGTGGTCCAGCAGGAGACGTGGTCCAGCAGGAGGGGTGGTCCAGGAGGAGGGGTGGTCCAGCAGGAGGGGTGGTCCAGCAGGAGGGGTGGTCCAGGAGGAGGGGTGGTCCAGGAGGGCACAGGCCTTGTCAGTGGCAGAGGGGGCTCACGGGGTGCAGACCCAGGTGGCTCTGGGGACAAGAAGAGGTGCTGAGGTGGGAGACCCTCCCATGGGGAGACCAGGGGCAGGGCTGCAGGCTGAGCAGATCCAGGTGCACCTTCCTCCTTCCGCAGGCTGTGGAGAAGACCCTGATGGACAGCCATGGGCCAGGGAGGGCTCCCAGGTTGCCATGACCATCCAGGTCATTGATGGGCAGAGTAGATTGGATCTGGGGCCAGGGTGTGGGAGGGCGAGGGAGCTGACCCTCACTGGTAGAGGAAAGTGTCCCCAAGCGTCCCGGATCACCCCCAGGGCCAATACCTGAGGGCATCACCTCTGCCTGGCCAAGTGGGGTCTCCCCCTTGGATGGATGGGAGGAGGCAGAGAAGGTGGACTGAAACTCCAGAGCAGGGGACTTTGGGCGTCTCCAGCGTCCTCCCGCGGTCACTTACCCTAGTCGTGCTCGGGAACACAGGTGTCTGCAGAAACCAAGGAAAACTCAGTGGTGAGGAGGCGCCAGGATGGGCCAGGCCCCCTCACACCCACAGCTGCAGTCCTCCATGACCAAGACCCAAGCAGGGCCCTGGTGTCCCTGAGGGGCTCGGGACATGGGGAGACAGAGAGGACGTAAGGACACAGAGGGGACATTGGGGTCACAGAAGGACAGAGAGACACAAGGGAGCAAAGACATGCAAGACATAGGGTGGCACAAGGAACACAGAGGGGACGTTGTGGGGGACAAGGGCAGCCGGCCCCTCACCCGTCTGCTCAGGGGTGAAGATGGTCTCGGCCAACAGTCCCTTACGCTGCGTGAATTTCCTAAATTCTTCCAGGGCCTCCAGGTTCTCCTCGGGGCTCCTCCCTGGAGAGAGGGGACCAGGGGAGCTGAGGGGGGCTGGCTGCACATGCTGTGGGGACAGGGCCACCAACTGGCATCCAGAGCTTTGCCCTGGAGGGAGCAGGTCTGCAGTGTCAGGCCCCTGAGCTGAAGCACCTCATGTCCCAGAGTCACAGGGCTGTCCCCTGACCCTGGAGGAACCCTGTCCCATGAAGGTCTTTGCCAGGACCCTCCCCCTTCAGGCTGAGCTGTCCTGATGCCCAAACACTGGGAAGTGGCCCTTGGCAGCCCGAGTGGCTGGAGCCCCCTCCTGAGTGGTCAGGACTCTGAGGGCCCTGTCTGTCCCTGTGCCTGACAGTCCCCCCCAAGCCGACCCCTGCCCACTTCAGAGCTCATCTCTGCCTGGGCAGCTCACAGGGCCTGGCACGCAGAGGCCAGCCAAGGCTCTAGTGCCCGGTGCCAGGGAGTGGCTGCTGTTCCTTGGCTGTGGGGAGTGGGGACCGTGGGGCAGGAGACGGGGGTCTCCCAGGAACCCTCACCCATGAGCTTGCCCATGCGGAACTTCTTCCCCGGGCCCTGGCTTTCACAGTAGAAGATGCAGTGGTGGCTCTCGGGCAGCTCTTCTATGTACACGAGCTTCTTGCCGTGGTCTGTGGCTGGACAGAGAGGGCAGCTCTTCAGTGTCTTCATTGTTAAAAACAAAACCCTGGAGACCACGTTGAGGAGGAGCCTCTACTTTCCCCTGTCCCCCAGGGGCCACAGCCACCCCAGCCAGGGAAGGAGCCACCCAGCTGTGGAGTCCAGGTGCCAGAGGCTGGAGGACGTGGAGGCTGGAGCTTGGCCCTGGCTCGGGCAGCTGCCCTGCCCTGTCCAGGACTCCAGTCCTCGGTTCCCCAAAGGTCGAGAGCTAGGACCTCTCAGAGGGAGCGACTGCCCAGTCAGCCCCTGCTGGGGACAGCGTGGGACACCTGGTGTCTGGGGTCAGAGCCACCAGGCCCTGGGAAGCAGAGGCAGCCCTGCTGGGAGGTGGACAGGACCCTCCCTCCCCCAGGAGCTTCCCTGCAGGGGGCTCCAGGCTCAGCGCAGGGACTCACAGGCGCTGTATCTGCCAGGCTCCTCGGTTTTCTGCAGAGTAACTTTCTTCTCTAGGCACCGCCCCTTAATCCTGGAAGCAGGAGCACACGGGCAGCTGCTCTCAGGACAGGCACCTGAGCAAAGCTCGGCACACCTGGTGGGCCAGCCCTCACCTGGTGACACTGAAAATCCCACTTGACCAGCCTGAGCCTTGGGAAGCTTCCTGGACTGTGTCCCCTCATAGTAGGGGATTTGTTTCTGATGACACTCAAATGTGGATGGGTGATGGGAAGTGAAAGGGAACCGAGGGTCCTGCAGGGCAGCACTCACAGGAGGGTGGTCTTGGCCTCCCAGCTCCCATCTTCCAGGGCTGTCACCGTCACGGGGAACACCTTCCTGGGCCCCTTCCAGTCTGGTACCGAGGGCATGTTGACCACAAAGGCCTTTGGGTACCAGGTCCCTGTGATCTGGAGAAGGTCAAGGCATGAGTCACCTTGGCCCCGCCCAGATTCTCCCATCGCTCCCTGGCACAGGGACCTGCAGCCCAGGGGACTCCCAGAGCCCAGGCTGAGCCCCCCAGACGGCCTCCCCCAGGCCTGCTCCCTGCCCTCAGTAGAGCAGGCCCCACACTCAGGTCTCCTGGACCCCACGGAGGTGGAGGGTTCGGCCCCCAAGGATCTGTTCATTTCAGGGACGGGGCCTGGAATGGATGAGTGTCACTCCAGAGGGCCCTGTCCCTAGAGGAATTCAGGTTCCAGTGTCACTTCCACAGGACCCTGGCCTGAACCTCCTCCCTGCGCCAGCCCTGTCCCCAGGAAGGGCCCTGTCTAGGGCCAGCAGAGGGAAGACCATCTCTGACCCTCAAGGGCAGGAGTGCAGGGTCAGCTGGCCTTAAGTGACCCCTGAAGCAGGGCTCCCAGCTGCTGCCCGCTGACCAGGGCTCAGGGCATTTCTCCCACCCGCCCCCTGGCCCACCCAGCCTCACATCCAGCTCCTCCGAGGGGAAGGTCAGGAGGTCCTGGGCCTGCAGGGCAGACAGCAGGCCCAGCAGCCCGATGGTCAGGAACAGGGACTTCATCTCCAGGCTCTGCTCTGGGCCAAGGCGGGTCACCAAGGCAGGTCACAGGGCGTCAGGACGAGGCTGTGCCGGCTCCTCACAGGACGCCCTATATGTCCCCCACGGCCAGTGTCCTGTGTGGACTTGGCACAGGACACACCCACCGCCTGTCACTCAGGGCCACATCCCCATCATCAGGGAGGGGAATGTCGTTATTGTTGGATCCCATGAGTCACCATTTGGAGCCACCTAAAGGTGAAAGACTCACAAGGCCATTCAGTGTCTGCACCCCCCAGGTGATGCTCCAGCCCAGCCAGCCTGGAGGGGACAGGCGTGGGCTGTGGCTGGGAGCCCCGGGGAGGGAGGGCCCCGCTTCCCCAGGGACTGGCTTCTCTCCTGCTGCTGAAGGGGACTGATCTCCAGCCTCAGGCTGTGCCCCAGCCCCCAGAGCCCCGCTCTCCACCCTGGAGCTGCCCTCCTGGCCCTTCCTGCCTGGGTGCCCTCCCCAGAGCTCCCTGGAAGTGGGGACACCAGCATATGGCCAGCAGCAGTTTAGCCATCACCCCTCAGAGCTGCCCCAGGCCTCGCTAGGGATGGAGGAGCCTCCTGCTCCACCCAGTGTGTGCCAGGAGGCCAGCTCTGCTGTCTCGAGGGCACTTCTGTGTCCCTCGCCCACCTCCTCTGTGGCAGCTGACGTCCCCAGGAGAGGGGCTTGGCTCCGCGGTCCTCTGCTTTATCAGGCAGCTGAGGAGCTCGGCCCGTGTTAGGGGCATGAAGACGTGTCTCCTGGGTTATTCGACTCTGCGAGTCTCCGTGGACTCCCTCTAACAAGGGGACACACAGCTGCTATCGCTCTGGTCGTCTGAGGACCCCCTGCCCCCGGCACAGCAGAGGCTCCCTGGGTGTTCACCTTCCCCCTGGAGCGGGCTTCAGGGGCGGGAGCCCTCACAGCCTGCGTGAGCCCTCCCCGGGGCGTCCCTCCTCCTCATTCCTGCAGAGCCCCTCCAAAGGCTTCCCCTCCTCGACACCTTGACCCACCACAGGTCCCCATGACAGCCTGCTTCCCTGTGGATAGATCTCCTGAGAGGCTCAGGAGGCCTGGTGCCCACCTGTGCTCAGAGTTCATGCTGAGTCCCCTGGGCCCCTGCTCTGCTCCTTCAACCTCAGCTGCCCCCAGCCGGAGCTGAATCTTCCCCTTCGCCCTCCAGACCCCACAGTTCCTAGGCCTTGAGCACCTGCCCTGAGTCCCAGGGGACCTTGGCTCTCGAGTCAGGTGCTGGGCCCACAATGGTGTCTTTGTGCCTCTCTGGCCTGGGTCTGGCTAAACAATACTAATGAGCACCCTCTGATAACCGTGGGGGTGTCCTGAGGGTGCTGGCTGATCCAGGATTGACCCCAGCCTGGAAGGTGCTCTGAGCAGGAAGCCTGTCCTCCCCGGGGTGGGGAGGGCGGGGCCCGTGCTCTTTAGGAGCAGAGGCCAGGGAGCAGCTGGAGGCTCCACACAGGGGAGACTGGTCTGCCCGTGCTCTGGTTTGACTGTGCCCTAGCTATCTTTTGTCCCCTGTTTTGTATGAGCCACTGATGGTTGGTCTTGTGACACGGGTACAGGCCTATGTTGGGTTTAATGGAAGATCTCCAGGCGCCTCCTGCCGGCCACCCACCTTGCCCCTTGTCCCAGCAAGCTGACCTCGACAGAGCTCTCTAAATTTGCTCCTCCTAGATACTGGTTAAGTTCAACTTCTGGTGGACACCCTCACGAGGTGATAGGGCAAGGAGCAGGGATCATCAGATGGTGGACAGAAGGTAGGACAGCAGTTTGGGTCGATGCATGCCAGACAGGAGACAAGGCAGAGGTCAAGGTCCATTGATGGTTAATACAGCTATGGGATGACATGGCAGGAGGTCAGAATGGACCGGTGGTAGACGCTGTCAGGAGATACTAGGGCAGTTGGATGGGGCTCTACCTGTTGTGGATAAGAAGTCAGGTGAGGTCAGGGTCTATGGTTGGTAGGTGCTGTAACGAGATGGTGTGGAAGGAAATTGTGGCAAACAGATGCTAGGTACTGTCCAGAGCCAACAGGGAAGGAGGCTGGGGTCAGTGATGGTGGACAGCATCAGGAGGACCCCCATGCACAGATGACTGACGGGACAGGGCCACCAGCATGGACCCTGTGCTGCGCGACCCCGGGTGGCCCCAGGTCCCAGCAAGCTGCAGTCTACAGCGTTCTCCATTCTTAGATGCTGGCCAGGTTGAGCTGGTCATGGGCAGCAGGTAGGGCAGGAGGTGGAGGTCTACACAGAGAAGAGGCTGTAAGAGAGGAGGGCAGGAGGTTGGCTTCAACCCACGGAAGACACCCCTGGGAGTCTGTAGGGCAGGAGGGGGGTGTCCCCATTCTCCGTGGCCGAGGCAGTTGTCTGCCTACACGCCATTTTGGTGTGACATCCTGTTGACCTGCCACACTGCTCAGCTCTGGCTCTCACCACTTCTGTGACATCCCAGTGCTGCTAACCCTAGGTGCCTCACTGAAGTGGACAGAGTCTGGACCTTATTCAACCTTTGGGAATAATATTTTGATGGCCTCTGTCCCACACTCACCCCAGTCACCCATTTCTGACCTGGAGACAAGTTCTCTGGGGATCTGGCTTGTCTCGCCTCCTGCTACCGAGGAAAGGATAAGCTCCCGAGTGACAGGGAGCCCACAACAAGGCTCCTGGATCCGCAGCATGAGGACAGAGGGCATGTCAGCTGGGGCTGAGGGGAGCCTAGGAGGGATGCGGGGTGGAGACGAATGACCACGAAGCCTGCAAGGTCAGTGGGCCCTGGGGACTGGAGCGTGTTCCACTGGGTTAGTCATCAGAGCTGTGGCCACCCCCACCCTGAGCCTCAGTGACAGATCAGAGTTGGCGTGCAGCCCGAGTGGGGCAGGGCAGGGCAGGGGGCTGTGGCTGGAGGCTCTCCCGACCAGCCCTCTCAGCCCTGGCTGACGATGGTTCTGAGTTCCACCTGGATTGCCTGCATCCTGCCTGTCACACCCACGGGTGAGACCCAGAGGTGCAGGGAGTCACACACTCAGTGAGAGGCGTAGCCTCTAATCAGATGGATTATCAGGGGGATGATGGCCGGCATCTCATTAAGGGGTCCTTCTTCCTGCCCAGGATAATGCAAACCACCCTAAAACTTACCATCTCAGATAATCAGTAAGTAACAAGCACAAACACTCAGAAATATATTTACAGAAAGCGAAGCCCCTGGCAGACGGAGTCCACACGACTCTTGGACTAGACAAAGACGAGATGGCTCTGGTGGTTTATTTAAGGGGGTCCGTCAAAGGCAAGGATGAGGTTTCCAGGGCGGAGTCTTGCTTCCTGAGGTCCTGCAGTCAGCAGGTTGATTGGCATCTTGGCAGGTGACACCCGCCTCGGGTGCTGTGTGGGACCTGGCAGAGCTGAGGGGGCGGTACACCTGCAGCCGGGGGTCCATCCCTGTGGGGGCACCATGGGGGCTCCCAGTGCCAGACTGATCCCTCAGGAGGCCGCCCTGCGCAGCAGTCCACACACAGCCCACGGACGGCTGGTGACAATAAATGATACGTCCTCTGCCTGACAGTGGGACAAGGTGATAAGGTCCCTCTGTTCTCAGAGGACCCTCAGGAGCCCTGATCACAACTCCCCACAAGGCGACTTTCTCATGAACACACCTCTTCTTGCATTTTCCACCTTCTGTATCTCCCTCGATCTCAGATTTCTGGCCTCTAGAACCATGAGAGAATAACTGTCTGGGTTTTAAGCCACCCAGGCTGCGGCGCTTTGTTAAAGCAGCCCTAGAACAATACAAACCTGACACCCTTGTAATTATATGAATGTGAATGGCCTCAGCATCCCAACTGGCCAAGTAGAAAACAGTGATGGCAGCATGAATTAAAGACTACAATAAAATATATACTGTTTGCCAGAAACTTATTTGGAATATAACCACAGAGCAGGTTAAAAGCAGAATTGGGTAAAAAGTTTTAATATTCAGGGGCTGGGTTGTGGCTCAGTGGTAGAGCGCTTGCCTAGCATGTGGGAGGCCTTGGGTTCGATCCCTAACACCACAAAAAACTAATAAACAAGATAAAACTATTGCATATTGCATCTATGTACAACTAAAAAATATTTAAAACGTTTTAATATCCAGACATTAATCAAAAGAAGCAGAAGTATTGGTTTAATATTAGATAAAACAGCTTTAGAATAATAAAAATTAACAGAGCCAGAGACAGATCATGTAATCGCCCATAGCCTCACAGAAAACATAGCATTCAAAAGAGGGGTGCACCAGGAAGCAGAGGTGCAGAGCAGGTGCAGCAGAACCTAAGGCTCAGAAAGGAGCAACAGCCAAAGTCACAGCTGAGGCTGGAAGTGTCAATATTGCCCTCGCAGGAGCTGATCCATCAGCCAGGAGAAGACCACGGGAATTAAGGAGTCAACCACATCAGCTGACACAACCCAGTGCACACTTGTAGACACGCCACACAGTATGTGTCCTTCCAAACACACACACTAAGGGGGACCAAAGGCTGCATCATAAACTGAGCATCAGCACATTTGAAAGAATTGAAATCCCATAGAATTTGCCCTCTGACCACATGGAATCAAACTGGAAATCAGTGTGGAACAATAATGGGGGATTGTTGTCCACACACTTGGAGACTAAAAAACACACAAAAAAATCCAAACAATCCGTGGATCAAAGAGAAAGTCTCAAGGTAAATAAAGAATACATTGGGCTGAGTTCAAAGGAAAATACAACACGTGAAGATGTGTGATACGCAAATCAGGGCCGAGAGGGGCATTCATAGCACTAAAGTTACACATCCAAAAAGAGACAGAGTCAAAAGTCAACCACATCAGCTCCTGCTTCAAGAACCTAGAAAAAGAAACCCAAATAAATCCAAAGTGAGAAGAAAAAAATAAATAAGAAAGGGCAGAAGTCAGTTAAATTGAAAATGGAGTCTAGTATAGTGACACATGCCTATAATCCCAACAATTCCGGAGTCTGAGACAGGAGGATTGAAAGTTTGCGGCCAGCTTTGGCAACTGAATGAGACCCTCAGCAACTTGTAAGACCCTGTTTCAAAATAAAAAGCAAATAAATAAATAGGACTGAGGATGTAGCTCAGTGGTAAAGCACCCATGTGTTCAATCCCCTGTATAAATACATAGACAGATAGATAGACAGATAGATAGATAGATAGATAGATAGATAGATAGATAGATAGATAGATAGATAGATAGAGCAATGGAGAAAAGCAGTGAAACAGGACTAATCTTTTGGAAACATTAATAAAACTGAGACTGGGAACAGCAAACTCTAGGGACCCCCAAGGACTGAGAACAGCATCTCAGAGAAGTGCAGGGGCCACCTGGGCACAGCAGCCCCCTTCCCAGGAGCCACGAGGTGGGCACAGCCCAGCACCCACCCACGAGGAATCGGTAGAGCACAGCCGGGCCGTCCCCACAGTGGGTGAGCATCCAGCCACAGGAAGGAGCGAGCCTGTGACCCAGGGGTGGACCTGCAGACCGCTGCTCTGGGCAGCACACTGTGCACTCCGTGGGGGCAGCCCAACAGCAACCCCCTTCCTAGAGTCACTCAGGGCACCTGAGGCCCCATCTGTGCACTGGACGGGGGACTGTGGCGTCCAAGGGGTGCAGCTCAGAGCCCCTTTGGAAGCTGCTTCCCTGAGAGAAGTTGACCTCATGGGGCCCTTGGGGGTCCTGCCCTATGTGAGTGGCAGTTGGGGGGTTCTGTTAAGAATGCCTCTGGCTCTGGCCCGTCTTGCTCATGGCCACCTCCCCTGGTCAGCCCCATGTCCAGTCCCCCTGCAGGGTGCCCAACACTGGGCCCAGGCCCCACCCAGGGCCAGGGCCAGGCCAGCTCATCCGAAGTCCATGCCAAGCCCCCCCTCAGGGCCCCTGCCCCATGAAGGGCCTGGACCCTGGATCTGGCCAGTGTAGCCCCAGGTCTGGAAGCTCTGCGGGGACAGAGCACTCAGAGGCCCACTGCTCAGGGGCAGGTCAGGCAGGTGGACAAGCTGTGCTGGCCCAGGCTCCCAGGGCCGGATCCTCAGGCTGAGAGGCAGCCACCTGCTCACACCTGCCAGGCACCCAGCGCGAGGGCCTCGGCCGTGGCAGGGGACAGGGGAAGAAGCCATCGTCACTGAAGAAGGCCAGTGTCCTGATGGCCTGGCCTCCACACCGCCCTCAGACTGGTGGGTACGTGACACGCAGGGCCCTCCCCTGGCAGCACCCGGCTCCTCACAGGGCTGCTACCCAGACTGCCTGGCCCCCGCAGTCTTGATCGGGCCTCTCGTGTCCAGGAGAGGGCCCAGGGTGTTGGCCAGCCCTACCACGGGTCTGGGACATGGGAAGTTTCTGCAGAGGGAGCCCCCGCTCAGAGGGACCCTGGGCTGGTTCATCCATGGAGGAGAAGAGCCTGTGGCCCCAGTGGGCTCCATGTCGGCGGCTCAGAGCAAAGCCCCAGAGTGACTGGGGACCTGTCCTCACGGCACCAGGGCCTGGAGCAAGGCCTCTCCTGGAGCTGTTTCCCCCGGAGCAGCTCCTGATTCCAGCCAGTGCTGCAGAGAGGGGGGGATGTGGTCCCTCTCACTGTGGGTGAGGGGTCCCAGTGTCCTGCTGTCACTGTTGTGGTGACCCAGGACCTGACCGTCAGCCTGTGCCCTCAAGGGTGATCTCCCCCCAACTCCCACCACCCCCTCGAGGTGGTTGGCAGCCCTGGAGCCCAGGAGGCCCCTCCTGCGCTCAGGTTGTGCTGGGTCCCTCCCCTGGGCGAGGAGCTCTACTCTGTCACGCTCACAACCCTCTCCCTGTCACCCCCAGACTGGGCTTCCTGGTGGCCAATGTGGAAAGCCCCCAGGGGGACCCTGGGCAGAGCCAGCTCCCACCTCCTCAGCCGGCCACTCAGGCCCTTTGTAGCAGCACCGTCCATGAGAGCCAGGACGAGCTGGGCACCTTGTCCTTCCCATCCATGGCCCTACCCATTTCCTCCCCAGCAGGGGGCCCTCCCAAGTGCCCCACAGGCAGGCGGAGCCACCAGGGGCAGCTGAAGCTCTTTATGGAGAGTCAGGAAGGTGGGGGGGAAGGGCAGTGGGGGGAGCCAGCTGGGCCCAGGTGGGCCACCCTCCATGTCCCCCAGGCCAGAGGTTCTGGTGGTGCCACTCGGGGCTGCCACGGAGCGTGGTGTCCCTGCCCTGGGAAGGGCCAGAGGGGCCTGCAGTGTGGGAAGCTGGGCCTTAGGGCTGCAGTTTAGGGTGCTGGTCCCGGGGACTGCATCAGAATGAGCAGGTCCTGCTCCACCTCCTGCACAGAAGCTCTTCCCCGGTGGAGAGACTGTGCTGTTGTGACTGAGGAGTCCCTCTGCGCATGCTCACAGGGTCTTGGGGACACAGGCAGGACCTCAGACTTCCTGTTCCAAGGCTAAGGTGCCACCCATCACTCAGGAGGCTCATAGGTCCAGGTGACAGGACACACGGGAGTCTAGGGAAGAGTGTGCACTGGCCGATGCTCCCAGCACCTGGGGAAGGCCAAGAGGGACTTGGGGCCTACTGGACAGACCATAGAGTCTGGCCGCTTCACCCACCATTGCTCCTGGGTCACTCAAGCAGCGACTCTGTGGATGACGTGGGACAGGAGGCCCCCGTGCCCTGAGTGATGCTCTGGAGGGTGGCATTTCCCTAGTGCTGCTCGGGATTGCAGCTCTCTGCCAGAGAAACCCAGGGGCGAGAGGTGCCTGAGGGGGGCAGACCCCCTCACCCCACAGCTCCCACCTGCCATGACCACGACCCAAGCAGGTTCCTGGTGTCCCTGTGAGGATGTGGGGGACACCAACAGACATGAAGGACACAGGAGACGGGGTACCCGGCGGACACCCAGGGAGGGGCGACAGGGGCAGAGCCCCCCTCACCTGTCTGCCTGGTGATGATGACGTGAGCCAGAATCAACCTTCCCCCCTTTGGGCTGTTTCCCAGGTGTTTGTCACACTGTAAACATGGACTCCAGCGTCCCAGGGCTCCTTTCCGTGCTTCTGAGCAGTCCTCCAGGCCCAGGCAGGCACCGGTGACGAACACGAGCCCGAGGCCTGGCTCCAGCCCACACTCTAGGCATTGGGGACAAAAACCCACCAAGCAGAAGAGTGAACTGGTGCCAGCACTCAATGCCTGGCCCTGCCCCAGGCACGCTCTGTTGTGCACCCGGCACCACACTAGGTCCTGTTCCTGGAGGCCGGGAGGATGGGCCTTCATTCGTGCTTCCAGATCCTTCTATTTCTCCCATTTCTTCTTCCTGCTGTGCAACTGGCAGGCACAAGCAGGGGACCTCTGGGGACCTCTGGGGCACTCACTCACACTGACCCCATTGGGCTGCATGGACGGCTTCCTACTGAGGTTCATGGGACCCCACAAGTGGATTGCAGCCAGGCCTGGAGGCTGCCCAGCCAGAGCCCACCTGCCCCTCGGAGGGAAGAGAGGCTTCCTGCCCGCCTGGCCATCCTGCCTCTCCTACCTGCACTGACCATGACCAGCGCTGACCCAGGCAACCTGGCAAACGTGCCCCCATCCCTGGGCGGCAACACCCCATCTTCCACCAGCTCTGACCAGCCTTGTGGAGGGATCCCCACGCCCCTGTTTCTTCCTCCTCCGTCTCCTGACCCCGAGCTGTTCTCATAGCTCTCCTGACACCTCCATTGTTACTTGTTCCTTGTACAACTTCCCTGCTCCGCCCACTGTGTGGCTCTGTCCCCTGGTCCAGCGTCACTCCTATAATGACCTATTATTTTAAAGGGAGGTGAGTGCTATGGGGAAAAGCAGATGGAACAAGCCGGATGGGGTAACGGGACCAGGGTGTTTGTGTTGTAAATGGAAGGTGCAGCCGGCCTCACCAGGTGACATTTGCACACAGAGCTGAGGAAGTGAGCCATGGAGGAGTCAGGCGGGAGAGGGTCCCAGGAGGGGACATGCGGTGCAGGCCGGGGGAGAGGGTGCCTGGCATGTGCCAGGAGCAGCCTGGAGGGCGGAGCAGCTGGAGCAGAGGACACAGGGCTAGACTGGCCGGATCCCAGGAGAGAGGGCGGCAGGACTGCCGGGCTGGCCGTGGGCCATTGGAAGGACTTGGCTGCTACTCTGACACGGGGGCCTGGGAGGGCTTTGGCAGAGTCGGGATGTGGCTCACTCTTCTAAAGGGCCCCTCCAGTCGCTCAGTGGGGGCAGATTTAGGGGCACATGGGGGGACTATAGGATCAGCGAGACGAGTTGGAAAGATCCTGGCAGGATGACAGTGCGATGACGTCCACCTGTGCGTCCAGGAGTGATGGGGAGTGGACTTACCTGGCCACCACATGCACAGGGAAGCCGCGTCAGAACCTGTGAAAGGATCACACTAGACGTTGGGCACAGGGTATCAGGCCGAGATCCCCGAATGACAGAGCTTGGAGCCTCAGGTAATTCCAACACCACGCAGAGAGGGGACCTGTGGGACAAGGCCACCTAGCCGAGGGGAGGAGAGGCGGGACTTGGGGCAGCAGCGATGACCAGAGTCTGTGGGACTATGCCCAGATGGAGGGCACATGAGGAGGAGGAGCCCCTGACACAGACAGAGGGTCCAGGGAAATGCCCGGCCACACGTCAGGGGTGGAGCCCCGCAGCCCAGGGAGGACAACCTCGGGTTAAGAGCGTCTCTGAGCTGAAGGGAAATCCACACCTAGCCACCCGGAGCCAAAAAGCGGAGCAGGGCCAAGACAGTCCAGTGGGGCAAGAGCAGGTGCCCAGACCTGGCTATGGGACTTGGGACAGCCAGGGTGGAAGAGTGATGTCGGACCTCAGGCCACGAGCAAAATTTACTCAGTCTTGTGGGAGCTAACACTATAAAACTCCCAGAGGATGAGGAGACCTGGTGACCTTGGCCTTGGGCAGGCATGTTTAGCTGTGACAGCCTCAGAGCAGGGAGCCGAAGGAGAGAGACAGGGCGTAATTCATCCAAAGTCAACCTCTGGGCATCGGAGACTCTGTGAGGGAGGCTGAGGGCTGGACACAGAACGAGATGGTACTTCCATGTAGGTGTCAGTTCAGGGCCCCACACAGGTGACACATAAGACGCCCTTATCTCGGAATACTGAAAACACACCCGGCCCAGGAAACACGGCAATGGAATTGAACACATTTCTCCAAAAAGATCACAACCAAAGGGCACACAGAAAGAAGCTTGGCGTCATTGAAAGCTTCCTGGTGGCAGATCAAGGACACACGGGATACGAATTCTCACCCACTAGAATGGCCACAATCAGAAGTCAGATAATAAAGGTGACACAAAATCAGCATGTGACGCACAGTTCCACCCTGGGTCCGAAATGGGAAGATGAAGCGCTGTGTTAACACACTCAAACATGGATGTCCATGGTGATACCCCAAAGTACAAGTGGCCTTGAGGTCCACAACAGATGGCTCCATGGACACAGTGTGTGCAGCCGTACACACATGACAGAACAGTATTCAGTTGTGGAAAGCTATGGAGGTGTGGCTCCCACGACAGCAGAGACCAACCTGGTGTAGCAGGTGTAGCTCCCACTACAGCACACATGAACCTGGTGTAGCAGGTGTGGCACCCTCTACAGCACAGATGAACCTGGTGTAGATGGTGTGGCTCCCTCTACAGCACAGATGAACCTGGTGTAGCACGTGTGGCTCCCTCTACAGGACAGATGAACCTGGTGTAGCAGGTGTGACTCCCTCTACAGCACAGATGAACCTGGTGTAGCAGGTGTGGCCCCCTCTACAGCACATATGAACCTGGTGTAGCAGGTGTGGCCCCCTCTACAGCACAGATGAACCTGGTGTAGCAGGTGTGGCTCCCTCTACAGCACAGATGAACCTGGTGTAGCAGGTGTGGCACCCTCTACAGCACAGATGAACCTGGTGTAGCAGGTGTGGCCCCCTCTACAGCACAGATGAACCTGGCGTAGCAGGTGTGGCTCCCTCTACAGGACAGATGAACCTGGTGTAGCAGGTGTGGCTCCCTCTACAGCACAGATGAACCTGGTGTAGAAGGTGTGGCTCCCTCTACAGCACAGATGAACCTGGTGTAGCAGGTGTGGCCCCCTCTACAGCACAGATGAACCTGGTGTAGAAGGTGTGGCTCCCTCTACAGCACAGATGAACCTGGTGTAGCAGGTGTGGCCCCCTCTAACGCACAGATGAACCTGGTGTAGCAGGTGTGGCACCCTCTACAGCACAGATGAACCTGGTGTAGCAGGTGTGGCACCCTCTACAGCACAGATGAACCTGGTGTAGCAGGTGTGGCACCCTCTACAGCACAGATGAACCTGGTGTAGAAGGTGTGGCTCCCTCTACAGCACAGATGAACCTGGTGTAGCAGGTGTGGTACCCTCTACAGCACAGATGAACCTGGTGTAGCAGGTGTGGCTCCCTCTACAGCACAGATGAACCTGGTGTAGCAGGTGTGGCCCCCTCTACAACACAGATGAACCTGGTGTAGCAGGTGTGGCTCCCTCTACAGCACAGATGAACCTGGTGTAACAGGTGTGGCTCCCTCTACAGCACAGATGAACCTGGTGTAGCAGGTGTGGCTCCCTCTACAGCACAGATGAACCTGGTGTAGCAGGTGTGGCTCCCTCTACAGCACAGATGAACCTGGTGTAGCACGTGTGGCACCCTCGACAGCACAGATGAACCTGGTGTAGCAGGTGTGGCTCCCTCTACAGCACGGATGAACCTGGTGTAGCAGGTGTCGCTTCCTCTACAGCACGGATGAACCTGGTGTAGCAGGTGTGGCTCCCTCTACAGCACAGATGAACCTGGTGTAGCAGATGGGGCTCCCTCTACAGCACAGATGAACCTGGTGTAGCAGGTGTGGCTCCCTCTATAGCATGATGAACCTGGTGTAGCAGGTGTGGCTCCCTCTACAGCACAGATGAACCTGGTGCAGCAGGTGTGGCTCCCTCTACAGCACAGATGACCCCGGTGCAGCAGGTTAGGCCCCCTCTACAAAACAGATGCATTTGGAGCAGCAGGTGTGGCCCCCTCTACAGCACAGATGAACCTGGTGTAGCAGGTGTGGCACCCTCTACAGCACAGATGAACCTGGTGTAGCAGGTGTGGCACCCTCTACAGCACAGATGAACCTGGTGTAGCAGGTGTGGCACGCTCTACAGCACAGATGAACCTGGTGCAGCAGGTGTGGCTCCCTCTACAGCACAGATGAACCTGGTGTAGCAGGTGTGGCTCCCTCTACAGCACAGATGAACCTGGTGTAGCACGTGTGGCTCCCACTACAGCACTGATGAACCTGGTGTAACAGGTGTGGCTCCCTCTACAGCACAGATGAACCTGGTGTAGCAGGTGTGGCTCCCTCTACAGCACAGATGAACCTGGTGTAGCACGTGTGGCACCCTCTACAGCACAGATGAACCTGGTGTAGCAGGTGTGGCTCCCTCTACAGCACAGATGAACCTGGTGTAGCACGTGTGGCTTCCACTACAGCACAGATGAACCTGGTGTAGCAGGTGTGACTCCCTCTACAGCACAGATGAACCTGGTGTAGCAGGTGTGGCTCCCTCTACAGCACAGATGAACCTGGTGTAGCAGGTGTGGCTCCCTCTATAGCATGATGAACCTGGTGTAGCAGGTGTGGCTCCCTCTACAGCACAGATGAACCTGGTGCAGCAGGTGTGGCCCCCTCTACAGCACAGATGACCCCGGTGCAGCAGGTGTGGCCCCCTCTACAAAACAGATGCATTTGGAGCAGCAGGTGTGGCCCCCTCTACAGCACAGATGAACCTGGTGTAGCAGGTGTGGCCCCCTCTACAGCACAGATGAACCTGGTGTAGCAGGTGTGGCACGCTCTACAGCACAGATGAACCTGGTGCAGCAGGTGTCGCTTCCTCTACAGCACAGATGAACCTGGTGTAGCAGGTGTGGCACCCTCTACAGCACAGATGAACCTGGTGTAGATGGTGTGGCTCCCTCTACAGCACAGATGAACCTGGTGTAGCAGGTGTGGCACCCTCTACAGCACAGATGAACCTGGTGTAGATGGTGTGGCTCCCTCTACAGCACAGATGAACCTGGTGTAGCAGGTGTGGCCCCCTCTACAGCACATATGAACCTGGTGTAGCAGGTGTGGCCCCCTCTACAGCACAGATGAACCTGGTGTAGCAGGTGTGGCTCCCTCTACAGCACAGATGAACCTGGTGTAGCAGGTGTGGCCCCCTCTACAGCACAGATGAACCTGGTGTAGCAGGTGTGGCTCCCTCTACAGCACAGATGAACCTGGTGTAGCAGGTGTGGCTCCCTCTACAGCACGGATGAACCTGGTGTAGCAGGTGTGGCTCCCTCTACAGCACAGATGAACCTGGTGTAGCAGGTGTGGCTTCCTCTACAGCACGGATGAACCTGGTGTAGCAGGTGTGGCACCCTAACAGCACAGATCAACCTGGTGTAGCAGGTGTGGCTCCCTCTACAGCACAGATGAACCTGGTGTAGCAGGTGTGGCTTCCTCTACAGCACGGATGAACCTGGTGTAGCAGGTGTGGCTCCCTCTACAGCACGGATGAACCTGGTGTAGCAGGTGTGGCTTCCTCTACAGCACAGATGAACCTGGTGTAGCAGGTGTCGCTCCCTCTACAGCACAGATGAACTTCCAACATGGCTCCAGGGGAGAGAAGCCAGTCTCAAGGAACATCTGTGTCATTGCAGGTGCATGGAACCTCCTGAACCCACAAATCCCTGGAGATGGGAGGCAGCTGAGGGGCTGCCATTGCTGGGGGGGCTGAAGGGGTACAAGTGGTGACAGGGGTGAGGAGCCTGCTAGATTATGAACTGCTTTACTCAGATAGTCGTGATGGTTCCCAGCCTGGAGAATACACTGAAAACCAGTGGATGATTTCATTTTAAAGGGTGACGCTTATGGCATGCAAATGACTTCACTGTTTTCACCGCCTCCTCAGCGCGGCCTCCCATACTTCCCAGGACGCCCCTTGCTGGGCTCTATAGGACCCGTCTCTCCCTGGGCTTCCCTGCTCATTCACTCACAACCCACTGCTTGTCAATCTCCCATGTGGTAGGTAGGATGCGTAATGGCCCTGGAGCTGTCCTGTCCTCATCCCAAGAGCCTTGAATGTGTGTCCTCTTAAGGCAAAAGGGACTTGGCAGATGTGGATCTGTTAGGTAGGAGATAGGGCATGGGGAAGGGACCACTCTTGTGGCTCTTAGCCCCACTCGGGCTCTCAAACCCCACCCAGCACTCCACCTGAAATCCCTTCCTGTGACAGAAAACCAGGCCTTCTTACAGTGAAAGCAGGAAACCTGATTACCTTAGGGGAGTTCAAAACCCTGAAGGGAAAGTCCCTGGCTTAGGCTGCTCAGTAGCCGGAGGGACTTACCCAAAGTTAAGTGTTGCAGTGTTCTCCCCTTCTGTGAATTTTCCTGGGGAAAAGGAAACTTGCACACGGATAGTAGAGAAATGATGTCAAATTCAACTGTCAATCCAGGTGCCAATCAACTCTAGATTGACCCTGGACAGAAAGGGGAGAACTAGCCAAGCCCAGTAAACCAGCTCCACTGTGCAGAAGAGCTCCTTAGCAGCTTGGCCGGCTCTGCTCTCCCAGAGGAGGAGAGAGGGTGAGGAGTAGGGGGAGCCCTGGAGCAGAAGGGAGTGGAGATGCAGCTCTGCAGCTTGGAGGAAGTGGCAGGAGCCGCGAGCCCAGGAGGGTGGTGGTCTCCTGGAGCTGGAAGAGTCAGACACACCTCCTCCCCCCGCAGAAGCCCCCTGAAGACCCCAGCCACTGAGCCCTTGATTTCAGCCCACAAAAATGGAAAGACTGGAGTTTTGTGTGAGAGCGAGCAGAAGCTGAATGTTCAGAGTTTGGGGAGCGTTGGGAGGAGTGTCACTGACCTGGCATAATCGTCCCACGTCCACGTGTCAGTGCCACCTCTGTATCAACCCGGCTTTGACTCGAGAGCCTTGGCCAGGTTTGAACACAGCTCACCCAGCAATTCTGCAGCCCACACTTCTAAATCAGAGACCTGGGTTCCAGCCACTGCTGCCCTGGGGCTACAGGACCCCGCAATATTTTAGGGACAAGGAACAGCCTCCCTGGTGTTTTGGCTTTCACTGGAGAGCAGGCTGGCTGCTTCCTTTCTGAGATCCCCTGGGCAGTCAGAAGAGTCTCTCCACCCCTGGTTCCTACAGGGTCATCATCTCTGCTTGTGGCCGCGAGGTGGTTGCTTTCCCAAAGCCTGGCTTCCCACAGGGACTGTCCCTGAGCAAGCTCACACCTGGAGGCTCTAGGGGTCACTTTGTGGCCTGTGCCTCCCACATCCCACTTTCCATTGGCCAGATGCCCCTGTGCTCTGCAAGTACGGGCAACGTCACCCTTGCACCGTGGTTGGCAAGAGTGGGGACCACCTTTCACTGAGGAGCTAGAGGACAATCTGACTGCCCGGCCGCCTGAGCTGGCGGAGAGGGCAGTGGGGAGACCGCCCTCTGACGCCGTGGGGGGGGGTGGCGGCCCTGCCCTCCCTCCTGTGCGCTGGGAGCCTGGGCATGCTCCTCCTGCCTGCCTGCCCAACAGAGGCACGAGGCCACAGCCTTGGGGACCCCACCCCTTCAGGTCCTGCCTCAGAGCCTCAGCCCACAGAGAAGTCACCGTTTTCTCTGGCCAACCCCTGGCCTCCTTTCTTGGAGTATTTACTGCAAAGGGCTGAGAACTGTGACTGGTCTCTGACTCAGAAGGGTCTCCCAAGCCTTTGCTTTGAACTGTGACCGTCAGGAGCAGGGGACCCTGTCTCCCAGTCTCTACAGGAGGACAGAGCCCTGAGGGAACCCGTGATGGCGCTCATACTGATCAGCCCTCTCCTCCTTCCTCACAGCCCCTTTAAATACCGGGTCACCTCTGTCAGAAGTTGGAAGATGCACTGCGGCTGGTTTCCAGCAGTGTCCACTGTGAAGCCTGCGTTTACCAAGCTGCCCTGGGCACAGGCGGCTTCAGAGCCCACCCAGCCTGGAGCAGCCTCCAGCTGGTCCAAAGGTTCAGACTGTTTCCAGCATCGGCCGGAGAAAGGTCGCGATGGGGAGAAGGATGAGAAGGACGGTCGCGAGGACATTTATTGTGCAGCTCCCTGGAAGCAGGATGGGGGCCCCACGCCCCAGCAGCCCCTTGGGCAGCACCAGGGTGGGTCAGAAGAGCAGCAGGCGAGTGTCGGGAGCTGCCACACAGGAACCGAGTGCCCCTCAGCCCTGAGCGATGCGCGAGTGCAGGTGTGGGGAGCCCGCCCTGGGCTGGGTGTGAACCGTGGGCACCGAGCGCACAGGGCAGGCGGACCCCACCTGGCCCCTCTGTTTGGGTGGGCCTCAGTCTGTCTTTTCACGCGCCCCGCCTGGATCCCCACACAGCTCATGAGATGGGCGTGGCCTCCCCAGATGTCAGTCAACCCCTGACAGCAGACATCAGGAAGCTGGACTCAACCCCCTGACCCCTGACCCCTTGCCTCATCTGAATGGCTTCTCCCCAATAAAAGGGGTCACTCTGTCTTTCCACAGACCCCTAAGGTTGGAGGAGCCGTCACAGGACCCAAAGGAAAAGGTGTTTCTCCGTCTCTGTGTGGTCATTTCTTGCAGCCAGTTCACCTGGAGTGACCCTGAGTGTTTAGTTGTGGGTCGTGACAGGTGAGAGTGTCATGGTCTTCCACGGAGTGTGCAGGGCGGGGCCCGAGGGTGGTGGGTTGGGGTCATCTCTGGGCCCGCTGCACTGGCTGGCCCTGTGGTCTGGGCCTGGCCATGGTGAGCGGGGCTGGGTGATGTGGCCAGGGCCAGGAGCTGCACGAGGAGGTGGATGGGGGGTGGGCCGGGGCCGGGGTCTGCTCAGGAAGGCTCACAGACGTGTCGGTGGCCGACTCTGGGGACTGGCTGACGCTGGAAGGGGCAGTCCCACCAGGGCCAGCAGGGCCCCGTGTCCAGCACCAGAACAAAGCAAAGGCGTGGAGATCACCGCGGGGAGGCAGGCGACCTCGGCCGCACGGGACCTGAAGAGCTGAAGCTCAACAGGGAGAACTTCTAACGGGTAACGGGGCCACTGAAGGCAGGGAGATCCCTGAGCGCGAGGGAGAGAGGGCTCAGCTGTCCGGGGGAGGCGCTGCTCAGCCCTGGCCTGGCAGAAAGGTTCCCCCAGGTTGGGGCTGGAGGGCAGGGCACCCGAGGAATTCTCTGGAGAGCAGCCCGAGGGTGCTGCCAGCACCAGGTGAGCCCCACTGGGCATCCTGCTAGCTGGCCAAGCCCTGAGGCCTGCCGGACAGAGAAGGAAGAGGAGGATCTTGGACCCCACGGGAAGGCCTTGTCCCAGACCCTGCAGTGCCCTCTACTGACAAGGCTGACCTCACCAGCTGCAAAGGGGCTGACAGGGCCCAGCTCCAGCAGGGCAGCGCAGACAGCGAAGGGTGCACCTGGAACTGAGTGGCACTAAATCTGTAGGTGGCACAGAATCCAAAAGCTCAGGGGCAGAAGGCTGGGTGAACAGATCACATGTGACCTGCAAGCCACCCACATGGTCACATATCACGTGTGACTTGCACTGCCTGCATAGGGTCACATATCACGTGTGCCCTGCACTGCCCCCCACCATGGTCACATATCACGTGTGACCTGTGTTGTCTGCACATGGTCACATATCACGTGTGCCCTGCACTGCCCCCCACCATGGTCACATATCACGTGTGACCTGTGTTGTCTGCACGTGGTCACATATCACGTGTGACCTGCAGTTTGCTCTTGTCCTCTTGCAGGCAAAGAGGAAGACATGTGGTTAGGCAGCTGGATTATTCTAGGGGAACCCTTTAGGCTGTAAACCTGCGTCTCTGCTGAAAGACTAGAGCTTTGAGAGGCAGCTCCCCCCATCTGCGGCTTTGCTTTCTGCAAAGGACCCCTGGTCCCCACGTCACCACCTGTGTGAACCAGGGATTGGTGGGCAGCAGACCTGCAGAAAGCACTCATAGGACCCCTGGGCACACCCAGCGCCCACTGTGCACCCGGCCCTTGTGTACCAACCACAGAAGGGGGATGAGGTTGGTCCCTCCCGTGCCTCCCTCCTGCTCCAGCAGATCCTTGAGGGAGCTCAGGCCAACCCCCAGGGGCCCCACAGACAGACAGAGCCACCAGGGACTGCTGAAGCTCTTTATGGAGAATCAGGAAGGTGGGGGGGGAAGGGCAGTGGGGGGAGCCAGCTGGGCCCAGGTGGGCCACCCTCCATGTCCCCCAGGCCAGAGGTTCTGGTGGTGCCACTTGGGGCTGCCGCGGAGCATGGTGTCCCTGCCCTGGGAACAAGAGGAGGTCAGTGAGCCCAGGGGTGGGCCAAGGGAGGACTGCAGTAGCGGGGCATGCTGGACCCTCTGGGCTCCATCCGCGAGGTCAGAGCAGGCTGCCCAGAGCTCCTCTTCTGTGTGGGAGGAGGGACGGTGACTTCAGGCCAGTGGAGGGCAGGGAAGGACAGGATGCTGTGTGGACTCTGGCTCCGCCCTCACCTGGGCAGGGGACCTTGGGCAGTCTCTGACCTGTCAGCTCCCTACATCACACAGCTAGGGACCAGGGATTCTGAAGTCCCCAGGCATGGCTGCCACACCTTCCAAGCAACTCATGGGGCACATGGTGTCACCACTGAGGGCCAGAGAGGTGCTGAGGGACTTCCCGCCTTCTGGCAGGCACTCTGGGGGGTTGGGGGAGAGGGCCAGGGTCTCCCCAGCGGCCCCACCCAGGAGCGGTCACCATGGGGGTTCCCTCACTGCCCAGATGACATCCTAGAGAAACCTCAAGAGGACACTGAGGACTGGCCACGCCTGGGGAGAGCACACCTGCCCGGCCAGGTGGTGGCTCTCCTGTCCACCTAGAAGCAGGGGACGTGTCCCCGGAAGTCCCATCACTCCACCCCCAGGACTGGGAGGTCCTCATGTCCCCTGAAACTGGTCTCTTACCCTAATCGCTCCCGGGAGAGCAGGCTTCTGTGGAAGAAGGAAAAACACGATTCAGGAGAGCCTGGGATTCCAGGGGACCCAGGGCCCCGCCCTCGGCCAGCACTTCCCACCACCCCTCAAAGGGCAAAGCCAGGATCCATGCAGCTCTCTCTTGGGACCGTCCTTGGCTGAGCCCCTGGGGGGGGAGAGCCCTGCAGAGCCCTCTCCCTACCCCTTTGCTTGGGGATGAAGATGCTGTCTGCGTTGAGGCCTCTGGCTGCTGCGACCTGCTCAAACTCCTGCAGGGCGTCTAGGTTGACTTCAGGGTACCTGCCTGTAGGAGAGGCCACGGGAGACAGGACTGTGGGGGCAGAGCTGGGAGCTGCTGCATCTCCTTCCCAGCCTGGAAGACTGACCAGCGCAGTGCTGGGGAGGGAGACCTCAACGTGGAGCTGGACCCAGAGGCCTGGGGCTGGGGCAGAGCCCAGCTAGGAGAGGAGGACCAGGGGGCGTGAGCACCCACAGGGCACCCAGGGCAGCTGACCCAGAAGGCCCAGAGCTGCTCTCCCTAAAGCCACCCAGCCTCTCCTGGACAGGACAGGGAGTGGCAGGACCAACTCTGCCCTGCAGGAGCGCAGACACCCAGTGTCTGCTCCGAGTTGGACTTCCCACGCAGGCTCCCCATCCACGTCCTTCCCTGACCCCTGCTGGACTCCCCACAGGTACCCACGGATGGCCCTGCCAGGTTTCCCCAAAGAGTCCTCGACTCATCCTGTGACATTCATGACATTGGTGGCCCTGTGCCCACAGCACCTCCTCCTTCCTGCGTTCCCATGCAGGGACGGGCCATCCCCAGTCCTGAGCTCTGAGGTGGGACTTGGGCTTCCTCTAGGAAAACCCATCATCTGGACAAGGTAGCCAGGTCCTTGGATCCTGGTGGCTCCTCCTAGGGGAGGGGCAGGGGGCCCAGGGAGAAAGGAGAGGGACCAAGGCTGGAGCCACCAGACACTGTGACTCACCCACAAGCTTTGCCATTCGGATCCGATGCCCGTGCATGTCCCCCTCACAGTAGAGGATGTAGTGGTCCTCGTCCTGGGACTTAAGGACCTGCACCACATGCTTGCCCCCATCTGCAGAGGGACAGTGGACGAGTTGGGGAGTGGCCCTGACCCTCCACTGAAGACCCAGGATGGCTGACTCCAGCCCAGAACACCCCTCAGTAACTCCCCCTCTCCCCTCCCAGGCTCCCTGACCTGGGTCCCCACCTGACCTGGCCCCAGACCTTGGGGCCACTTCCCAGGAACCCAACGCACCCAAGAGATGGCACATGTCAAGCTGGTGAGTTACTGGGAGGTCTGGGGCATGAGACTGGCAGAGGTTGGAGCTGGGGCAGCACAATCCACCCTCAACCCCAGCCAAGTACACTCCTGGCCCTGACCAATGCTGTGGCCAAAGAGGGAGCCCTGGGCAGAGACCCCCAGGCTTCATCCACCAGCCTCAGCAGCATTGGGGTCAGGAGTTTGACTCTGTGGACAAATGGTCTGGTGGGGGTGGAGGCTGGGTATGTAGTAGGGCCAGAAAGGAGAGCCTCAGGCCAAAGGCCACCCTGAGAAGCTGCCGGCTGGCCCCATGTGCCCATGGGTGGCCGGAACTGTCCTGAACGGGCCCCAGCACTCACAGGCTGTGTATCTGCCCGGCTCGGCGGTCTTCTCTAGCACAGTGCTGATCTCGCGACACTGGCCTCCGATCCTGGAGGACAGAAGCTCCGTGGGCAACGCCGCCCTGCTCAGGGCAGCCACGGGGCCTGGCCTGGCAGGAGGGCCCCAGACAGGCCCAGGCTTCCCCACACAGGAAGTCAGGTGTGTTCACAGACGCTGAGCACCCTGAACTGGTCCAGGCACCAGTGGGCCCTCTGTGTCCCACGGAGAGCCTTTGGGCCCACAGTGGCCAGAACTCTGTGTCCTCCGACCCCCTCACTGGCTGCCAGGGGATATCAGGCTGCCTGGGAGGAACCCCCCTGGCAGAGTCGCCATAAGGCTCCAGGTGCTGGGTGCTGAGGGCCGAGTAGGCCCCCGGCATGGTCTGCACCCCACCCAGCCCTGCTGTCCTCCGTGGAAAGGGAGGACCATGTGGCCAGCAGACACTCACAGGACAGTGAAGGTGACTTCCAGGTGGCCCCCTGCCAGGGTCTTGATGGTCATGGGGGTCACAGACACAGACTCCAGCTTCGTCCAGGGAATCTCCTTGTCTGCTGCCGTGGCCTTCAGGTACCACGTGCCTGACGCCTGCAGAAGGCACCTGAGCATCAGGGCTCAGGCCCACCTCCAGGGCCTCCCCTCCTCAGCTACCCTGGACTCTATGCTCCAAGGATGGGGACCTGGAGCATCCTCCGCCCCTACCCTACCCGAGCTCACCCCCACTCCCACCAGACCCCCGAGAGACGGATCCCAGCTCCCGCAGCTTGGCCAGGACCCAGGCGCTGGCTCCCAGGGCAGATGTGTCCCCTGCTTCCACCAGCCCTCTGCAGCCCCATCTGGCCCAGACCCCCCTGCGCCGTGTGATGTCTCCTTGGGGCAGGGGTTCAAGGCCTGGTGTCGAAACGAGGGTCTCCTTCATGGGGGAGGGATGGGGTCTGCACCCAGCCATCTTGGCCCTCCCTGCCCCCGCAGCCCCCTGCCCATCTGAGCCTCACATCCTGGTTCTCCTCGTCCCTGACTGGGAGCGTCTGGGCCCGCAGGGCAGCCAGGAGGCTGAGGCCCAGGGTCAGGAGCAGGGTCTTCATGCCGGGTCGGTGCTCGCGGCTGCTGGGCACGGGCTCTCTGGCTGGAGTGGCTGTGCTGCTTCCTCACTCCCCGCCCTTTATACTGCTCGGGGCAGGCCCCGGGGAACTTGGCACAGAGCACCCACCAGTCCTTTCCTGGCCACTGAGCGTGGCTGCTCTGCAGTGGAGCAGATGAAATGTCACTATTGTTGGAAGTTGCTGAGTAACAGTGTGTCCGTTCCCCCAGGGCATCATCAGGACAGGGCCGCTGTCCAGGGGAGCCACTCGCACATTTCACCTGGCAGGAAATGAGCCGGCTGGAGGGTGCAGCCCCCGTGTGCAGAGCCCCGAGGGTGTGTGCGGTGGCAGCAGAACCCTGGGGCCCTCCCCTCATGGCATTCCCTGGCTGACACAGGGGGGACCCAGGGAGCCCTGGGCTCTGGTCTTGGTGACCATCCCACATCCACGATAGGTCACTTCACCTCAGATTCATCTTGCAAAAGGAGGGACCCTGGCCAGGCACAGTGGCCACCCCTGTAATCCCAGCTCCTGGGGAGGCTGAGGCAGGAGGCTCTCACCTTCAAGACCAGCGGAGGCAACTTAGCCAGACCCTGTCTCCAAAGAAAGAAAGGAGAAGGGCTGGTGATGTAGCCCAGTGGTAGAGCCCCTGGGTTCAGCCCTCAACCCTGAAGAGGAGCAAACCCAGAGGGACCTGCAATGTGGACAGGAAGTCAGTGCGTTCACAGAAGTGAGCTCCCTGAGCACTGTGTGCACCAGGACCCGCTGCATGTCAGAACAGTCGTGGGTCAGACACACACAGGCACAGCCACAGACCCAGGCCACAGTGGCAAGGACAGCACCGAGTCGGTCCTGCAGGGTGATGTGACGCACACTAGGGAATTACGGAACAGCTGTGGAGGCCCGAGGAGTGGAGCCAGAGAAGGCCGGTGCTCCCTGGCCAGCCTCTGCCATCGACAGCGGGTTTGGTTTGTCCTAGAGCTGAACCCTCGGGTCAGTGTCCAGGAGAGAGTCCAGGAACAGCCGGCGACAGAACTGGAGACGCAGAAACATTTGTAGGGGAAAACATGGAAAAATGGGACCTCTCACCTACGTGGGGGAGAGGGGAGTCCAGCTCCTGACCTCAGGCCACGCACAGCCACTCCGGGGAGTGTAAAGGCTTAAAATATGAAAAGCACATTAAACGGCCTGTGGAAGCCAACACGGGTGGTGTCCCTGTGACCCTGTGGTCGGTCCTCAAGTCGGTCAAGCTGCGTCTCTTCAGAGGGGAGAAGCGGCTCCAGCCTCCGCGAGGGAAGCAGGGAGGTGGCGCAGTCTCGCTCTGAGGCGGGGACACGCCACACCTGACCAGTGCTAAGGGGACCAGGCACCCAGAGGTCCTCATCCGTGCAGCTCCCCAGGGGGCAAACATGAGGACGCCCCTGGACCCGGTGCTCTGCAGAACCTTCTGACCCCCAAATCTTCCTGCCTCCCGCCCACACACGGGCACGCAGCTGGCAGTCCTAGGTGATGGGTGGTTCTGCAGAACTGGCCACGGTGTCTCTTTCCTTGGTGTGGGTGGGGCTGTGGGGCCACGGGGGGTGGAAGGGGGACCACAGAGTGCAGCAGGCCATGGAGGTGAGCAGGTGGGCAGGAAGGAGAGGCCACAGGAGCTTCAGGGTGGACATCCTGGGTCCTTGCGCATGTCTATATGGCCATTTCCCAGGGGAGCCAGCAAGGGGCCAAGTGGAGCTGGCGTGAGCACAGCCCTCTGCCAACCCGGGGCTCGTTTTCCAAGGTCCATCGAGGTTCCAGGTTCACCGTCCAGTCGGTGTCCTGTCCCCACCGAGCGTCCTGTTTCCTGAGTGACCGCAGAGGGCTCCAGGAGCTGCCTGGGTTGGCGCAGTTAGTCCTGCCGGGCCCAGTGGGTCTCTCCATTATGCTCCCCTCCTCTGTGGCCCTCCAGAGCCCAGCACAGTCGCCTCCCAGGGCCAGGAAGGGGGGAGCCAGCTTGACTCACAGCGTGGGGAGCACACAGAGCCCCACGTGGTGC
Organism: Urocitellus parryii; assembly: GCF_045843805.1. Classification (NCBI taxonomy): domain Eukaryota; kingdom Metazoa; phylum Chordata; class Mammalia; order Rodentia; family Sciuridae; genus Urocitellus; species Urocitellus parryii. Next base: position 209,686,980 of record NC_135534.1, on the reverse strand, counting down.
TGGGGGCAGCTGTGCTGTGGACAAGGGACGGAGTGATACGGGTGTCACCATCCAGCCTAGAGGGGCCTCTTGGGTCGTGGCCAGTCACATCTGTCTGGTATGTCCCTATCACTGGTCCTGGTGCCTCCCCTGTGGAGTGACAGCCATGTGGACAGCTCAGGTCTGGCGTCCCCAACACCGGGCTCCTCGTCCACCCAGGCCTGGGCTGGCAAAGCTGGCTGGACAGATGTACCCAGCGAGTCACAGGAGGCTGAGGGGAGCGGATCTGCCTTGGCCACGAGAGCCCGGGTGCACCTGGGAGGCCGGACGCCCTTGTGTGCAGAGGCTGCGGCCAGGGCACGGCTGTGTTTGCTCTCGAGCTCTCTCTTCTCCATTTCCTCCAAGGCCCTGGCCTATCTGAACACAGGATGCTTTGAGTGAGAGCTGACTTGTGTGACCGTCACACAGGCAGGAACGTGCCTGCAGGCTCCTGGACCAGTGTCCTCCCGAGCCAGCTGCCAAGTTGCTGCATGTGGAAGTGGCCTCTGGGGAGCTTTGCCAGCCTCACCCCAGGCCACGAGGCATCCTCATGGGCTCCCCCACACCCCCCGGCCAGAGGCTGGTCTCCAGAGGGGAGGGGTCGGCGTCTGGTGACTCAGAGTGGGCAGGCAGAGAGAAGAGCCAGGCACAGCACCTCTGAGAGCCACAGCAGCAGCTCTCTGGGGAAGAGCCCTCGGAGGACCCCGGGCAGAGACAGGAAGCGCCCAGGTCCTGCGTGACCTCACAGCCTGCCCGACCTGCACCCCAGCCTGGACTGCTGTACGGCCAGCTTGACTCCCCACGTGGGCAGGGCACAGAGCCCGTGTGTGCTGGGGCGCTGTGCTGTGGACCAGGGACGGAGGGATCCGGGTGTCTCTGGGCAGGGAGAAGCCAGGGGAGATGTGGGGCTCGGAGGGCCCCCCGCCAGCCTCAGAGGCAGCGCCACTGCTGATTTGCAGCCACGAGGAACAGGGACCTGGAAGGGCAACAGGATGTGTCCTGAAAACTGTAGCAACTGACCTTTCAAACACCACGGACAGAGCACGCTTATCTCGCCCGCGTGAGTCCTCGCCCCCAAACAATTGTGTGGCGCTCTGGACCCGTGAAGGCCCGGCCTTGGGCCTCGGGATCTGCGTCACGCTGGCTCTGGCCAGCTGGGCCCTTCTCAGGGAAGTGGGGCTCAGGCAGCTCCCGGCTCTCTGTCCCCTGCAGGCCACGTGCCTGTCTGTCCCGCTGGCGTCCGCTGCCTGGGCCCTCTGTGGGGAAGTGAGCAGCTGCTGGCTCAGAGCCCCCAGCACTGGCTGCCAGACAGGGGACCAGGCAACCCAGGGACTTCCGGGGGCAGCTCAAGGCCACCACCCTCCCTCCCGCAGGCCCCAGGACCGGCTCCTTGCTCTCCTTGTGTTTTGCCTGGGGAAGGGCGGACGACACCCTGAGGAGAAAGGGTCCCAGAACTAGAAGCTCAGCTGTGACCCCAGTGCAGCACTTGAGCTTGAACTCGGCTCAGCCCAGCAGCGGCCATTCTTCAGACCAGACTGCCTTTGTTCTGGGCTATTTTAAGCTCTCTTCTTCCTCTGCCTCTCTCAGGAGCAGACTCACTCCTGGGGCCCTCTGGTCACCTCCTCTGAGCAGGTCTGCTCCCATACGATGGCTCCCGTAACGCCCGTCCACCTCCAGCGGATCCGTCTATGGGCCGAGTCCCTTTGCAGGGCTGTGCACCATTCGCACAGTCCAGCTTCAGAACACTACCCCCGGGGCCCTCGAGCCCATCAGCACTTGGTTCCCAGTCCCACCCCAGCTGGAACCACGGATCTACTTGCCACCCCTACAGAATTCCTGTTCTGTACACTTCACGTGCACGGGATCCTGCAGTGTGTGGCTTGCTGACTGGCTTCCTTCCATGCCTGTGGGATCTCCAGGCTCGTCTGAGGTTCAGTCACATCCATTGTCACCTTGTCTCAGTTGACAGACACCTAGGTTATTGCCACTTTGGGGCCAATGTGAATACACTGCTGTGAACACTGGAGTCCATTGTCATGTGGACACACGCTTGCCGCCATCTTGGAGACTGGACAGCACTGCTGCTGCCCACTGTTTCCACCCGCATGAATGTTTTGATCCATTTGTCAAAGTTTGGGCTGGGGTTGAGGCTCAGTGGTGTGAGGCCCTGGGTTTGAGCCTCAGCACCACATAAAAATAAAAAAAATAAAATAAAGGTATTGTGTCCAACTACAACTAAAAGATAAATATTTTAAAAAAATTGTAAAAAGAAAAACTAAACTCGGGGATTCTCCCAGCACTGAGTTGAAACAATGTTGCCCATCTGCGTTGTTACTTTGGAGCAGGAGGAATTCTTAGTACTGCCATCCCTGCTAACCCCAGGCCACACCCGTCCATGTTGCAAAGTGGACCTGAGCCCCATGGGGCACTGCCGGAGGGTGAGGATGACCGGGAGCCACAGTGAGGGCACAGGCAGGGGCCACTGAATATTTGCTGAACGTATGAGTGGGTGGATGAACGCGAGGATGGATGGGGGACAGGCGGAGGGGCAGGCGCCTGAGGAACGGGTGACGGAGTGGGGCCCCAGGGTCACAGCACAGGCTGCTCGGGAGGCCAGGCAGCATCCCCCGCCTTCCTGTGCTGAGCTGTCATGCAAGGTGCTCTTGTCCTGGGCCTTTCTGACTCCTCAAATCAGGCTGAATCTCCTGGGACCTGCCAGCAGGAGGGGCCATCTGAGGAGGGATGGTGGCAAGTGGTTCTATTTTGGGGGCAGCAAGAGTCATTTCTTAGGCTCCCTCTCCACCTCTCCTTTCTCTCCTGCTCCAGGAAATCAGGCTGAGATGCCACCAGCTGCCCGGTGCACAGGCCCCAGGGGCAAGATCCCATTGTCACAGTCGACAGACAGAAGAGCACTGCAACCCGCCACAGGGAGCCTGCTAAGGACACAGAAAGAGCTGCAAGGCAGATCCTACCTGCCCAGCCTCAGTGGAGGCCACAGCCCCAGCCTCCTGGGAGCTAGCCTGGATCCAGGTGCCCAGAGACTGACATCAACTGTGTGTAGCTGTGGTGGTGGTGGGTACAGTCACACAGCCAGTGACAACTAGTGCAGCCCCGGGATCAGGGTCTCCCTGCTCTGCCCCTGCTCTCAGCCCAGGCCCACTCACAGATAGTTCTTCCTGATACTGTCCAGCATCTGCAGGAGGAAAGTGCCCAGGTGGGGATCACTGGGAATGCCAAGCCAGGCCCAGGGCCCTGCCCTGAAGCCTTCTCAGCCTGACCCCATCTGCCTCTGGTCATCTCCCAGGTTGGCATGTGGCAGATCCCCAAGGTTATGTGACCCCTGAACACTCCCTCCACACCTAAGAACTCTGCCAGGTCCTGGGTCTGGGGGCTCCGGCTCCTTCCCCACAATGCCAGCTGGTTGGTCTTGGCTCTGGCTGGGTCCGGAAGAGGCCACATCTAATGGGGTATTTCAGGCTCAGGGAGAGAGGGCTGGGGGAGTCACTGTCCCCTCAGCCCCTCCCTCACCCAGGCCCTCTGGAGCCCCGCTGGCTCCCATCACCTGAGGGCAGTGCCTGGGCTCTTCTTCCTGAGCAGCCCCACCATCACGGCTGCTGTCCTCCACACCCACCTCAAGTGGCTGGGCTCAGTGGTGTCAGCTGTCCACTGAGTATCCCCTTCTGCTGGGGCCACCCTATCCACCCTGTTCCTGGTCTCCCCAGACCTGGAAACACAGCAGCTCCCAGTACAAGCTCCTGCCTATCCTCATAGGCCTGAGTCCAGTGGGAGTTGCAGGGCCCCTACTGTCTGAGGCTGGCAGGATCAGGGCCTCTATCAGCTTGGGCCCCCGGGGAGGTGGCATGGGTGGCCTGCTCCCTTCCATCAGGCTAGAGCAAGGCAGAGAGGAGCCAGTCTCCCAGTGCTGTGGGTTTATCCTGGGCATGCCACAGATGCCCAGCCCAACGTGCCCAACTCTGGGCTGCCCTCCATGGGGGTCTGGTACAGTTCCAGAGGCTCCCAGGGGGCCTCACACTGTGTTGTGACTGCCTGGGTCTTTGTTCCCAGAGCCAGCCTTCCCCAAGATCATGGGAACAGCGGTCCATTAAGGGAAATCCTGTGTAGCACCAAGGCCATGCCTGGATTGGCTCACAACTGACTGCCAAAACGGCCCCTGCCAGCACTCAGGCACCTTCAGGTTGGGGTTGGAGAGTCGTGCTGGTAACTGAGCTCCAGCCAGAGTTCACTTCCTGGTGCTCCCAAACCAGGAGCAGTAGCATCTAGAGACCACCTGCACCACCCTGGCTGGCAGCCCCTTGCTCCTGGAGACACTCCTGCAGGTGTGGTCCCAGTGAGCCTGGCTGCCACAGGTGCTCAGGCCTTGAGCCACCTGAAGGCCACCCTGTCCCATTGGACTACAGTCATGCACTTCTCAAGACAGAGGGCTCCCTGGGGTGGGCAGAAATCCTCAGAATCCCAGGAGGGGCCTTGAGAGGACATCTGAAGCCCACTCCCAGGCCCACAGCTGTCCTTACCACAGGGCGAGTAGACAAATGCCCTCTAGTCTTAGCTCAAGGCTGCACCCACACCCAGTCTGTCAGGGAAAAGGCCACTGTGCAACTTCCCTGGCTTGCAGGCTCCTCATGGGCCCCAACACTTAGAAGCCCACCTTCAAGTGGCAGCTGGCACCTCTGCAGACTGCAGCAGGGCTCGCCTCACACAAAGCCTGCCCGGCCTCACCCTGGGTCCAGTAGAGACCTGCGCTCCGAGTCACGTTCTTCTCAAACATAACTTTATTTTTGCTGCCAGCTGCTTTGCTCAGCCTGTCCCAGGCAGAACTTCCCAGGGACTTGTGCCACATCACAGTGCAAAATGGCCCCTGAAGCCAGGCTGCCAGGGAAAGCAGCCCACCAGGGGGATTCTGATTGAGAACTGAACTGGTATCTGAACCTTCCTGACACCAGTGTCAAGGTGGAAGCCAGGACTTCTCAGGGGCCAGGGAGAACCTGGTTTTCCAGCAGTCAAGGTATCAGCTTCAGGTCCTAACCAGGCCACTGGGGACATGCGGTTTGCCCTGCGTGTCTGCCTCACGAAGATGCAGCCAAGTCTCAGCCCGGGGATGGTTGGGGCTATTGAGTGCTGTTACTAACAAGAGCCTAGGACGGAGAATGCAAGGGACTTCCAGCTCAGACCAGGCCTCATGGTGACTTGGGACGAGGATCGTGGCCTGTCACAGGGAATGGCTCACATCCACTCTGGGAGGAGAGTCAGCTGCCCCGTGGCCCTCTGCCCGCTTGGGGCTCTGCAATCGATGCAGGGCCTCCACCTGTTGCCGTTTCTGCTTGGCCCGGGTAATGACCGTGCGGAAGAGCCTGCAGAAGAGCTGGACAGACGGTGGGGAGTCGTCGTTGCCAGGCACGGGGTAGGTGATGAGGCAGGGGTTGCAGTTGGTGTCGACGACACCGACTGTAGGGATGTTCATCTTGGCTGCGTCCCTCACAGCCACGTGGGGCTCGAAGACGTTGTTAAGTGTGTGCAGGAAGATGATGAGGTCAGGCAGGCGGACCGTGGGGCCGAAGAGGAGCGGGGCATTGGTCAGCAGGCCACCCTTGAAGTAGCGGGTATGGGCATACTCGCCGCAGTCCCGGGCTGTGTTCTCGATCAGGTGTGTGAACTGCCGGTTGCGGCTCACGAACAGAATGATGCCCTTTCGGTAGGCCACATGGGCAGTAAAATTCAAGGCTAGTTGGAGGTGTGAAGCTGTCTGTTCCAGGTCGATGATGTCCTGGTCCAGGCGGCTCCCGAAGATGTAGGGCTCCATAAACCTGCCACAGACCCCATCAATGGTCAAAGGTCACCCCTGCGCACCTGTCTGGGCACCTGGGCTGGGAGGCACAAACCGCATCTACTTCCCTTGTGGAACTCTGTCCAATGATTGACAGGTCGGGGCTCAGGGCTGCAGAGGCCCCTCAGGACCTCGGCATGTTACTACCAATCCTACGCCCCGCCTCTTTCCACAGGGAGCTGGGTAGGATGGACCCAAGTGAAGGTTTGGATGTTCTATAGTCAAACATCTGACCAGTTCCTGCTCATCTCCACAGCCTTGGAGGCCCTGCTCCATCCAACACTGGCTGGAGGCCCTTAACCTCCCTGGCCTACCTGGGAACCTGAGAGCCTTCACCAGCTAGCAGGACTGACCCAAGGTTGCAGGCTCCCTCCAAGACACACAGGAGAGTTTAAGTGCCCTCAGGGGGCTTGCGGAATCCCACCAGTAGCAGCCAGGCCCCTGTCCAGGTCAGGAAGGCCCTGGGCCCTCCTGGGAACCACCCCTGGGATACCCTGGCCAGGCGCTTCAGCTACCTGTGCCGACAGCCAGCTTTGTGTCCCAGGTGCACGCGGGCATCAAAGAGGCTTTTCACTGAAAACAGCTCCTTGACGTTGAAGAAGTCAGAGTGTCTGAGGGGCTCCTCCAGGATCTTGCGGTGGGTTTCTAGGGCAGGGAGGGCAGGAAGCTGCGGTTTCCCACTGGGCCCACCCAGCAATCAGCGATCCCTGAGTGGAGGCCACAGGGCTGGGGGGTTCTGGGAGAAGCCCAGCAGCCAAGATGCACCCAGCCCCAGGAGATCCCAGGAAGCCATAGTGGCCTTCACAGCAAACAGAGCTGGACCCGGATTCTGAAGGAGATCCAGCTTGTGGGTAATCCGGGTCACTACCATCCCGTGTCTGGGGTCCCTGTGGCCCTCCCAGCCACCAGGCCTGGCACACAGACTCAGGTCCGTCGCCAGAAATCCCCCTGCATTAACCCAGCAAGGCGGAAGGCCTGGTGCCCAGGGGGTCCCCGGGCCACGTGACCAGCACAGGCTCCTAGCCTCAGGCCGCTCCCTCCGTCCCCGTCCGGCCAGCGGTGGTCCCGCGCGGCTGCAGGAGCGGCTGGAGCCAGCGCGAGCCGCAGGGCGCCGCGCCTCCTCGCCTCCCCGCCGCCCTCCGGGGCTCGTTACCGCTGTCCTCGGGCTCGCTGGCCGCGGGGGCCGGGATGCCCGCGAGCGTCCTGCCGGGGCCGGCCGTCTGCAGCCATCCGGGCCAGCGCCTGCCGGGCCGCGCACCTGCGGAGAGAGAGCCTGCTGACGCCGCGCCCCCAAGCCTCAAGCCCGCGCGGAGCAATCGGGGCAGTGCGGACGCCATGGCGGCGGGCTCGTGGGCGGACGAGCGGACGGGCGCACGGCGCGCCTCCCTCGCCGTGCGGGGCCGCAGCGCCACCTGCAGGCCCGGAGGACCCGCCACCGCCCGCCCGCAGACAGACCTCTGGGAGGCGCGTGTCCCGGCGGAGGACGATTCTGCGTGGGCGCGCTTGGCGGGGTGGGAGCGGGATGGCGTGAGGGTTCCTGCGCCCCCACCCCTGTGGACAAGGCGTAGCGAACCGGTCCCTGGCCCTGCTGCTCGACCCCGCACTGCAAAAGTGCAGGGCAGAGGACTGGGGTGCAGCTCAGTGGAAGAACTTGCCTAGCGTGCATAAGCACGGGGTTCATCCCTAGTCCCCCCCTAAAAAAAAAAAAAAGGTAACAGTGCAGACCGATGAGGCCCACATCTCTCGTGGGACCCCTTGGGCGATGCGGACCCTCGACCTCTGCTCCAAGTCCAGAGCAACCTCTTGTTCTCCAAGATCGTGTTTAATATTTAAACAATATGTGATTCCGTGAACTTAGGAAAGTCTTGGGTCTAAGTTTGGGTAGTGGGGGCGCGGGCTCACCGGATTACCCGGGTCAAGGAGCACCCCTGGTGTGTACAGTAAGCACCAAATTGTTGTTGCTTGCCACGTGAACGTTCGGCACTCAGACCCCATCAATTTGCTGGTGAAGTCCCAGGGCCTGTGGTTTCATCCAAAGCGCTTGCTGCTGCATTTGGGGAGAATACCGCGGTGCTCCGGAGAGTCCCAGGAAGACACCCAGAGCCCTGCCCCCGCAGCGGGCTGAAGGCTTAGGGCGTCTCTGAGGACGGTCCGAGCGGAATTCCTCCCCGTCGTGGATCCGTCCGGTCCTCGATCATTCGCCCAGGGAACGTTCTAGACCTGCCTGCCCAGGGGCCATGGCTCTTCCTGTGGCGCTTTTAAGGACTGGACGTCCGGGTCAGGTGACACCGTCGCCTAGCAACAGGACGCTGCGCCCGCTGCCTGGGCTTCTCCTGCCCAAAGTCGGCTTCTGCTAGAGGCCAAATGTCGGAGGAAAACCCCCTGGAGTGCGCAGAGCCCGCTGAGCCGAAGGCCGCGACGCCCCCGGAGAAGACCAGCGACTACTATCGCGTGAGCCCCCACCTGCCGGTCAGGTTCAACAACCCGGGGTGGTTTCGCGGCTATGGGTAAGGAAGCAGGGCTGGTCCAGGTCCACTGTACAGGCACACGGAGAGGCCCTGCCTCGGATGCACGTGCCATGCCACAGCTGGTTCTGGGGCTGGGCTCAGGTAGTCCTGGATGAGAAACCCCACCCTCCCCAAAGACCCTCAACTTCCTGCTACGGAAGTCAAAAGGAGCCTGAGCTCGGCCTGAGCCTTGCTATCATTACCAGCAGTGAGCTCCTCAGACTGCCCGGCCACGGTCAGTACGGTGGGGGATTGTGGGGGATTGTGGAGACCCTGCAGAAAGAAAAAACTCATTCTGGTTCCAGTTCCACAGTCTTGTGCCCCGGGGTCTCCTCTCCTCCCCTCCTGCAACTGTAAGATGTCAGCTCTGCTGTGGGGACTGTCCCGGGGCCCTGAGGCTCAAGGACATAACTGGAAACTGAATTGCTGCAGGGGAGGTGAGGCACCCTCTGCCCCCACAGTTTCCCGTGCCCCATTCTCGATGGAGACCACTGCCACCTAGAGACCTCTAGTCTCCCAGGCCTCTAGTGTGGAGTTCAGCTGCAGCCTACAGTAGGCAGGTGGTGTTCCCTGGCCACATTCCTTCTTCTGCACCTGGGCATCCTGAGAGTGAACCTGCAGCCAGGGACCCCCCGGAGGCAGGGTCTGATGCTGACCTGTGGCTCCCAGCAGGGTAACGAACCTACCCAACCAGTAATAGTTCTACCAAGGTCTATCAGGAACTTGCTGGTGGAGTGCTGTTTAGGAGTTGGAAGGAATAAGAATTGTGGCCAGCAGAGGAGGTCAGAGAGGCAGGCCTATCAGGGCTTCAGCCCTGTGTGTGATGGGGGCCAGTGTTCATGCTGTGTTACTGGCCCGGGCACACTGCTCTCCTTGGGGGCATTGCCAACAAAGCTCTATCAGGCAAATCCTGTAGGGCTGTGGTGTGGGCAGACTTTGAATGAACCAGGGGAACCATATCTGCTCTGTAGGGCCAAGGAGGTGGTCTCCCTGTACAGGACCAGTAACCAGGCTTACGGGAGCAGAGCACCCACTGTGCATGAGATGCCGGTAAGTGGGAAGCAAGTGGCATTTGGGGATGTGTCTATAAGAGGACAAGCCTTCGAAAAGGCAGCACATCGTGAGGGTGAGGGGTAGAGATGGGGGACCCCAAGGCATCTCAGACCATGTTGGAGCAGGGAGGAATAGAAAGAGGTGAGTGGATGGACTCACGAGAAAAATGTCTTCAAAAACAGGAGGAGTGCAGGGTGTGCTTCTTCATTGTCCTTGTCCCTGTGGATAAAACCACGCCTGCAGGTGCCATCACAGGTGCACACAGCCATTTCCCCTAGGCGGTCAGTTCTGAGGCAGGTGACTGAAGAACTCCTTTCTCTCTGGTCTTAAACCTTGTGTGAAGCCCTCACCTGTGACCGAGAGGTAGCACTGGCCAGGAGCCGAGGCTGCAGGAACTGGGTGCGTGGGCAGGCACAGGGTGGTGCCTCTATGGGAACTGCCAGACAGGCCTGTGTAGCAGCCCTGCGCCCCCAGGTCACCAGGGCCACTGTTTGGGGTGAGAATGTCATGGGGCCCCCATCCCCATGGTGTGAGAAGGCCTGGGAGTCACGGCTTTGGTGGCGGTGTGAATAACAGAGCTCTTGGGAGAAAATGATTTGCCAAAAACGTTTCTGGGACACTCAGGAGTCACCCTCCCGGAAACAAGGACTCTGATGTTCCCCTGGGGCTCAGTCATTTTGATGAAAAAGAGACACATTCAAGGGGATCCAGATGTTTCAACTTTAAAAAAAAAAATGCTATTTAAAAAAATGCTCCTCTCGTAAACTGTGAGTTCTGTGTCCACCGGTGCCACCCAGCCACGGGTTATGGAGCACCAGGGGATAGAGACAAGTTTCTGCTTTTTGTGGTGCTGGGGATCCGACCAGGGCCTTGGGCATGCGAGGCAAGGACTCTACCAGCTGGGCTGTGTCCCAGCCCCAGGGTGAGTTTTGAGGGAGGTCTTCCTACTTCTCCACACGGGCGGTCTGGCCCGTTTTTCACCTTCTGGACCAAATGTGGAGGCTGGACTCCTTGAGCAGCTGGTGATCACCTTCCTTGTCTGGGTAGAAATGAAGGTGCTCTCCATCTTTCTAAACTGCAGGGAAGGGATTTATGTGACAGGGATGGTGGATACGTGTGTCAAACCCACAGAAGGGTCTGGAGAGGGAGCCTGAGGCACACTGCAGACTCTGGTTAATGACAAAGTATCGATTCTGGCTCACTTGTACAGATGGGGACGTGCCCAGGTTAGCTGTGCTTTGCCGTGGCCAACATGACCTGCATGACAACTTAGAGGAGCAAAAGTTGATTTTAGCTCATGGTTTCAGAGGTTCGGTCCATGGTTGGCCAGCTCCATGGCTCTGGGCCTGAGATAGAAGATCATGGTGGAAGGAAGTGCCAAAGGAGAGCTGGTGGGCTCATGGCAGCCAGGAAGCAGAGAGGAGCCAGGAGAAAACACAGTTCCTAGGGACACACCCCAGTGACCTATTTCCTGTCACCTCACCCCATTCCCACCTGGAAGTGCATTCAATCTATGAATCCATGGAATGGATTAATCCACTGGGTCACAGCTCTCATGATCCCATAATGTCACCGTGGAACATCCCTGCATTGTCTCACGTAAACTTTTGGGGGACACCTTGTGTCCAACCCATAGCAAGGGGGAACTGTGTGTACTGGTGGGAGGCAATTTGGCAACTCCCTGTAGTTTCAGCCCAGCTTTCTGTAGATCTAGATCTTCTCTTTAAAGTCTTTTAAAAATGTACAGAAGCTTCTTGCACTTTCTTCCTGCCAAGGAGTCAAACATGGACCGTGAAGGATGGTCACCTATTTAGGGTATAACACCGGGTGGAGAGGTCTCAGGGCCACCTGATGATGCCATCCTGCTGGGCCATTCCTGCCCTTGGCCTTGGTGGGCGCCCCTCCCACCTGGTGGTTGGGGGTGTGGGCACTGGACAGTTTTAGAGCTCTGCAGATGGTTTTGATTCAGTTTGTGTGAATTCCCCAGAATCCATGTGTTAAAGGATGGTGGCAGGTGCACTGCTGGAAAGGGCAGAACCGTCAGGAGGTGGGGCCCTACCGGAGACCTTCAGGTCCCTGGAGGGGGCCTCTGAAAAGGGTCCCCTCTCCTGCTGCCTGGCTGCTGATGTGAGCAGCTTGTTCTGCCCATGCTCCTGACCATCAACATCCTGCACCCCCACCAGAGGCCCAAAGCCATGGGTCTGCCTCGTCATGGACCGGAATTCCAGAAAAGTGAGCTGGAATAATCCTTTCCTCTTTCTAAGTTAATCATCTCATGTATTTTGTTAGTACATCACAAAACTGACCAAGACACCTACTGACAGACGTTATTTTATTCCACAGAACACTGAGGTTCAGAGAGGCCCAGTAACTTGTGCAGCACAGCACCGTTGGGCAAAGCCGACCCGAGGGCCAATCCAGACTTTTTAATGCTCATGGTCACACACAGATGTGAAAATACCTCAGTGAGGTGGCCCCATGTCTTCTTCTTCCTCCTAGGTGATGGTGAAAGAAATCTCAGATGACAAGGGCCCCAGACACAGGCATAAACCACGGTGCTCAGAGCCCCACCCTGCCTCTCAGCTTCTGAGGGACGGAGATGGCACTTTTCTTTCAAATTCTTCTTCCAGAATTGCCTGCCCGCCTGCTCTGGAGGACGACGGGGGGCACTGGTCCTCACGTTCTCTTCTCTCTCCCAGAAGGTGTTCTATCCATGTTCCACCAAGTTCTCCAGACACCTTCTGGCGAGTGAGAAGTTCCAGCACAGTGCTTTCAACGTCTGCATGGAGAAGAGCCTGGTGACGGGCCCCGACAACTACATCACCCACTGCGACCGGCTCAACTTCCACCCCAGTTACAACGTCAGGAAGCCGTCCATCTGTGACTGAGGGGCCCAATGCCCCTGCCTTCCCGTCTGGCCGCTGCCCCCTGGAGCATGGTGCTCCCTGATCTTTGACGGTTTGCCCAACTCTGAAGGTGCAGATTTCACTGTTTTCTCTGAAAATACTTTTCCTTTCTGGAATAGAAAAGTGTGCAATAGGCTTGGTGCTGTTTTTTTCTATTTTACGTCTAAACACACACAGAAAACTGTATGACTTGGCTTCCCACGAAAACGCTGCCCGGCCTGTTTCCAACTCTCCTGACGTCTGTGATGAAGGTGCAGGCCGTGGGTGTCCTGGGACCCTATCTGTCCTGAAGGCTGGGAAGGCTTGGGCAGCCCACTGGGGTCTTCTGGGGCGGGGCGGCAGGGGGGGGGCACTGTGACACACATTACCAGCTGGGCCCCCACGGCCTGGCCCTGGGGAGCGTGGGCCAACCCTCCCTGGGTGTGGCGTAGACGGGACCAGGACTCGAGAAGAGCAGCACCTCTTTAGCAGAGCTCAAGAGGGTATCACTGGGATCTGTTCAAGGTGAACATCCTGAAGCCATGAATCAGGGACAGGCAGGAGCAGAGGTGGACCAGGGTGGGCCACCCTCAGTCTTTGGGTGACAGGGTTCTCTGTATTAATTTAAAAATTTCAATAAAAAGTGAAGGCAGTCGGGGAATAACCAGTATTTTCCTGAGGGAGGGGAAATAACTACATTGATCTTTATATCTCTGTAGTCCCAAATCAGTGTTTACCATGGCCATAGGTCTGCAGTAAGAAAAACATCTGTTTCTTCTTTCTGCAACAGGATAGGTCTTTCACACACAGTTTTACTTCCTTCTTAAGAGTCAGGGAATTTGGAAAATACGGGATCTAAAAAGACGACACTGTCACATGCCATCCGTAAGAGCTGTTTCACAGCACATTTGCCGCAGGGACCCTCTTCCTTTGTAAGTAAGGGAGAAACTGGACCTTACAGCTGGCTGTTTCTTCAGAATGCACGCACCACTGTTAAAACACAAAAGGGAGCATCCGGCAGCCTCTGAACGTCCAGTAGGGATTGGAAGTGGTTTCCAGGGAAAATCAATGTGGTCAGGAGAAAAGATAGACGGCAGTGCCTGAAGCCGGGTCTGAGCTGGAAAACCCACAGTTCAGTGTCAGACCAAAAGTACGTTTTACAGTCTTTAAAAATGCCCCAATGCTAAGAACCCTTCTGAGTTTGGCCTCCACTGAAGTAAAAAGGTGAGGCTGCTCGGCCTTGCCAGCCAGGTTTCTAACTTGCTGGCAGGGACCGAACCCAGCCTCCTGGTGACTCCAAGGAGCAGGCTGGCAAGTCCAGGTGCCGCGAAGCTTTGGGAGCACCCGCCTGCTGCCACAGCACAGCTGTCCAGGAAAACAGGCCGCTGGGAAAGCCACGGCACTTGACCACACCCTCGATTCCAGGCTGAGGGCAACGTGGGGACCTAGGCTGGGGTGAGGGGTCTGCAAATGATGTGTGGCGGTCCAGGTCTGAGCTCACCCGCAAGCTTCACGGATTTGACCGTGGCATCACAACTGGGCACAGAAATGCTTCACTGGCTGTGCCCAATGAGTGTGGCTTGTTAACAGCTGCTGTATGAACGCAAAGTTGGACTCTACAGATTATTCTAATAACTGCCTGAAAAGACTAAAGCCCCAGATAATTCCAATCTAACTCACGTTTTGTCTTAGTCTGTTTTCTGTTGCTTTAACAAAATGCCTGATGCTGGGAGACTTATAAAGAATAGAGGTTTACTTGACTCAAAGTTTTAGAGGTTTATGTCCACTGTGTGAAAACAAGTGAGCCTGTGGGAACAGAATCACTGTCACCTGACTCTGAGGGGCCTGAGTGGTTGCCGAAAGCGTAAACAGGAGGTTAGGAGGCAACTTCCATCATCTCAGGAGCAAGACTGGAACCCACACGAGGAGCCAGAGGACGCCTGCACAGCTCACCCACGCTCCTCCATCGTCAGGGCCAACTTCCAGCGTGCAGACAAGCCACTCCCCCTGGTGACCACAAAGCCTGGCCCCAGAGGCAGCAGGGAGCAGCTGAGCAGGAGGCCTGAGGATAGCAGCAGGAGTGACCATGGAGGATGGGGTTCTGAAGCGTGCTCCCCAGCACACACGTGGCCGGCTGCGCTGTGCACCAGTGTGCCTGGCCTGTCACCGGAGGCAATGCCACACCTGCACGGGCCTGTACCTGTGTCTACACCCATACCTGCGCCTACCTGCATGCACACGTGGGGTGTGTTGATCACAGCCGACGGCAGTGTTTTCGAGGTGCTGTCTCCCCAGGGTGGCAGCAGCTCTAGCCTGCACTGTGCAGGGGCTTGGTGCAGAGGACCCCAACCTCCGGTGAAAGCGAGCCGGGCTCCTGGGTGAGGGAGAGGCTGGACACTGGCCTCGCCAGGCAGGGGCTGGCAGCAGAGTGGAGAGGACCTCAGGGCCAAGTGCAGGGTCCGGCCCCTCGGGGTCCTCGCGCCAGCACACGGCACAGGCCAGGCCCTCGCTTAGACTGCAGTGAGGACAGACCACATGACCACAAGAGGTGACTTGTTGGTGATGCTTGATTTATTCATTAAAAAAAAGTTCTTATGTACAAAATGAGCTGATGTTTGTATCCAGGAGTTAAAAGCACTCTTTAAAAAGTTAAATAAAAGTCAGGACATGGATTACATGGAGCGCTTAAGTGAAGGAACACACCACAAGGAAGCTATCACACGCACATCGGGATGCTCAGGACCGCAGCTTGGCCCAGCAGAGGCTCACCCTGGGTGGGGTCTGCCCCTGAGCACAGAAGTGGGTTCCTATTTACACCCGGGGGTACAGGGGGCGTAGAAGACTCACATCCACGTTAGAGTACCAACATCACCGGCTAAGGGTACACTGCCTCACAGCTGAACCCGAGTCGCAGAACTTGGGGTGACCGGAGGGCATCAGTGGCCAGCATGGCCTGTCCCCACAGTGGCCATGGGTACCTTGGTGCCACTGGGCAGAAGGTAAGGAAACCAAGGCAGCAGCATCACTTGGCCCTGACCCAGGGACCAGAGGCCATGGCCTACAACCAGCGCCCTTCTGCCCCAGGAGGTGGGCTGCAGGAGGTCATCGGCAGCACTGGCTGGGCCACTGGTCAGACCCTGACTGGCTGCAGCTCCTGGACGGCAGGTATGGAGGTATGCAAGGCTTGTCCCCAGCACTGAGCTCTGGCCAAGGTGTCTGGGGACCAAACCACCTGATTGCTGTGCTTATTCACTCGTGTGCACAAATCAAGAAGAGGACAGTTAAACGCTCATACAGTGTGATCTCTTGGACCCACGATCGAGAGGACAGAACTCTCCAGGAAAAGAGATTTACTTAGATGTTAGAATCACCTGGTGACTGCAGGAGCCTGGACACTGGAGGACTGGGCTGCAGAGTGTGCCACTGTCTCAGTGGGGTCTTGCGAGGCCAGGACTGGCCGGTCAGTTCACTTGCTGGCCACTGTGCTTTGAAACATTTTACTGACCCAAGCTGTGATGGCAGTGTTGAGAGGAACTGCTCTGGCTGCTAGGGACCAGTGAGTTCTTTATGAAAAGCACTATTCCGGGAGCTTCGGACAGACACGGGCATTTCAGGGCTTCCCAGAGGGTGGCCACTGCCTCCCAGGCTTGAACATCTAAACCAGCAACTGGCTAGAGTCCTGGCCAAGGTGACCCTCGCTGTGACAGTAAGAACCAAAATGTGTGCTCATCTGTGGCTCCATGCAGACCACAGAACGCTGCAGTTAGGAACACCCTTCAAAATCAAGACGACATTTTCCAAAAATATTTTTTACAGCACTTTAAATAATTTACAAAAAGCTACAAAAATCATATTTACCAGGACACGTCTGTTAAATAAACCTCCTGTTAGTGTACACATGTACAGGGCTATGTACAGGACGCTGGCTGCACTCTCCTGCGCACGCGGCTCTGCACCAGGGGCGGGCCAGGCTGCGCGTCACAGCTTGAGGACTCTGCCCTTCACCACTGAGCCACGGTCCTCCAGGGAGCTGTCGCTGCATTCACTGGCATCGCTGCCCAGCACCTCCTGGTCCTGGTCATCCCTGTCCACCACCCTGTGGCCATACCTCAGGTCCAGGATGCCTTCCTCTGAGCCCAAGTTCCTCTTGTCCTGCAAACCGAGCCCTGCCCGGGCTTTCCTGCTTGGCCAGTGCCCACTGTCCTTCACGAGCAAGTGTGGGCTTCCAAACACGGGGCTGTGACCAGCCTGGGTCTCTCTGAAGGCCGAGAAGGACGGGCCCTGCAGAGGCAGACCCAGGTGGGGACTGAAGAGGCCGGCCTGCTGGCCTCCCCAGGGGACGCTCTTCCCAAAGTGGAACAGCTGGGTGGACAGCAGGGGAGAGAAGCCTGGAAAGGACAGGTTCTTCCTGGGGTCCAAGGTGAGGCTGTGCAGGACCCTGGCCTGCCCCTGGGTCCCCTTCTCTTTCTCACCCCCAAGGCCCCCGGTCCATGCTGAACTCCGACCTTCTGAATTCAGTGACCATGGGCTGGGCAGCCTGTTGTGGTGGGCCAGGTCACTCCAGGGGAGGGCCAGCTCGGCCTGAGGTCCTGGGCTAGGGGACAATAAGCTCCGGCTCCCATAGTTGACATGAAAGGTTCCCCCGGAGCTTCCGGTCTCAGCTCCTGCTGTGGCACAGCTGGGCAGCTGACCAAAAGCACTTTCTGTGGCTGCGGGCTCAGCGCGGGGTGGGCTCTGGTCTTTGTGAACATAGACATTTCTCCTACTTGCAGGACACCCTTTGGCAGAGGGGTTCCCACTGGCACTCCTGGGCAGTGTGGGCTCACACCTGCCTGCAGCAGCCGGGTGGTGGGAAGTGTGCTCGGTGCGGGCTGCGCCCTTCCCGCCGGGGATGAAGAGGCTGGGGGCACACGGTCCCCCAGCCTTCTCTGTGCCCCTTAGTCCTTCAGCCAGTGGAGGGCCGCCCCTGGCCCTCTGGCTCCGTGTGCACACGCCGGGCTGCAGACTGGGGGCCAGCTCCTTCCTGCAGGGCTCCTCCGGCCGGGCTGGGCCCCCTCCTTGAACTGCTGAACTGCTCACGGACTCCTTAGCCTTTTCTGCCAAAAACTTTCTTATCTCCAGTTCGATGCTGTCGTCACTGTCCACTGAACTGTCCTCAGACAGGGAGCTGGGGGCAGAGCACGCATGGTCACGGGCTCCTGTTTCCTTGGAGAATGGAGTCCCTTCAGGCGGTCTCCTCCTGGACTGGAGAGCTGGGGCTGCGTCCTTGCCCCCCAGCTTCCTCCCCTCTCCTGGACCACTGAAGGCACTGGGCGGTCGTCTCCCCAGGCACGCCCTGCTGTCCCTTCTGGACGTGGACAGGCAGCTCCTCAGCACCCGTGGGCCTCTGTCCTTCCAGGCTCTCGGGAGGCCTCCCAGCGTGTGCACCAACCGTGTCTCGGGGGTGCTGAACCTGACCTTCTTCCTGCAGGCTGCCCGGGGATCCCTGCACCTCTTCTTGAGCTTCCGCTTGGATCTCAGCAGGTCCTTGATGGCCGTGTCGAGGTCCTCGTCACTGTCCAGAGAGCTGCTCTTGTCCTCGGAGCTCTCTCTCTCACCAACGCTCCTGCCTTCTCCTGCCTTCCCCTGAACCCCAAGGCCTTGCGACACGCAAACGTCACTGAGCAGGAAAGGCCTGGAGGGCACAGGCTGGCTCCTGGCCTGGCACTCCCTGCCCGGGGCCTCGCCGGCGTTCGCCTGGCTGGGGGGGTCCTGCCCGCTGTGGCCAGGCTGAGCCTGCCCCTGGCTGCGGTCGCCGTCCTGGGCACTGTCTTTCACCTCCCTTGGTTTCTTGGGGGTGGACATCCTCACGGCATTGGCTCCACCTCTGCGTTTCCTTCTGCAGCTTAGGGGCAGGTCTGGGGGTTTAGAGAGAGGGGCCTTGGGGACACTGGTCTGGCTGCTGGGGCCTGGAGGGGAGAGGGGACCTGGGGTGGGCTGTGGGCAGTTTTCGGCTCTGGCCAGCAGACTTCCCGACTGTGCCTTCAGAGCCAAAAACGTCCGGATCTCCTGCTCTATGCTGTCGTCACTGTCCACGGAGCTGCTGTCCCCATCAGAGCGGGAAGGCACGTTGGGGAGGCAGAAGGGGGGGCCTACAGACGTGGGCCCGCTGCCACCCTCCACAGGCGCCGGCAGGATGGTCTTGGAGATGTCCAGGATGGCTTCAGCGCACATCAGCTCGGCCGAGGTGTCTGCGCGGCCCGAGGCCCGTTCCCAAGGCCCGCTGCTGGTGGTGGTGCCTGCCGGAGGTACGGCAGCCCTGGCATCCCTGGGTGGCTTGGAGAGGTGGTCGGAGTCCAGGCCCCCTGGGCTGGGGTCTGTGGCCCTGGGGACCGCCGGCTTCCTCCTGCTCGGAGTTCTCCTGGGGGTCTCGGGGAAGGCACTTCTCAGTGAGCTGCCCGGGCTGCTGGCGGGAACGTCGGGCCCCTTCTCCTGGCTGAGCTGGGCTCCCGGTGGCGGGTCCCCGCTGGCCTCCTTCCTGGTCTTCTCCAGCTGATACAGCTGGATGGCCTCCTCGATGCCGTCGTCGCTGCTGGAGTCGGAGGCCTCGTGCTGGGGGGCCACACCCCTGCCGCAGCTGCCCCTTCTTCCAGCTCCGCAGTTCCTCTTGCCCCCGCCCCTGCTCTGTGCTGCCTGGGGCTTGGGGGCGGCAGGCCTTGTGCTGCCCAGGTTCTCGGGCTCAGTGGCGACCTTTGGCCTGAGGCTGCCGGGCGCTGTGCTGCCCTTTGCTGACCTGGGAGGTCTGCGGAAGACAAACTCCTTACAGGCGCCCATCAGACTGTGGCGGGGCGGCGCCCTGACGGGGGGCTCCTGGGTGGGTTTCAGGGTGGATCGGGCTGGACTTTCACTGGGGTCTGTGCTCTTGTCCACGGACCCGTCGCACTTTTGGTTTCCGTGTTGTCTTTTCTCATTCAAAAACTGCTCTATTTCTGCCCGGATGCTCTGCTCAAAGGAGTCCTCACTGCTCACACTGACGGGTGAGGCTGAGCCCTGGTCCCCGCCGGCCTCCCCAGGGCTGCCAGGAACACTGGCTGACACTGGGGCAAGTTTTGGGGGACACAGGGCGGGCGGGGTGCCACTGTGTGGAGGCTCTGGTTTGCCTCTGCTGCCCCCACCTGCGGCCCCGCCAGGCTGGGCCCCCCTGGGCATGGGCTGTGCGGCACCACTCTTGGCCTTCAGGTACTCCTGGATGGCCTCCTCAATGTCCCGGTCCACAGAGTCGTCACTGTCGGAATCCAGCGCCAGCGGGCCAAGGCTGGCAGCTCCCTCCTCGGCTGGGGGGTGGCGATGGGCAGCAAGGCCACAGGCAGCAAAGGCAGGCGGCGCGCTGCGCAGGGCAGGGCTGGCAGCCAGCCTGCCCTCCCGGCACCCCTCCGCCCGCTGGCTTCTCTGCGTGGCACGCTCATCGTGCGTGCCCAGGGCGGCCTCACCGCGCTGCAGCGTGCTGATGACCATCTGCACCCTGGCACTCACCGAAGCTCTGGCGACAGCCTCTTCCGACTCTGAGAAGCACCGGGGAAACCTAAAGCTCCCCGGCGGGCCGAAGGCCTCCCATTTGGACTGGAGAGCGACCACTGGAGGGGCGTTCATGAGGAACATCCTAGCAGACGGGTGGGGCTCAGGGGGACCGCGCTGTGTTCTCCTTGGGTTCACATCCTGGGACAAAGAGAGCACAGGGCACAAGGTCCAGGGACCAGCTGCACCAGCGGCCCCGGGCTCCTCCACTGCAAAAGGAGGCATTTCTTCCCTCTGGGCCAGGCCTGCTGAGAAGACCCAGAAAGAAAATGCCTCCACTCTCTGTCCTGCCTCCCCCTCGAGGAGGACTAAGGTTTTACCCACCTCAAAAGATTGTCAGGAGGTGCTGGTGTGACCAAGTCCAGACGTTGAAAAGAAGGACTATGACAAATCCCGGTGAGGGTGACTTCACAGGAAGAGTCATTCTTGGCAGGACCACCTCACTCCTGAAACAGAAAGGTGTGTGCCGTGAGCGGCTCAGAGACCGCTTCCCCAAGCTTCTTCCAGTTACTTCTACTAAGACCAAGACACAAATGTACGTCTGCTGGACGGTCTCAAGGACCCGAATCATTGTTTTAGCTACTTAGCAGGCTAGCCGCCCCGAACACCGTCTCACGCCCTCTCCACCCCCGCAGTCACTCCCAGGTGTTGGGGTCTCAGCTGAGCTGCTCCCAGCAACACACTGAAGGCCAGCTCACAGCTGGCCTTCTCGCAAAAGGTCAGGCCTTGTACTGCCCTACAGAGCATGATGTGCCCTGGGTGGCCAATGATGGCACGGCTGATAATTCTGACCCCATCCCCAAACTGAGGGCAGTGAGGTTCAGATGTGTGGGAGGCCCACTAGCAGACACTGGGCTCCCTCAGAAGGGTGCTAGGAAGCCATCACCACCCTAGGCCTCAGGAGCTGGGTGGGCTTGGCCCACACCTTCCTTGGCTTCCTCTGGATCCTGTGTACCAACTTTCTCGGTTTAGCTGGGAACGTCCTTCCCACAAGCATGTGATCTGGTTGTTTACACACCACACACCTTCCTCAAGAGAGGGGGGGCCAGGCGCCACCTCCCGGCAAAGGGGCAAGCGGTGGGAACAGGCAATCAGAGGGCATGCCGAATTCAGAACTGACTCACTTGCTATTACCAATCTGTGCTCAAAAAGTGAAACCAAAACGGAAGAATTTATTGCAATTACTTGAAATTCTCTTCGAGTCCAGGCTCCTGTTCAAAGGCTTCAAGGCTGCCTTCGTCACTCCGTGCTCAGGGAGAGGTGCCCTCTGCCAGCTGCTTGAACACACATTCCACTACCAGAATTAAGAGAATCAGAGACAGCTAATTCAGAGACTGCAGCTACAGTTCACAAATATTTTTCTGGAAAGACGTATCATTAACTTAAGAGCTCAGAGTTAAGTTCTGGAAGAACTTACCTTGAGACATTAATCACAGCTACTTTACAAAGCTCCCGGAGCTGAAAATGGGTGCATGAGCTGGCTAGTGCCTCTCAAGTTCTGGTGTCCACTACAGCCCTATTTCCCCCAAAATGTCGCCTCTGGAGAAGTCCCCAGAGGAAGCACTGTACTGGGCTGGGCTCTTTCACTGGGTAGGGGGCTTGTGCCCACTCTACTGTGGACATTATTCAAATTGCCAGGACAAAGCCACAGAAATGACAAAACATTTGCATGAGCCCTGGGCTGTGAAGAGTCTAAACCAAAAACATTAACTCCTTAAATAGCAATCCTGCCTTAACAAAGGGGCCCAGGGAGGGTGGGACCCTGGGGCTCCGGCCCTGATTTCCACTCCAGGTGCAAGCTTCGGCAGGGAGTCACCCACCTCTATCAACCAGTTTACAGCTTGTAAATGGTGCAGACAGAGCCTGGTTGCCCAGGGAAAAGTTTTCTGAGTTCTCCAACTACTTAGTCCTAGAAGGTTAAAAAGCCAAGAGAGCTCCAGAGATAGCCTGGATTTAAAACAGTCAGACAGGAGAGGAGTCATCTCAAGAACCCCGGCAAGGTGAGGTGAAGTGTGGCTTGGTCCAACTGCTACCATGCACCCAAGGGCCCTAGAAACTGGTCTCTAAGTGACTGCAGGGACACTAGCACCTGCAGGCCAAAGCCACCTGGTGTCAGATTTAAGAGCCAGTGGAAGGCATCTGGACATCCTCCTGGTCTAGACACCCACGCCCTGGAGAGAACAAAGCCACACTCAAGCCCTGGCCACCTAACTCTGTCCTCTACCTTCCAGAAACGGCCCCACACCAACACCGGGCTCAACTTGTGTTCTTACCTTCCAGGTGGGGCTTTTCCTAGGGTTAGGGGAAGCCAGGGTCTGCACGCTGGAGAGGAGAGGAGGAGCCCATCTGCTAGGGGGCCGCGGCAGGAGGGTCCTCTCCACCAACCTGAAAGGGGAGGGGCTGGAATTCAGTTGTAGCCGGCCCGAAGCCGAGACCAACCGGATCGCAACCCGCGCCCCGCCCCCAGCAAAACTGCAGCGATCCCGAGCCGGGCCGGAGGCGGGGGAGCCTCTGGCTGCTCCTGCCCCGCACCTCAGCCTCAGCGCCCGCTACTGGGCTCGGCTCGCAGCCCCGGGAGCCGGAGCAGCAGCCTGGCCCTCGGCCTGGGAGGCGCGGAACCTCCCCCGGGAGCGTCAGGCCTCCCCGCAGGTCTGCGCCCCCGGCGCTGCGCTCCGGCCTGCGGCCCGGAGCTCGGCTCCCTCCCGGAAGCTCCGCCTGGCGCAGGGCGTGAGCGCTGCCCTGGGGGCCAGGCAGACCCGGGTAGCCTCCGTCCCCGAGCGCCGCGGGCCTCACCTGCGCCTGACTCACCTGGGCCGGCAGGCGCCCGCCAGCTCCCGAGGGACGCGGGGCGCGCGCAGGGGCTGGCGGGCGCGGGAGCTGCCTCCCGGGGCCGCGACCCTCGCCCGGGCGGGGACCCGCCCCCGAGCCCGCCCGCCCGCCGCGGCGCCCCCTCCCGCGAGCCCCGTCGCCCGCCGCGGCCTGTACGGCGCCGCCCCGCCTCACCTCCGCGGCCGCCCGCCGCGCCTCGCGCCCCGGGAAGGCGGCCGGCCGGGAGGCGCGCTCCGCCCTCGGCCCGGCGCCGGGAGGGGCCGCGGGGCGTCCGGCGGCCCGCGCCGCCCCGCGCGCCGCCGCCCCTCGCCCGGGCGCGCCGTGGGAAGCGCGGGAGGGCGGGGCCGGCGCGGGGGCGGGGCGACCCCCCCCAGCCGCCCCCTCCCCGCCACCTACCCGCGGCGGCGGCGGCGGCGGCCGCGCTCCGGAAGCCGTGCCCGGTGGCTGGGCATCATGGGAATGGCACGGCCGAGTTCCGGGGGAGGCGCGCGGCCCGGCCGGACCCCCGCCCGCGAGAGCGCGCCCACCTGCCGCCGCGCCGCGCCGGGGCCGCCAGCGCCCGCGCCACCCCTGCCGCGGCCCGGCCGCGTGGGCGCGCGCCACGGAGTGCACCGGTGGTGGGCCCGGGCTGCCTGTCCCCGGTTCCCGCTCGAGTCAGACCTCCGCGCGGGGACCCGGCCGTCGCCCTGTCCGCCGGGGCCTGGTGTGCGCCCTGCGCCGAGTGCGCGCAGAGCGGGTTGGAGGTCGGGCGCTGCGAAGTCCACCAAGGCGAGGGGTGTGGCCGTGGAAGAGCACGGGGAGGCCACTTGACTGTCGTAGTTAGTACTGTCCTAAGCTGCCGCGTTGCTAGGCGCTGCTTCGTGTCCCGGGTGCCTGGCACCTGCCCAGCCCGGCCTTCCCTTTCCGCAGGCTTCCAGAGATGCCGTGATGCCCTGCGCAGGTCTGCACAGAGCTAGAGTTGAGCCTGACCTTCCTGTGCTGGAAGCCTTCTGCGGGCGCCCCCCACGCTGCCGCTGCCTGCGCAGGCCTCCAGCTGTCTTCCGCTCCCTGTTGTTGAACGCTTCTGTGTCGCGCTCACTGCCACACACCTTAGCTTTCCTAGCCTCAACCCACACCCAGAGCCTGAGACTGGGCAAGTGACCTCCAGGGTCATGCACTTCAGGTGACCGGCTCTGCACGGAGGTCCTGTCCTATGTGTTTCTGCAGTTCACTGGCCATGGGACTCAGAAGTCCTGGGCTAGTTTCCTTCGCCTTATCAAATGGTCTGGAGATACCTGTCCAGGCTTGGGGTCACCCCAAGTGTCTCTGGTAATGGCAGGGAAGAGCCCGGTGCCCACTCCTGGAGCGGGCAAGGCACTGGGGGTTTGTTTCCTGACCAGAAAGTAGGAGATTGGATAGGGTCGACCCCAGAAAATGAGAAGGGGAGTTGGGATCAAGTTTGAGAGTCAAAAAACCCATTAAAATATTGTAATGCCTCAGCGTACAAGAAACAAGTTTTTTTCCTCATTATAAATTAATACTCTTGGGCTGGGGATGTGGCTCAAGCGGCAGCGCACTCGCCTGGCATGCATGCGGCCCAGGTTCGATCCTCAGCACCACATACAAACAAAGATGTTGTGTCCGCCGAGAACTAATAAATATTAAAATTCTCTCTCTCTCTCTCTCTCACACACACACACACACTCTCTCTCTCTCTCTTAAAAAAAATTAATACTCTTTACTTAAACCTGGGAGAATAATTAATAGTCACCACCCCCATGACATGGGCTATTAATATTTTGGCATGTTCTAGTACCAGGGATTGAACCCAGGGGTGCTTTGCCACTGAGCCACACCCCCAGCCCTTTTTATTTTTCATTTTGAGACTGGGTCATAGGGCCTCTCTAATTTCCTGAGTCTGGCCTCAAACTTGTGGTACTCTTGCCTCTGCCTCCAGAGGCTGGAATCCCAGCTGTGTGCCCTCTGGGCTCCATGCGGTTTTTAAGCCAGCTCATGATGAACAGCTGGATGTCCTTGGAATACTGAATATCTCCCTAGGATAGCTTTCTAGAGGACAGCCTGCTGGGGCAGAACCATGGTGCCTTTTGCCAAAATGCCCTCCAGAAGCCCTGCTCTAACTTGCTGTCCGGCCTCGGTGATGCTGTTTTCTTGGCTTTGTGCCAGTTCTGAGTGGTGTCACACCATTTCGTCTTTGGCAGTCTGACAGGTAAAACAAGGCTTTTTGTCACTTTAATTCCTCTCAACTGCTGTAGACATTGAGCCTCTTTTCATTTTATCATTTGGCCATTTGGAGAATTACCTGTATATGTTTAGTCCATGTTTAACTCTTCCTTTGGACCACATCCTTTTTCTGTTGGTTCTGAGAGCCTTTGATATTAAGGGGTGCAGCTGCCTCTGCCGTGGACCCGTGGACCCTGTGTCGGTGGGCCTCAGGTGGTCATCTGTCTCCAGACTCTGGATTGGGTGTTTCTGTTTGCACACACTTTTAGCTTCTGCAGGTCAATCTGCTGGACTCTCTTGGATGGGTTCTGCTTTGGGGTAAGACCTAGGATGGTCTTGGCTCTGCGGAGACTTCCAAAGCATCTGCCGGTTCCATGGGAAGATTGCAATATAAGACCAGGGCCTCCTGGGAGATTTGACCCTGGAGCCTGTGGCCTATAGGAAGCTGTTTCTCAGGGAAGAGGGCGCTTTCTTCTCTCCTTCCTGAAACTTCTGATCTTTAGGTCCTGGTTGGTGGGGTTTTAACTTTCAGGAGACCTCACCCCTGCACCTTGTGAGGTCTTCCTCAGGGGAACCCGGAGAGGCACTGTGTGAGGTGCTGGCTTTGATGCTGGGAACTCTCATTTTCCCTCTTGCCCAGCCTCTGGGCAGGCTCGGTGGCCAGTGTGGACAGTGCACCCTTGAGGGCCCTGCACAGCCCTCTGTAGAGGGAGCCAAGTCTTGGGACTGTCCCACAGTCACTGTGCATGTGGAGGAGGGAGGCCTCCGGGGAGACCTGGCGGAGTGTCAGCTGGGGCTCTGGAGAGATGCGCCCCAGGTCTCAGTTCGGCTCTGCGTGCCTTTACAGAGGATTAAAGGACACCGTGAAGGGGGTGCGTTTCCCACCTCTCAAGCGAGAGATCCCAGACCTGGAGTGCGGCTCCAAACCCAGAGTGGGAGAACACACTGCAGGGCACTCTGGGAGGATGCCCTGCACTGCTGAGCCTCTGCTCCCAGGAGGCCCATCCTGGAGGGAAAGGCCACCCCGGTGAACTTTAGAACAGCCAGGTAGGGGCCAGGTACGAGGCTGCCGCTGTCATCCTGGGACTCTGGAAGCTGAGGCAGAGGAGTTTGAGGCAAGTCCCAGGCCACCTCAGCAACTTAGCAAGACTGTCTCCAAATAAAAAAATAACAAGGGCTGGGGATGTGGCTCAGTGGTAGGGCACCCGGGTTCTATCTCCAGGAGGGTAGGAGAGCAAGGTGGGGTTGCCTCTGCCTGGTGGCGCCATGTCACCAGTGAGACCCTTCTGGGTGGGCTGGGGAGGGGACATGTTTTCGTTTGTGCCCTTATGCTGTTTGAGTTTCTAAGATCATCATTTCTTAAACATAAGAACCGAGCTTATGTTTAACGAAAGTGGGTGACTACGGATACGTGCAGATGCAGCCATCTATGGCTCACCTGTCCTGTGGGGGGCTCACCTGTCCTGTGGGCGGCTCACCTGTCCTGTGGGCTCACCTCCCCAATGGGGCAACAGACCCATCCCAGGTTGGAGCAGTGCCCTCATTCTCCCTGAGCCCACAGAAAGGGAGACGGCCGACTCCGCCCAGGTTGAGGGACTCCTTGGCCCACTGGACTCCATCTCTGGAAATTCTGTTTCTGCAAAACAATCTTTAAAACCTTTTACCTCAGCAATGACTTTGGTTTTATTTCTTGAGTGTTAGGTTCTTAGAATTTTTCTGGCAAGAATCTTACCTGATGTGTGATTTACAATGGCAGAGGCCGCATGGCTTTCAGATGAGCTATTTATAAGTGGCTTGTTAAGCTATGGCGGAAAGTCAGTTTCCGGAGACAGAATGATCCAGGCGGGCCCTGCATGCACCACACAGGGAAAACGAGGACACTCTGGGTTCATTCAAGAAAGAGAAGGGCGCTTGCCAAGTCGAGATTTGAGAGAAGGATTATTTTCTCACTGGTTTTTACAGAAAAGTGAGTTGTGCAAAGGCTCTTCTCATGAGACAGTCTTGTGAAACTTGCTCTCTTCACCGAGGGCCTGTGGAGCCCACGTGAGGTCCTCAGAGCTCACCTAGGGTCTGGGACAGACCAGAAAGGTCCCTTTCCCAAAGGCAGAGGGCGTGGTGCATCAATCACATGAGGGACAGGAGCACGCACAGGTGCCCCCCCCCCGCACAGTTGGGCCCCCACACACAGGTGGGCCCCTCACCCGTGGGCCCACACAGGTGCCCCCCCTGCAAAAGTGGGCCCACACAGGTGGGCCCCCCATAGGTGGGCCCCCCCACACAGGTGGGCCCCGCACAGGTGGGCAGGGGAGGTGGTGAGGGACTTGGCTGTAAGCATCCGGGCGGCAGGTCTGGCAGAGAGTGCAGCTGGGAGGTCCTGCAGACACCTCGGAAGCCTCCCTTGGCCACAGGATGTGGGCCTGGGGCAGTCCCTCGGGGGGAGTGTCAGTCAGCTTTCCTTTACTGCTACCAAACACCTATAAGAAGACCTGGAGGAGGCAGAGCTCTTCGGCTGGTGGTGTCCGAGGTCCCAGTCCACAGATGGCCAGCTCCTTTGCTCTGGGCTGCGCATCGTGGTGGAAGGGGCCACAGGGCAGATGCCCCTTCCCGAGGGCACAGCTCCAGGGCCCACCTCCTTCGGCCACACCCCACGGGCCCACACTCAGTTGGTTCGTTCACACTAGGAAGGGCCAAGGCGGTGACTGTCCCTCAGTTCACCTCTGAACATCCCTGCACCGACATCCCTGCACCTCCAGACTGTGACCGTGCCCCCCATGAGGAAAGCCCAGAAGTGCCCTGTGGGCCAGGGACGGGGTGTTCCTGCCCCCAGCACCTCCACCCTGAGGCCCGGGCCGCTGGCTGCCTGTGTGCACCGCGAGCCTTCCAGGCTCCCGGGCTCTTCCTTGAGAACCAGCCTCTGGAATCTTCTGTGAAAGGTCTGCCAGGAGCCGTGTGCTCCCCATCTTAGGCAGAGTTTGTTAATTTGTTAAATCTCTCAGACATTTTATTCGAAATAAGTTCATTGGAAGAAGCTGTAGAAAATGTGTCAGGAATTCTAAGATCATGGGACTTAGATCTGAAAACCCGGAATAGAGTTTCAACGGCGGCACTAACGGGGCGGCAGATGTGATGGAGGAAGCCAGCCCGCACTGCCTGCCGCGTGGAAGTTGCCACGTCGTGGTGGCGGGTGAATGTGGCGCAGAGTGAAGATGAGAAAGCTCAGCACGTTCCTGTCGAGTCTCTGAAATGTTCTCCAGGCCCATGGAGAACAGTCTATTTCAGGTATTGTAGGACGGAAAGAAGCAAGAATTGGCGGTGTAGTGTCTGAGTTTTTGGAAGGCAGTGTGGAACATCTTACATTTTTTTAGTTTTTGGTATAAAAATCTACTTCTGATATCCTGAAAGATGGGATGGTAACACATGTCCTCCAGACTTGGTAAAGGTTTATCGCTTCTTTGTATAGCAGTTTGGGGCCATTGGAGTAAGTTAGGGGTACATGGGGTCCCCATTTTCCACTGGACCAGCCCAGACTGAAAGGAGTTGATGGATGTCTTAGTTCATTTTTCATTACTATAACAAAATGCCTGAGACTGGATGATAAAAAAAAAAGTTTATTTGACCCTGGTTCTGCAGTCTGGGAGTCTGAGAGCCTGGCTGGTTTCTTGCTGCATGCTGGTATGGTGGAGGGTGTCACGTGGCAGGGCACAGTTTGTGCCAGCTCAGGTCTCCTCATAAAGCCCACCCTCATGACCTTATTAATCTGTTTCCCCCAAAGCAGCATGCACAGGCACTTTTGCGGGATGTACTCAGGGTGCCACCGGAGAGCCACCCGTGGGCCCTGCCCACCTGCTCCAGAAGCCTTGCCTTCCACAGCATGTCCCGCACACAGCTGCCCCTGCACGGCCCAGGAAATCCACTGGGCCCTTTCCACCCCGAAGGAGTGGGGACCTTCTGTGTGGCCCTGCTCCTGCTGGTCCCGGGGTGGGTTCCCTTGGCCTCACTCGCCATGCCCAGGGCCCTCTCCTGACAGCGGGGCTGTGAGGAGGGGACGCCCCTCCTGAGGGAGCTGCTGGGTCAGCGCAGGGACCTAGAGATGCCGGGCCCAGGCCTGGGGAGGTGGCCAGGGTTTCACTCTGGCTTTCACACTGAGGTTTTGAGGCTTCAGGTCGAGGAGCGTGCTTGCTCTTCAGGTGGTACTGTGTGGTTGTGCACACGTGGCCAGCATGCCCCAGAGCACTGATGAAGGTGGAGGCCAATGGGGTGAGCTGCCCGAGGGCCTGTGGAGATGGGGGGGGGCTGTGGGGCTCGGAGGGGAGAACCTCAGGGTGAAGCTCGCCCACTGCAGGCACCGTCTGCTGTCTACAGGAGGCACGGAACCTCCCAGCTGTGTTCTGGACCCACTGTCCCTGCTGGGGAGAACGGGGGGTCCAGCCAACTGCTGGAAGAGAAGGGGGTCAGCCAGCAAGGGGTGAGCCCCTGGAAGCCAGAGAGGGGACACTGTGCTCCAGGACGCCAGAGGCCTCATACAGCCAGGTGGGCAGTGGGACAGAGGTGGCCCTGTGTGGACACACGCCGTCCCCTCAGCAGGAACGCCACGGGGCCTCTGCAGGGCCCAGACAGCAGGGACGTTATGCTTTTTGTGTGGCCCAGCTTCCAGTGACCTTCAGGGATGAGTTGACAACCACAGACAGAGCCCAGGGTGGAGGGGGTGGTGACAGGCCCTGGGGACTGCCAGCCACCCTCCGTGCCCGTGGCCTCACTGAAGGGAAAGCGAGGAACGAGAGGCGGTCAGTGAGAAGTGAAGGACTGAGGAGGAGGTGGAGAGTGGGGGATGCTGTCCCCGAACCCCGGTTTGGGTGAGGGGCCTGTATCCCTGTGACAAAAGCTGGTCCACAGTTTGGTCAGAGAGTTTTTGGATCTGGTCTTGAGCCGATCCAGTGACGCAGGGACAAGCATTAACAGAAGGCCTGTGACCAGGGGGGTCAGGAAGGGAGGTGCCCCCTGGAGAAGGGGGGCTCAGCTGCCATCCCCCAGCAGAGGAGCGCTGTTCCGAGCTTCAGGGTCCTGTTGGGTTGTCTGACTTGTCCTTTGTGCACCAGGTGGATCGTCCCTCTGAGGGACAGACAAGGTCCGCCTGTTCAGCCATCAAGGACCGAGGCCCCTTCCTTCTGCAGAACCACGGCAGCTGAGGAATGGAGCTGGGACCATGCGGTCAGGAAGGCTTGAGCAAGTTGCTGTGAGTCCCCGAGAAGCTGCAGTGGTGACTGCTGGTGACGTCCTCTGGGAGGTGAGTGCAGGAGGAGGGAGGGGCAGAGGTGACAGGGGAAGGAGGTCCTCAGGGTTCTGCAGTGTCCTCCTGGTCCCCAGAGGCTGAAGGAAGACTGGGGGTTCCGGCCTCGGAGAAAGGCAGCTTGAGGGGCCTGGGGTGTCACTGTATAAAAGGGCGGAGAGAACCGTTTTAAACGGGGGGTGGGGGGTAAGAGTGGCCCGATAGGGTCCAGTCCATTCTGCGGAGGGTTGAGGGAGGGGGGCCTGTTCAGGGGGTTAAAAGGTACCAGGTCTCCAGGAGACGGGGAGGGGGAGAGGCAGAGCTCGGCTTGGCCAGAACAGCTTCGCCTGTTGCCAGAGGCTCCTGATGTCTGCAGGAAGGAGGAGCAAGGGGCAGCGGGGAATGGGGGGAGCTGGCAGAGGATGGGCCGTCCATATAGGAGCTCGAAGGGGAGAGGTTGGGTGGCTTCTTTGGGGGGGCCCATACCTAAGAAGAGCCAAGGGGAGGAGTTTAGTCCACTCTCAATGTAACTCAAGGGACAGTGGACGTCGAGGGGGCTCCCTGTGCCCAACTGAGGGCTCTGATGGGGGCAGCCAGTCAGCCTGCTGCTCGGATGTTTCCTGGAGAGAGAGACACCCTGCCCATGGACTCCCTCCTGGGGGAAGGAGAGGCCATCTGTGAAGCAGGACCCCTGTGTGGGGGAGGGGTGGGGAGGGGCTCCTCCAGAGTCTCAGTGCATGAACAGGAGAGGAGGGGGGTGGAGGGTCCTGGGGCGCGGGAGGAGGGAGGTGGAGGGTCCTGGGGCGCGGGAGGAGGGAGGTGGAGGGTCCTGGGGCGCGGGAGGAGGGGGGTGGAGGGTCCTGGGGCGCGGGAGGAGGGGGGTGGAGGGTCCTGGGGCGCGGGAGGAGGGGGGTGGAGGGTCCTGGGGCGCGGGAGGAGGGGGGTGGAGGGTCCTGGGGCGCGGGAGGAGGGGGGTGGAGGGTCCTGGGGCGCGGGGAGGCGGGAGGTGGAGGGTCCTGGGGCGCGGGGAGGAGAGAGGCAGGGTTGAAGGTGAGCAGGTGTGGAGGGTAAGCCTGGGTCCCCCCAGGGGACCTGTGGAGATAACGGGTGACGGGGCTGAGGACCGCGAGCCTCGTAGGTGATGGGAGCCGGGAGAGCAGGGGCCTAGAGTGGAGGAGGGAGAAGGCCCGCACACAGGGATCCCTCCCTTTGTCCTGAGCACTCACAAAAGTCATGAAGATTCCATGAACTACTGGGAGCAGAGGTGCCATGAGGTGGCCATTGTCCAGGTCACAGAAGGGCCATGACTGAGTGGAAAGTTGAATTGGGGCTAAGTGGGCGAGGGGGCAGCCGAGAGTGAGTCAGGTGGACGGGGAGCTCCCCAGGGAGAGCTGGAGGGTGGAGTGGCTAGAGGCAGGCGTCCCCAGCACCAGGCCAAACCCGAGTGGGGGGGGGCAGCAGTGAGAAGGGTCGTCACCATCTGATTCACTGTCCCCGGGCTGCATCTTTCTGGGACTGAGAGAAGGGCTGTGCCCGGCGGGAGTCCTGGTGCCTGGCCAGGACTCTGCTGAGGAGCTGAGAGCCAAGACCCCAGAGTGGACTGGCCAAGGGGAGGGAGGGTGCTGGGCCAAGGTGTAAGTTCTGGAGAGGAGCCTTGTCACTGCCGTCTCTAGGGAGTAGACCTGTGGGAGGAGGGGAGGGGAGGGCCAGGTCACCCAGTGAGGCCGGAGTGTGGACGAAGAGGAGCGCTGGGTGGGTGGGAGAAGGGGGGGTGTCCATTGTCCTGGGCCTCAGGCCAGGGTCCCCAAGCAGCTCCAATCCCTGAGGGGAGAGAGGCCAATGGGAGAACGTGACCCAGTCACTGGCACCAAGGGAAGACAAGTGGCAGGACCGGTCACACATGCCTGGGTAAGAAGCGGGTTGTCGGCAGGACCCACAGGTGCTGTGCAGGAGAGGGACGGCAGCAGGGGGGACAGCGGGACCGTGACTGGGCACGGGGTCTGTGAGATGATCGGAATGGACTCCTGGTGTGAGGCCATAGCAGGACCTGAAGCATCCCGGAGAGTAGTGTCCACTTCAGAAGGGGGTCATGGGAGGCCCTGGCAGATGGAATAGGGATGGTCCTGAGGTCAGGGTGAGGATCGGGGAGCGGCAGGTGTCTGGGTGGAAGCGAATATGAGGGGAGAAGGGAAGCAAAGCCCCCAACTTTGTGAGGACATCTCTTCCCATAGGGGACAGGGCACTGTGGAGTGACCATCAGGGGTGGGTGGAAACTAGAGAGCCCAAAGTCAAACAAGGCCAGGTGTCTGCAGGGCTGGTCAGGTTCACCCTCCGCCCCACAATAGAGGTCCCAGAGCGAGTGGTAGCCGCAGCACCCCTGGAGGACTGAGTATGTAGCCCTGATGTCCAGGAGGAAGGAGGCAGGCCCACCTGAAATATGCAGTGACGCTGCGTTCCTGCGGAGTGAAGGTGGTGGTCAGGGATGGGGACCTGGGCTTCGTCGGTCCTCTGCAGCCAGTCCTAAGAGTTGGAAAGGAGAACCAGAAGGGCCAAATGGCTGGGGGCCACTATGGGCTCAGGGACAGTGAACAGCTCAGTGTCCTTCCTGATGGCATTTAGGACAAGGGCCCAGAGGGTTGCGAGGCTTGAGTCAAGTACGAGCCCAGTGATCCTTCTGGCCACATTTAAAACAGGGTCTGGGTGGTCCCGAGGGACCCTTCCGTGGGCCAGTGGAACCAGGGACAGATGCTGAGGCCGGCCGGACGGCTTGAGCGAGCATCTGGTATTTCTGCTTGCGGGCCTTCTCGTCTCTCCCGTTACACACCCTAAAGGTCACTCCCAGAACCTCAGCTTGGGCAGTTAGGGGCCCCTCTCGAGGTGCCCTAGTTTGGCCATTGGGAAAACTCTGGGAGAAAAGTAGGTCATGAGTGGTGGTCTCCCCTGGAGTCCAGGGTCCAGGTTAGTATACTGTAATACTGCCCTGGTCAGGGGGTCTCAAGTGCTGAAGGGTTTCATTCTGGTCTTGGGGGGCCTCCTGGAGCCTTTCATAAGCCATAGCCCATGGGCCGCCTTTCCAAGTGCTGCCCGAGGCGAGTAAGGAATTGGTCTCTACGAGTCACCCCTCCAGGTGAACTATGATCCCAACTGGGTCCTGATCAGGGACTGCTTCAGTGCCGCCCGTCGGATGGGCAGGGAGGTCCCATGCACCTCATCAGCTTGCTCCCAAACTCACCTGTGCTCCTCGGGCAGGAGGGTGTTAGACCAGGTCCTATGGACATCGTGGAAGGTCAAATCCGATGATGGGTCAGGTACTGAAACTCTTTGATTATGTGGTGGGGACCCAAGCCACTTTTCCATCTGTGAAAGATGAGACCAAGACAAAGGCACATGTTCCTGGATGACACCGTCCACCCCAGCCACCTCGCGTAGAGGACCCAGAGATGTGGGTTGGGCAGCGGCAGCCGTGAGCGTGTGGCAGGAGGAGGGAAGGGCCGAGGGGTGGAGGGGACAGTTGCTGTGGAGGCTTCATCAGGAAGAGAACTGTGTGTGGGTGGACGGAGGAGGAGCCCTGTGTAGGACCGTCTGACCCTTGGCAGCAGGCGCAGGGGGGTGAGAGCTGAGAGGACTGTGGGGAGAGCAGGAGATGCAGAGAGAGGGCTGGGAACGCAGGGAGGAGAAGCCTGAAGGTAGGATCTCTCTTCCATTTTCCTGAATTCTCACAGTAGTTAAAGAGATCCCTGATGATACTGGGATCTAGGGCTTGGCTCAGTGGTAGAGCACTTGCCTAGTGTGTGGGGCACTGGGTTCCATCCTCAGCACCACATAAAAGTAAACAGAATAAAGGCGTTCTGTCCATACACAACTACAAAAACAATTTTTTTAAATAAAAAAAAATATTGGGATGTAGAGTGCCATTAAGAAGCCATTCAGAGTCGTTATCCAAAGGAGATCGAAGCCAGATCTGATTACACAAGCTGATAAGTTTTGGGGGGGTTAGGTCAGGGGTGAGAGACACCCTAGGTCAGCCAGGAGGCAGCCCAGGGGACTATGGGAGGGAATGGACGAGGAGCCGCCCATGGTGAGAGGGAGGAGGTGAGTTTAGGGGTGGGGCATCCCCCAGTCTCTAGTAATCACCCAGTGGAGCGGACGGTTACACTCGGGTTCATCACCACCGCTGGGTGAGCATCGGGGAAGTGGCCCTTAGAGGCACTTGGCCCCCGGCTGGGACGAGGTAGAAGGGGCAGAAGCTGTGGAGATGAGAGGTCTCCCAGGGGCAACTCCCAATCACCCTCGGCGTTCTCCTCAAAACCCAGGACCCACATAAAAGACCCCCGTAGACCCGGTCCACAGGAGGGATCAGCCGAGGCCGTGAAAGCTGTGGCTGGGGGCGTCCCTGACCCCACGGTGACCCTGGGAGTGCCAGACATTCAACGGTCATTTCCTGGGACCCGTACGTCGTTGAGGTCCACCAGAGACAGGGGTCTTACCTGGAACGTCCCATGGTGGGTGTGGAGAGAGCACTTGGCAGAACGGAGGGCCTGGTCCCATGATGGAATCTGGACTGGGGCCCGGGGATGCTCAGTGATCCTCAAAGAGGGGAGTGGACACACTGGGAAACCTGATCCCGGGTTTCTGCACCAAAATGAAGGGAAAGTGAGGAACGAGAGACGGAGACCAGGCCGAGACCCACTCGGTCCATCTGTCCAAGTTGACAAAGGCCATCTCTGTATAGGAGAGAGGCAGCACAGGCTTGGGTTCTGGCCTTTTATGGGGCAGCTCAGGAATCAGAGCCAGACAGGTCCTAATGCAGAGGGACCAAGTGTTTAGTGTCTAGGGCATTCTACAGCCGCACCCTCCCCTGGGCTCTGCACAGAGGGGACCCGTCTCCAGGCTCTGGCCAGCACAATGGGGCCCCCAGCCCAGGCCGGCTGTCCAGCCCAACCCAGGTGGACCAGGGCCCAGCCTTGGCGAGCCCCAGCCCACAGAGGGCTGCAGAGGGCCTGGCCGGCAGCCTCGTGGACATGGACTGGGTGCCTGTCTGGGCAGGGAGTGGTGGGTCTTTCTCAGAAAGGGCCTTGGGCGGGAAAGCAAAGCGTTTTCCTTAAAATGGCAGCTATCAGTTAAGATGGCCGTCCAGATGCTAAGCCAGGACCTTATCTTCAACACCTCCCAGGGACAGGAGTGCCGAGCAAGCTCTCCAAGAATCTCTCCCCTTGAAGACGGCGCTGTGGACCAGCACACTCCCAGACCCAGGGCCCTGCTCTGACGGCCACCTGCTCACCCCTGAAATCCCCAAGCAGAAACCAGACTTTTTCAAGGTGACACAGGGCGAGAGAAAGTTTCACAGTGATTCCTGCTCTGAATCCCCCGCCGTCTGCCTGAGCTGCTGGAAATGAGCAGAGCTTTGTTTGAGATCCTGTACTTGGGCCCTGGGGAGAAGGGTTCTGTCTGTAGGGAGCCTGCTGGGTCTTCCTGATCCCAGAGGCATCGGAGGTGGATGGAGGTCCTCTCTCCTCCCTCTCCCAGAGTCAGCTGGTCACTTTCCCTTCTGCTGGTCACTTCAGCATTTATCTCCTTCCTCAGGCTGGGGTCCCTCAAAGCAGACCTGAGTTGGGGCTGTGGGGCTGCCGCGTATTGGGGAGGGGACCCCAGAGCTGCAGCCGGGGCCCCTGACCTCTCGGTGGCCATGTGTCTCCTGAGCACAGGGACCCTCCTGTGGGAGCAGGGTGCGGCTCTGAGCCCTGGGGCTGCGTTCTGTCTGCCCAGCTTCCTCAGACTTCTCCGGTGGCACTGCGATGGCCTTTTTCTCAGAGGAGAAGCTTTCTTCTGGGCTGGGAGCCCATGGGAGCCGACATTTCAGGAGCAAGCGAGGAGGTTAGTGGCCGGCACCCTTCACTCACCGGTGGCGGTGCAGGATGCAGGACAAGGTCTCGGCAGTCTCCTGTAAAGTCAAACGTACGTGGATCTCACGTGTTAGTCGGCTTTGCACCCCGTGACCAAAATACCTGCAGGAACAACTTAAGGAGGGAAGTTTACCTGGGGCTCATGTTTCAGAGGCCTCAGTCCATAGGCGGCCGACTCTGGGCCCAGGTGAGGCAGCACCTCCTGGGGGAGGCCCCCGCACAGCAGGACACACGCGGCACTGAAAGGCCATGGGCTGCGGACATGGCTGACACATACGGCGTGGGTGGACCTGAAGGTCGCTGTGCTCAGGGAAGGAGCCGGACGCAGGAGCAGAGCCTCGCTCGGTTATACAGACATCCAGTACCGCAGCACCCTAGCGGTGCAGAGCTGGCCTGCGGTTGGCGTGAGCTGGGGCGGGCAGTTCAGGGCTGAATGTGGGGCTGTAGCTCACGGCCCAGGGGTTCCACAGTGTGCGGTTCCCAGGAGCAGGGCTCCGCTTATAAATGTGGTGAAGTCTTAACTTCCCGTCTCACACCTCAGTAGGTCTCACCCTGAGACACTGTCCCTCCGAGTCTCACGGGGACCTCGGGCCACAGGGCAGACTGCAAGCCCACTGTGGGCTCTGCTCTAGATGGGTGGGGAGTTGAACGGACTTGGGTTGGCAGTGGAGTGTGCAGGAAGAGGGGTAAAGGGGGACCCCTGCGATGGCTTCCGCCCCAGGGTGGGCGGTGGTCCCACCAGTAGAGGAGGAAGGGCCTCTGGGCATCCAGGACAGGAAGGCACCACCCCATGTGCCCTCCACCCCAGACCACAGAGGCAGTGGGAAGGAGCTTCAGAGCTTTCAGGGGTCCTGGCACCTGGCTGGAGCCCCCAAGCCTTCCACTCAGGGCTGGGAACAATGCTTGGGTCCCCTTCCCCGAGGCTCCTTTGGGACTTGGGGAGGTAATGCAAAGGGACCAAGTGTTTAGTGTCTAGGGCATTCTATAGCCGCACCCTCCCCTGGGCTCTGCACAGAGGGGACCCGTCTCCAGGCTCTGGCCAGCACAATGGGGCCCCCAGCCCAGGCCAGCTGTCCAGCCCAACCCAGGTGGACCAGGGGCCCAGCCTCGGGGAACCCCAGCCCACAGAGGGCTGCAGAGGGCCTGGCCGGCAGCCTTATGGACATGGACTGGGTGCCTGCCTGGGCAGGGAGGCAAGGGTGACCTTGGTCCCCGGATGGGACCTGGATGGGGAGCCTGGGGGATGCGCCTGGGCCGGTGCTGGGGAGGGGGAAGAGGCTGGGGCCCAGGTGCAGCCTGGGCTGGGAGGCCCGCAGGACGTGGTCCCCACAGCAGCCCCCGGCATGCGGTGCCTCTGTAGGTGGGAGGGAAGCAGAGCTCCGCACCCCAGTGTTACAGTGACGTCCTGGGAGAGCTGGGGACAAACTTCCCTGGGCCTTGGCTTATGGCTGAGACCTTGGGCCTGGGGTGTGGGCATGCAGGGCTGGACACCCGGGGACAGGGGCTGCAGCTGTCCGTGGGCCCAGTCAGTACCCTCCTACATGGAGGACAGCCGGCTGGGCTTGGATCTCTGATTTCTACAAGCAAAGCCCCTGGGAGGAGCCGGCCTCTCCGCAGGTTATCCCCAGGAGTGACCTGGGGTCAGAACCATGGACAGAGCCCAGCCCCTGCACCTGCAGCCTGCACCAACTGGTTCACCCACTGCCCCCTTCAGTCCTTAGGTGAGGCACCTTCAGGGCGCAGCTCCTCCCGAGCTCATGGTCAGTACCTTTTTAATGAGGGTGGACTCTCGGGTGGGCCCCTGGTGCCTGGAGGGAGGTGAATCCTGGGAGAAGAACCAGGTCCTAGCTTGGTGGAGACCGGTGCACCCAGCTTACAGCCTGGTTTCGTGGTTGGGGGTCCTGCCTTCTCCTGGGGTTCCTCCCGTCCCGTGAAGGTCCCCAGGGTCCCACCCTGGACAGCCAGGGTGTGTTGGGTGGAGAGACGAGGATCTACTTGGTTCCTCCAAGAGACAAAGGCTCACCCCTTGTCTCCCTGAGAAACGTCTGTGTGTGGCTATGGGTCTACTTTAAATTCCCATGCCCCGTCCCTTCCCTGAGGCCAGCGAGGTGGTGTGGATGGCGGCTGCGGGTCACGCAGCATGGAACTTGCACCTGGCTTCCTGCAGTGCAAGATCCAAACCCAAGCTAACGGTGCCCTTGGTGCCCGGAGCTGCCTGCGCACTCACTGCGACACATGGTCCTGCAACACACACCCTGTGTACCCCGGACTGTTCTCTTCAGTGACCTCCGGGTGCTTTTTATACTTGCTTCATTTCAATGCAGCTGGACAGCAAGTCAGAGGGCCCCCGGGGTATCTGACCAGGCCAGGCTCCAGGGCAGGCTCTGTCCAGGAGGGGAGGTACGATCTCTAGATCTCTAGTTATACTTGGATGGCTTTCCCAGCCCATAAGAGTAGTCTAGGAATCATGGAGAATTTGGAGGATCAAAGTCTAGGAGGAAATTTCAAAAGCCTCATCGTTTGTATTCCCTAGAGGGAACTGAGTGACCAGGACAGGCTGTGCTGTGGACACGAGATGAGGATGCCCCCAGGTCCCTAGCCAGTCCTGGCCCAGCCTCTGGAGGGCCAAGGGCCCACAGGAAAGGCTCCAGCTTCCCGCAGGTGGGACGGAGACAGGACTCCAGGCCACCCGTGACAGTGGTGATGATTGTGGACCTGAGGGCAGGCCATGGACACACATGCTCACACACACTCTCACACATGCTCACCAGGGTTGCCCTTCACTCTGCCTGACCTCCTTTGGGAACTCTGACAGATCATCTTTAAGATTTATTTATTCAGTTTCTTGGGATTGAACCCAGGGAGCTCTACCACTGAGCCACACCCCCAGCCCCTTTTTGTATTTTATTTAGAGACAGGATCTTGCTAAGTTTCTTAGAGCCTCGCTAAGTTGCTGAGGCTGGCTCTGAACTCTGGATCCTCCTGCCTCAGCCTCCTGAGCACCTGGCTGGCAGCTTCATTTTTTTTAAAAGCTAAAGTCTATAATCATTT
Source organism: Urocitellus parryii (assembly GCF_045843805.1). NCBI lineage: Eukaryota > Metazoa > Chordata > Mammalia > Rodentia > Sciuridae > Urocitellus > Urocitellus parryii. Next base: position 209,647,852 of record NC_135534.1, on the reverse strand, counting down.
CTCATGAAAGGAATTTTGGGAGTTTTCTTGGTTTTAGGAATTCCTATTATAACGTCTTAACTTTAGGGGAGTGCAGCTTGGGGGTGGGGAAGTGGGGCCTTGTCAGTCGAAGGTCTGCCATAAGCCACCCAGACCCCCAAAGTTGGTGAGCCTGCCCAGGAGCGGCCACTGTGGTGGGACGGGAGGCTGGGGCAGAGGGAGTCTTTCTTTTTGGTGCTAGGGATTAACCCAGAGGCACTAACCACTGAGCCACACCCCCGGCTTTACTTATTTTTCTGTTTGGTTGACCCAGGGGACTCCATTTTGATTCCGACCAGTTTCCCCGGTTCAGACGTTGGGGTGTAAGGTGAGTGATTTCTGGGCTCAGGTGTTCCAAGAGGACTTTGCCCTTGGGAGTCTGTGCGGTCAATTGAAATTGCTGAGAGGGATGGCAGCTGCCTAGGTGTCCTGAGGACACACGCACGTGCTCACACACGCTCTCACACATGCTCATACAACGTGCTCACACTCACGCACTCACATGCTCATATAATATGCTCACACACACACACACTCACACACATGCTCATACAACATGCTCACACACTCTCACACATGCTCATACAACATGCTCACACACTCACACACACATGCTCATACAACATGCTCACACACACACTCTCACACACATGCTCATACAACATGTTCACACACACTCACATGCTCATACAACATGCTCACACACACACACTCACACACATGCTCATACAACATGCTCACACACACACTCTCATACACATGCTCATACAACATGCTCACACACACTCACATGCTCATACAACATGCTCACACACACACACTCACACACATGCTCATACAACATGCTCACACACACATGCTCATACAACATGCTCACACACACTCACATACACATGCTCATACAACATGCTCACACACACACTCACACACATGCTCATACAACATGCTCACACACACACACTCACACACATGCTCATACAACATGCTCACACACACATGCTCATACAACATGCTCGCACACACTCACATACACATGCTCATACAACATGCTCACATACACACTCTCACACACATGCTCATACAACATGCTCACACACACACACATGCTCACACACGTTCTCACACATGCTCATACAACATGCTCACACACACTCACACACACATACACACTCACACACACTCTCCCGCTCCCACACACAGCACCCCATGGCTGGGTCAGCCCTGTGCTGTGGCTGTCATGCAGATGAGCTGGGCAGGTGCTGGCAGTGCCCCCAGTGTGGACCTTCCTTGCTCCTCAGGTGTCCCCGGAGCCAGAGGGGACATCCTGCGATGGCAGCCTGAGCCAAGCAGTATGCACAGGCCCCTCCCCTGGAAGCCGCCAGCAGCAGCTGCAGGTTCACCAGCTTCCCTCTCCCCAGCAGAGTCTCCCCGGGTCCCTGTCCCCCAGGCCGGTGCCCTGCAGGTGCTGCCTGGGAGGGAAGTCCATCAGGGTGGAGCAGGGCCAGGAGGGACCCGAGGCGGTGGCCTGGTCCTGCTCTGGCAGCCCCCTGCTGGCCCTGGGTGAAGCTCTGCTGCAAACCTGCAGAGCACCTTGGAGGAGAGGCTGGTGAAGATGGCAGGGGGCGGAGCTCAGCCTCAGGTAGACCTGGAGCAGCACTTCCCCAGGTGGAGAATCCTGCCCACCGCACCCTCCTCCCAAGACCTACCTGGTGGGGTCCTTTACAAGGACCTGCCCATGCCGGAGGACTGCACCCGGTTCTTCCAACCAGCCCCAAAGAAGGTTCTCACCTGGAGCCGACGCGGCCTCCCTGGACACACGTGATGATCGATGGGCGGCCACAGCTGCAGGTGTCAGCCTGGGTGGGGCCGTTGGCATCTGTGGCTGCCCAGGACCAACCCACGACTAGAGCTCACCCAGCACCGAGGCCAGCCCCACGGTGTTCCCAAAACACTGCTTTAAATTGATCTTTCAGGAAAAGAGAAGCAGGCTCTGAATTTTGACAGCAAATAGCACAGGAGGTTTGATATTTTTGTGTAAAATGTGTTTATTATGGAGAGAAGAGCCCCCCCTGCAAGGAGAGCTGTCTCTTAGAGCCTCCTGCAACTCAGGCGCATTCAGAGCTGCTTTTCCATCATGATTGATTCGGGCAACCAGAGAATTAATTGGTTTAAATGTTCCGACCTGAAGGCAAGCTTCGCGTGATGGATGCACACGTCTGGCACAGGGGGACGATCAATAAAACTTGTAGGATAAATAAGGAGTGAAGAGCTGGCTGGGGGGGGGCTGTGCCCGGCCACCCCCCCAGCCCTTGCCCTTCAGGCGGGAGGACGGCAAGGTCGGCCCACCTGTGCTCAGCCTGGGGGACTCAGAAGGACAAGGCGTCCAGGGGAGGAGGCAGGCACAGGGCTGCGGCCCTCAGCATCCCTCCCGGCCCTCGGTGTCCCTCTCCGGCAGAGAAAGGACAAATGCAGCAAGAGGTAGCCAACCCCCAGCCTCTCAGCCTCTCAGCCTCTGGAGACGCTCCCCAGCCTCAGGGTGGTCCGCGGAGACGCTCTGTGGAGGAGCCTTTCACCTCTCTGCAAATATTTCCCTGTTTTATGTCTTTTAAAAACCTCTCTGCCTTCCTCATCAAACGTGTTGTTAGAAAGATCCCGTGAGGGGCCTGGGGGTAGCTCATGGGGGGCGCTTGCCTGGCATGGGCAAGGCCCTGGGTGGCTGCAGTGCCCAGCACGTCCTTGCAGTGGGCTGGGAGCAGGACCGAGGTGGCAGGAGGGCACAGGAGGGCCAGCAGCACGAGGTCAGCAGGGGCCAGTGCACGTGCGTCAGGCTCCTGCACGTGTGCCCAGGTAGGCATGTGCACACGCATGTGCCGGCCCGCACGGGGAGGCTCCTTTGGGGACTGCTGCCTGCTGAGAAAGGAGGGGACAGCTGCCTCCCGGGCCAGGCGTGGGGCCTGGGCTGCACTGAGAGCAGGGTGGCTCCCAGGCCCAGAGCCACGGCGAGGCCCCAGGTTTTGGGGGACCTCAGGAGGAGCTCCTGAGCAGGAAGAGGGCTGAGTGCTCCTGTCCCCTACGCCCACCCTCACTGGGTGGCTTGTGGCACCCTTCCTGGGGATTCCTGTGGGCACCAGCCCTTGGGGCGGGAGGCCATGTCCCCCAGCTCTGCCCTCAGGTGCTTGGGGACCCTGCTCTGCCGCCAGTTTTCTCTCCCACCTCAGGAATCACCATCTTCCTGTCTCCACTTGGAGAACAGAAGGCTCCCGTCGTCCTCACAGATCGTCCCATGGGTCCTTTGCTCCGGAGCAGCAGAGGCGCGTCACACGTGGGAACCTGCCCCCAGGAGGGAGGCCACGGGGCAGCAGGTTGGAGGCTGGCCACGAAGGAAGCTTCCCGCCATGCTGCCCGCGGGCCTCTGCTCGCCGAGGAGGGTGCGCCACCTTGGAGAAACAGGGTGACCTAGGGAGGAGGTGGGCTGGCCTGGGCCTCCCTGGGCAGGGTCCACTTCCCTGCAGACGCGGGGTCTTGGCCAGCGCTGGGCTCAGGCCGGAGCCCTGCTCGTGGCCCGAGTGGCTTCGGCTCCTCCCTGTGTGGGGGCCAGGTCCTCCTGGGGGCGCTTCCTGAGAGCGACTGTCCGAGGGCCGAGGGCCGGGGGAGCTGCCTGAGACACACCTGACCCCCACCTGGCGGGAGGGGGTGGGACGAGGACAGGCTCCTCCCGCAGCGTCGGTGCCCCCCACCCCTGCACACTGCTCAGGGAAAGGAAGGGTCCCTTCTGTCCCCTTCTCCAGGGTCCAGAGGGACTGGGGTGGAGCCTGGGGTGAGATGAGTGGCTGGAGCAGCACCGAAGGCCACCAGGAACGTCACAACTGGGTCCCCGCTTGCTTACCACCAGGTGTCCTGCGAGGGACAGAAGATCTTTAAAAACCAAGATAAATCTCACATAACACGAAATTAACCGTCTTTAGTGTAAAAACTGCTGTATGAGTTGAGAATAGTGTGACCTGTAGGAACTGGGCACCTTCAACAGGGACCGCTGGCCAGTCCTGTGGCAGTCACTGCTGGGCAGCCACCTGCCCTGGCCCGTTCCCACAGCGTCTTCACCTGTGATGGGGACCCCTGCCCCCCGTGGCCCCCTGTCCTACGGTGTGCTGTTGTGGACATTCCACAGGAAACGACACCACGTGTGTCCTGGGCCTGGCTTCTTTCACTAAGTGTCATTTTCAAGGACCGGAAGCTTCTTCTTTCAAGGCTGAGCAGCAGTCCCTGAGTGGACGGCCAGTGGCTTATTGTCCCTCCATCTGTGGGGCAGCTGGGCACTCTCCCACGTTGCCCGGTCCTGAGGATGTGGTGTGTGGACATCTGCGTGTGAGTTTTTGTTTGAACAAACACCTGCTTTCAGTTCTTTGGGGAAAACACTCCACCTATGTATTTTTTAAAGCAGAGCCACGGTCAGTGGGAAATGGCCGCGAAGGGATGTGCTCACCCCACGGAGCCCCTCCCAGGCGTGCTTCCCAGAGAGAAGGCGTTCGGCTGCGCCCTCCCTCGCCCTGGGCCACTTTCCTGAGGAAAGGACACCAGGCCCTTTGGCGATCCCCCAGGAGTTCGGTCCTGTCTGCCTGGACGGGCCGCGAGGAGGCGGTTAAGACTCAGTGGTTCTAAGGCCGGGACCTGACCCGCGTAGGCAAGGTGCTCATGACTGAGGCCAGGGCCTTGCCCCGTGTGGACGAGGCTGCTGGAGTCTGAGGGCCCCCTAGGCGACTGTGGGCCTCTTTATGGGGTCTTCTGAAGCACCCACGATGCTGGACCCTCCCGGTGGAGCAGAAAGAGCCCTCGGTGCCGAGGGGCTGATATGGGCACGAATCCAGGTGGGTCCTATGGGCTGGTCCGGTGGGAGGCCACATGGGGTGGACATGGGCCTGGCAGAGAAGCTTGGTGTGACCTGTGGGGACCCGGAGGACCCCAAAGGCAGGTGGGACATGTGGGCCAGTGGGTTTCCCTGAACTTACACCTTGGTGAGGCTGCAGGGCACCGGGTAGCTCATGGGTAGGTCTGGGAATGAAGCTCCTCTCCAGTGGCCACTTGGTATGTCCTCGCCAACTGAGAGTCCAGGGGGCAGAGCAACAGCAGGTTGTGTGTGCTGGACACCTGAGGGACCCTGGCTGTGAGTGGAGTGGTGCTTCTGAGTTCAGAGGTGACTGTGCTAAGAGGTCCCGAGGGTGAGCCCTAATCTGAGACGCAGAGGAAAGGAGAAGGGAGGGAGTGACCTCCCTACCCACCCAGGGAAAGGCGGCAGGAGGGGCCGGGGCTGTGGCTCATGGCAGAGCGCTCGCCTAGCAAGCTTGAGGCACTGAGTTCGATCCTCAGCACCACATAAATGTAAAGATATGTGTCCACTTAAAACTAAAAAATAAATATTAAAGAAAAGAAAAGGTGGCAGGAGGGGTTGGGGAGAAGGCCACCACCTGCCAGAGCCAGGCAGCCATCGCCTGATACAAGAAAATTTCTGCTGTTTAAGCACCTAGTCTGGGGCTTTCTGTTACAGCAGCTGGAGCTGACTAATACACCTGACTAGTTGAAAGGATCTGGGCTGGATTGCCTGTTTCCCTAGAGGAGAAGGACCCCACCCCCACCATTGGGGTGAGGTCAGACTTTGTCTTTACATAACATTTTATCTTTTGCTCTCTGTGGATCTCCACACATTAATTCTGAGTTTTAAAATAGGGGCTGGGGCTGGGGCTGGGGCTGTAGTGGGGCTGGGTTGTGGCTAAGTGGCAGAGGGCTTGCCTCGCATGCGTGAGGCCCTGGGCTCGACCCTCAGCACCACATAAAATAGGGGCTTTGCCTGTTTTTCCTGGAAGTCAGGTTGTTGGCTCCCCTCCACGTGCTCTCTACTCAGGGTGCTCACCTCACTGCCGTCCCCCGTTCCTGTTTCTAGTAATCCGGGTCTGGAGAGGTCCTGGTTGCCCAGCTTGGGCAGCCCAGAACTGGTCTTTGCGGAAATGCCCATACTGCCCACTAGGTGCCAGGGTTCCCCCACAGATGGTACAGGGTGCAGGAAAGAGAGTGTCCAGCAGGGGGCAGCTCGTGCTTCCTTGGAGCGGTGGGAAGGCAGAAGGGTGTCTCCTCTCCACCCGCTCCCTGGTGTGCTCCCTGGTGTGCTCCCTGGTGTGCTCCCTGGTGTGCTCCTTGGTGTGCTCCCTAGTGTGCTCCCTGGTGTGCTCCCTGGTGTGCTGGGAGGCGCTTTCCGGGGTTGCCCTCTGCAGCGTCCTGCAGTGGCCACTGGGGCTGTCTCGAATCAGGATGTTTTGTTTAGGTGTAAAATCCATGCTCAAATTTGAAGCCTTCCTGGAAAAACAAGTTGACACTCCCACATGGCTGCCGGGGAAGTGGCACTGGATGTTCTGCACTCAGGGAATGTGCCCTGTGGGGGCTGCATGTCTGCTGACGGTCCCCCACAGAGCAGCAGCTGGAAGAGCCGCACCTGTCCACCTCTGGCCACCTGGAGGAGCTGGTGGGTGTGCGGCTGAGCACCGTGGGTGCTTCCCAGGGGTGTGACTGGGGCTCAGCTGGCTTGGGGTCACCGCCGTTTCCCTGTCCCCTGCTCTGCCTTGTGCACACCCAGCTCCTTTCCACAGTGAGCAGCAGGTGGGGCTGTGGGCAAGGAGGGAACACACCTGCACTATTCCTGCTGACCAGAGTGGACCCCAGAGCCACTCTGCCCCCAGACAGTCCCTCCTCCAGGTCGGAGTCCCTTTGCAGTGGGTCACCCCAAGGGCACTGGCCCGCAGGCTGCAGGCTGCTTTGGCTGGGCCTGTTGGAGCTGAGCCCAGGTGGTGGGTCGCTCACCAACACAGGTGTGCCCTGGGCTTGGGCTTGCCAGAGCGGGAGGCTGCCCTGCCCTGGTGGGCTCCCAGTCCAGCCGGAGGCCCCGGAGGAGCAGGTGGTGGTTACTGGTTCGTATGGGTGCTGGGGGTGGGGAGAGGATCGGCACCCAGCCTGGGACAGGGTCTCCTGGGGATGGGGCAGGGGCAGGGCCTTCAGGTAGGAGGAGCTGTGGCTGCCGTGAGGGACCTGGTGAGGGGACAGCCTGCCTCAGGGAGCCCTGGAACCAGAGCTCCAGGGGGTGGGTGGTGAAGAACATGGAAAATAATTCAAAGATGTTTCCCTTAAGCTTTCGTCATTTAAGATCCCAGGGCTCAGCCACGGGGAAGGAACCCCACCTGCCTGGCACCTGACCCCCACCCAAGTGGGCCAGCTGACCCCATACATAGCCCCAGGTAACTCCCTATTCACTCTCCTGTCCCACCCTGATGAATCAGCCCCCACAGTGAACCCCAGAACCACCCTCCTGTCCCACCCTATAGAAGCCTAAAGCCCCACCGTTTTCTGCCCCCAAACGAGCCGTGCCAGGGGCTCAACCAGGTGACTCCACCGCTGAATCCGGAATAAAGCAAAGGCTGCTGACACCTCACCCCGTGTCACCTGTGCTCCCAGGGGCGGCTGAGTGACGAGACTGGAAAGAGTGACGAGACTGGAAAGAGTGACATGGAGCATTTTAGCTAAACCTGGAGTGGGCCAGACCCCAGCGCCCCCTCCCGCCATGACCCCTCCAGCCCTGGGCTCTCACTTGGCGGCTGGTGGCTGAGGCAAGGGCCCTGGTGACCCTGGTGACGTGCCACTCCACGGGGCAGGGAAGTGGAGCTGAGTTCCGAGGGAGCCTTTCTCTTGGCCACGGTGCCTGTCCAGGGTGAGGCAGCTGTGGAGAAGACGCCTGGGCGCCTTGGGGGACAGTTGGAGCTGAGGTGCATTCGGAGGTTTGGAGTCCGTTCCGGCAACGGGACAGCTGGGCGGCTTGAAGAGCCCACGCCACTTCCTCACGATCTGGAGGCTGAAGTCAAGACTGAGTCCAGCCAGCAAGACTTCTCCTTCTGAGCCTCTCCTGGGCTTGCAGATGGCCACCTTCTTGCTGTGTCCTCACATGGACATTCCTGTGCATGGGCTCATATGCAGAGTGGACACCTGCATGCTCTGAGGCCCCGAAGTCCTTGAGAAGTATCTCCAGGGCCATGTTTGTGCAAAAAGCCAGAGATGTCCCAAATCACTGTGTGTAGGTGGGTAAGCGGTGCTGTGCTCACAGTAGAGGGACAGCCATGGACAGGATGGTCTTCTAACACAGGCCCAGGAGGACAAGCCTCCCCCTGCCCCGCCCCCCCAACATGACACAAAACAGCTGAGGTTGAAAAGGCTCAAGGAGACAGCGTGGCTCAGGTCCACGTCCCTGTGATAAACCGCTCATGGGGGTCAGAGGGATTCAGGCCGCGCTGGTCTCGGGCTGGTGGGAGGCAGGAGCGGGGCGGGGAGCGTGGAGTCAGTGTGTTGTTCTTGGGTTGGGTAGCTGGAGCCTAGGTTGTCCTCAATACTCGAGTCAGCTGACAAGGTGCACGCTGGCCCACAGCCTGCTGGGAAATGACAGGCTCGAGTCACAGGCCGCGTGGCTCAGAGAGCAGAAGAGCCAGGGCCCAAGTGGCACCTGTTGGTGACCCTCCTGGCTGTCTGTGGCAAGGAGCCTTTGTGCAGCGGCCTCTGCGGGGCCTGGGTCTGAACCAGGTGGCTGTGCAGGCAGAGGAGGCATCGTGACCGCTGGCCCCAGCCCTGTCCCTCATGTGACGGTGAAGCCAGATTCACAGATGGCTGGTGAGGGCAGCTAGGAGAATGGGGTCTGGTGGAGAAGACGAGTCCAGGGTGGGCCTGGGAAGTCGGAAAGAGCCCAGGAGAATGGCGTGTTTGCGTCTCCAAAGCCCTTTGACACTCCCCCTCCCCAAAAGGTGTTAATGACTGCCCCCCCAATCCCTGCAGGGCCTGGTGCTGGGCAGACAGGGAGCAGACATGGCCCCCCGGGGCTGCCGTGCCCTTCCTGCCCAGCACCCCACGAGGTCCTTCTGGCCAGCTGCTGGCCCCCTGCCCACCCCTCCGCATCCCTGGTCACTGGGCAGGATGAGGGGGAAGACAGATAAGGGAGAGGGTGAGGGGGAAACAGACTATAAAAGGCTGGCCTTCCTCCTCCAGGGATTCCGCCTTCGGGTCCCCTTGGCCCCGGGAGAAGTCTGCTGTACTGTGCTTCAGTAACGCTTCTTACTTCCTACCCTCGCTGGCCTCCGCCTGCCTCTTGGGGGTGACACGTCAACACTGGAGGACGCAGGACGCGGCTGGGTAACGGTAACTGGCAGTATCAATAGTTGACTCTGGGCAGCGGTGGCTGGTCTGCAGCAGGAGGAGGTTGGGCAACCATGGAGGTCGGTGGGCAAGGGCCAGCCTGTGTCCTTCCAGGGAGCACAGGGGACTTGGGGCCAGGAGTGTCCTCGCTCTGTTTCTATTAAAAGCAAAACATAGGGCAGAGGGGTGGGAGGGGGAGGGAGGGGGAGGGGTCATTAGTGACGGTGGAATGGGATGGTCACTATTATCCACAGTGCAGGTATGAAGACACGAACTTGTGTGACATACCGTGTACAACCAGAGATGAAAGACTGGGCTCTGTATGTGCCCTGTTCTAGAAGCATCAGCACTGACTGGCTGGTGGGCTCCAGGGACCCTGGGGAGGACAGGACAGGCCTGAGCCCTGCTGCCCAGAGCTTACCTTCTGGCTCAGGTGTGTGGCCACAGGACCCAGGGAGTGCTGGCAGAGGGCATTCAGGGAGCAGGAGTGGGCACGAGGCCTGGCTGGTGTCTCTGCAGAGAGCACCACCATGGCCAGAAGGACGCCCACTGCATGAAGACCGAGGACCAAGGTGGTGACCAGCAAAGCCCTGAGGTGTGGCCAGGCCGGTCGTGGTCGGAGCTGGAGGACTGAGCTCTGCAGTTTTGACCTCCGTGAGCGCCGTCCAGCCGCTCACTGCCGGGAGACCTCTCCGGTCACTGTGCACATCTTCTTGTCCTTCCCCTGGACAAGGCCAGGGTGACAGCGACAGTGTCATGGCTGAGAGGGGATGGGGGCCCAACAACTGACCAGGGTCAGCTCCCGGCTCGCAGGTCACTGGCCCACGTGAGGTTCTTCCCTCTCAGCTTCCTCACTGCAGAACAGGGGCAGTGACAGTCCCCAGAGCTGTCCCCAGGCTCAGCGTGTGCCTGCTGCAGGATCTGTGCCATCTGGGGGTCATTTGACAAAACCAGGAGTATCTGAGTCTGAAGGCTGTGGAGCTGGGGCTCCCTCGTGTCCAGGGCTTGTTCCTCCCTGTGCCTTCCTGGGTGGAACCTCGGCCGCTCCCCAAGTGCCTCTTGCTGCCCCTCTGCGCCTGGCTTCCACTTCTCCAGTCTTTAGCCAGATGCAAAGGGACCACGTTATTGTGGTCACATGACACTGTGCGTCCTGCCTCCCGTGAAGGACAAGGACAGCAACTAGACCCCAAGCTCAGCTGCCTGCCGTGGAGCAGCTCCACCCGCGGCCAGTAGCTGGACCTCCAGGAGGCAGCAGGTGCCGCGGCAGTGGCTGCCTGACCGCGGCCGCTGGTGGAGCAGCCGTGCTTTTCCCGATTCCCAGGAAAACTCGAGGCTCCCTGCACCCACTGGGCAGGTTGTGGACGGGCCCACGCCCACCAGGATCCTGCTCTGTTCCCTCCAGGCAACCCCATCAAGGACACTGGCCCCTGCCCGACCCCTCTGGAGCCTCTCCTCAGCCTTCCAGAGGCTCCCCTACCCCTCAGCTAGGCCTTGCTTTGGGGCTCCCCCTCCCCGCAGGCTGCTCCCTGCACCAGCCCGTGGTCTGAACCCCGCTTCTTGGTAAGTGTGCCCCCCATCCCTGCAGGGCCTTGTGCTGGGTCATCCCGGGGCAGAGGGGTGGCCCGTGTGGACCTGCGCCCTGCTGAGGATCGCTAGGGCCCTCTGGCGCCCTCACACGCAGTCCTGCACCGTCTCCCTGGCCTGCAGGGCCTGGGTCCCTCCAGGCTGGGCTCACCCACATGGGGTCCCTCCCCTGCCACACACTGGTCACCTGCTTACTGCCAACCTTATGGCCGGGAGGGTGTGGAGGGCCACCAGGCCCCAGGCCACCATCCAGCCTCCATCGGCCACCCACATTGCCTCTGGCCCTCCGTTGTCGGTGTCCCTCCTACGTCTGCATCTTATCTTCTGAAGAGCCACCAAGTGGTCCTCACACCCAGCTTGGCTGAAACTCGACTCCGTCTCCTCCTGGAGCCCCCGCCCGGGCCGGGGAGGCCCTGCAGCCCCGGCCCCAGCCTGGCCTAGTCACAGGGCTGAAGGTCTAGCCTCAAGAGGCCTCGCCTCCTCTCCCCATCCCTACTGCCCAGGTCTCCCCCCAGCTCTAGCCAGACGGGCTCTCCCTGGGCCTTCCTGACTGGTCAGTCTGACCACACTGCCCTCTGGTCAGAACTCTGCAGCTGCGAGGCTCAGGCTCTCCCAGCGTGGTCCCTCCTGACCCTGGCTGGCTGGCTCCTGTGTTCTTGGGCACTCCTCCTCTCTCTGTCCAGGGAGAAGCCCACCCAGCCAGGCTGTCTCCCCTGCTCTGCCCAAGGGCCCTCCAGGAAGCACCCTCCTGCAGGGCCCCCTAAGACCCTGTGTGCACGCACCTCTCCCAGTCTGACCACTGGGTGCTCCGTGGGAAAGGCCCCCTAAGGGAGCACGCCGCCTTCCCGGGGGCTCTGTACATAGTCCACTGCCTAATGTAGGCCGAATAAGTGAGAAAGGGGACGCTGGGCCCTAAGACTTCTGTCATGGCTGCTCCTAGCCACAGGCCCTCTGCCATGTGGGCGTCTCTCTTAATGCCTCCTTTCCCACAGGAGCTGTACCTGGCTTGCCCTCTCAGCCCCCTCTGCCCTCCTGCCTTGGAACCTGCCACCACTGGACCGTGTTGCCATCCTGAAAATCGGCCACCAGAGGGTGGTGTGAGCCCACTGATGGTGGCTGGTGGCTGGGGAGGGCAGGGAGAGGGTAAGGGGGCCTGCTGCCTGGAGTCTCCCTGTCCTCCGGGCTGCACAGACCTGGCCTGCAGGGGGGAGGCCGCACCTGCTCCTGGAGGGTTGTGGGCCGGGGCTGCTGGGGGGCAGGGGTGTGAGCAGGGTGACTGGAGGGACAGCAGGGACAGGCCGCCTGGTGACAGTGGCCTGTTGACTCTGCCTGTGTTCTGGCCTCTGTCCCACCGTGGCCCTCAGTGCTCGTAGGAATGGCCACAGGGCTGGACGGAAGCACGTTTTCCTGACCCTGGGACATGGCACTGTCTTTGGGCTTGTCTGGGGGGCACCGGGCCACCCCCAGAAATCCCACTGCCCTGGGCCATGCCCCCCGACAGTCTTGTGTGGGAAGCGCTGGGCGGGGTGGGACAGGCCAGGACAGCGGGCCCTGACGTGGTCCAGGCTGGGGTGGGCAGGGGAACTGATGAACCAGGAGGTGGAATTGAAGTCCTCATGTGTGTGTGAGGTCTCCAGGGGGGACAGTGAAGGGAGGAGGGAGGGGAGCCCGCTCAGGTGACAAGGACGGTGGCTTTCCCCGAGACACCCTGGGACAGCCCAGGTGAGGGGGCTGGGGTGGGGCCACTTGGAGCCAGGCTCTTGGAGAGGCCTCGAGGACCAGGCGCTGAGGGGTGGAGTGGAGGGAGGCAGGCAGACAAAGGGACAGAGACAGAGGAGGACGGACGGTGGGACAGAGCTGGTGCCCTGCCAGTCCTTCAGGTGGCGGGGAGCTCACAACCTGCACCCCTCCAAGTGTGCGCAGCCACAGCTGCCTCCCCTCTGGTGCTCGGCCGCCGTCGAGCGTGTCCCTCTGAGGAGCACGCCTACCTCCTCCGCTGCCTCCACCCGGGCCCCCGGCCTCCCGAGCATGGCAGAGGGCCTCTGCTGTCTCGGAGCCTCTGCTCCCCCTGGGCAGAGGCCTGGTGGCCTAGGGGCACTCTGGGGCCCTCCTCTCCGCCTCTTCTCTGGCCACGGGGTCTAGCTGAATGTGACTTCCTGACCCCGGGCTTCTGCCCTGACCCCTGCACTGCCAGCGCCGGTGCTGCCCTGAGGTCCTGCTGGAGCTTGAGCTCTTTGTGCACTTCCTGGTGGCCTGTCCCTGCAGGGCAGCCTGGAGGTGGGGACTCCGCTCGCCTCTCACCCCAAGCCCAGGATGCGGATCCTCATTGGAGCACAAAGGCGTTTGTTGACTGAAAGGAAAGCTGCTCCAGCTCCTGGTGTGGCCTGCCCCACCACGTCTCCGTGTCCCCATCTGCATGCCATTGATACCAGCGTTTGTTGGGGACCAATCCACACGGAAGGCTGAACTAGTGTCTGCCCGCCACCGTCAGCCAGACCCCGGGGGCCATCTGGGGTCACTGCTCACAGGTCAGCATGTGATCTGGGCCAGGGCCTCCTGGGTGGTCCCTTCCACCAGGGTGGGAGGAGGCCAGCCAGGTGGGCTCCCAGGTGAGGCAGGGAGCTCCAGGACAAGCAGGGGTCAGCAGCACTGTGGGCAGAGTACGGAGGAGCCTCCCCCTGGGGAGGACAGGGCCCCAGGCTGAGGGCACAGGCCTGGGGTCAGCCCTCCCCCCGGAGTGCCTGCCACTCGGTCCCTGAGCCAGAGTGTCCTGCTCCCTGCAACTAAGCTGGCACTGGGCGTGCCGGAGTGGACCTGGCCTGGCTTCCCTGCTGGGCTGGATCCTTCCCACAGACTCGAGTGTGTTTTCATTTCTCCCAACCTGACTCAGACATCCCCCTTGAGAAACTGGGTCATTAAACAGGGAGCCCCAGCTGGCTGGGCTCACGATCCCTCCCGTGAACCGCCCCCTGTTCTTTTTCTGTTTAACAAAATGAAGGTTCCTGGGGCTGTCCCCTGGACATCTTCCCAGTGCCCAGAGAGTTCCACATGTGGACAGGCGGGAGGCTGCAGGGCAGCCTGGAGCAGAATTCTCCACTGGGGTCTATGAAGCCTCAGTGGGGGCTGGTCTCCCCTCCTCCCCTCAGAAGGTTGGTGACGGGGCCTGGGGAGGGAAGGGGTTTGCCCAGGGTCACCACGTGCTGAGACAGGCACGAGTCTCTCCACACCTGGGCGCTGGCCACGGTGCTCTGGCATCCCCTGGGTGACACAAGCTGATGTCTTTCTGGGCTCCGCTCCCTCACTTATAAGTGACCATTCCCACCTCCTGGTGTGTCAGGGGGCCCTGGATCCAGATGCCACAGGATTCTGGGGATGGCCACTGCTGCAGGTCCCCAGCCCACTGCTGCCTCCTAGGTGCCGGGGACACTCAGGCGCTGAGACTCGGAGCCTCCATTTCAATCAGTGCAGCCTGTGGGACCTCGGCGGGGGATGGCAATGCCCTGCCCTGGTGGAGGGTGTCACTGTGGCCGCGTCAGCACCCTGGGCTGTGGCCCAGGCAGTTCCCGCCCCTCACCAGCCTCAGTCTCTCTGTCTGGAAATTGAGGAGCTTTGTGTGGGACTCAATGACGTACCACCTCCTGTTGGATGCCAGGCAGGAAGACGGGGAGGCCGGGCCTGGGGACGAGCTGAACCTGAGGAGGCTGGTTATGAGCAGGGCTGCTCTGGGCCCTTCTGAAATTCCCAGCCTTTGCCTCTGGGAGTTTTCCTTGGAGAAGGAGGGGACAAATGGGGCCCAGAGGGTCATGGTGTCACCAGGGCAGGGACCTGCCTCCCTGAGCTGCAGGGTTTCTCCCTCTTGGAGACTCCGTGGCCAGGGCCACCAGGGCCTCTGCGAGGCTGGGAGGAGCATTGCAGGAGCGGCTGTGCAGGGCTGGGAGCAGCTCAGACCTCGGTTCCTGTTGGGATGAGATCTCCCTGGCTAGTCCCCTGACGAGGACAAGGCTGCCCGACTCCAGGGAGGCGCACGCAGGCTGGAGCACGCCTGGCCCTGGGCTGGGCTTGGCAAATGGCCCTGCTTCTCCAGGCTAGCTGTCCTCAGGCCTCTAGCCTTGGCTCCAGGCCCAGGCCCTGCCTGCTTACTTCCTGCCCTCCTCTAGCATCCGTGATCCCTCCACTAGGTGCTGGGCACAGACCTCTCTCCATACACCCATCCACCTGTGCACATGCATCATCCACCCCAACCACCCATGTGCTGGTCCACCCACCTGCCCTCACACCATCCAGCCACCCACCCACCCACACACCAACCCACCCATGTGCTGGTCCACCCACCTGCCCTCACACCCATCCATCCACCCACCCATCCGTCAACTGTCCATTCATGCCTTCTTCCTTCTTCCCATCCATCCATCCATCATCTGCCCATCCACCCACTGACCCATGATGGGGATCTACCTGCATCTGTGCATCTGCCCCTCTACCCGTGCATGCATCCTTCTGTCTGTCCGCCCTTCCACCCACCCCTTCATCCACATTCTACAAATGCTTTTCTTGGAGAATTCAAACACATCCATCTCGGGCTGGGGTGGGTAGGGAGAGACCACAGGGAAGGGCCAGACAGTGCCTCCCCTCACAGAGCCACAGTCTTTTGGGGTGACAGACAGGTAGGGCTGTGCCCACAGATGTGGGGAAGGGTGGGTGGGGGCAGCCAGGGTGCTGATGAGCTTGGGGGGCCCCTGGATGGAGCGAGGCTGGGATGCAGAAGGCGTCTGCTGGGCCAGCCCAATTCTCCCCAGGCATCTCCTGATATGGCGTGGAGGAGACAGCACCACGAGTCTGTGACGCCCGCCCACATGGGGGTGGTGCCACCAGCCTGCCCACCCGCCATCTGCCTCGTTCCTTCCTTCCCGAGTGTGCCGGAGCCCGTGGGCTGCCTGGCTCCCAGCGCGGTTGCCAGCTGCATCCGTGGGCCCTGGACTCTCGTGTCCTGGTGGAGAAGGCCCTGGAGCGCTCCTGGGAAGGGTGGGATGTCCCATGGCCACAGTCTGCAGCGGCTTCTGCCCTCGGGGTGGTTCAGCTGTCACCGACTGGCAGGTGGCGAGGCGGGTGGCAGAGGCAGGCGGTCGGGCCTCATGGAAGTGTGCACCGTCGGCCTGTGGCCCGTGCAGAGCCCTGGACGGGCAGAGCTGACCTGGGGTCCAGAGCGACTCAGCTTCAGCCTCCCTGGAACCTGGGAGGACTGGGATGAACCCAGAGGCAAGGAGTGGGGTGGCCTCTGAGGCGGCACCCACAGGTGCGGTGGGGCCAGCCCACACAGGGAGCTGAGACCGGAGCCCACCCTTTGCAGGCCTTTCTGCGAGGGCTTCTGAGGTCCGACTCAGGCCCGCCCTACGGGGAGGACTTTCCTCCTTCGGCGGCTCTGGGGAGCTCAGTCTCCGCCGCCCACCCCAGGAGGCCGCTCTGTGCCACCCTTGGCTGCGGGTGGGTCTGGGCAAGTCCCTCCCTGGAGCACGATCACCATGTGGGGGTGGACATCCCTAGCCATGGGAGACGCCCCTGTGCGTTGTAGGGGTGAGCAGCATCCCTGGTCCCCACCATTGCACGCAGTAGCACCCCTCAATCTTGAGAACGAAAGCATGCTCAGATGTTACCAAGTGTCCCCTGGTGGGCAGAATGGCCCCTGTGGAGAGTCGCTCTGCCGTTGTGAACGGCACACTCTCTCCGACCTCCTGTGCTCACGGGCGGGGGGACAGCATCCTCCCTGTGGGACACTCCTGCCCAGCCAGGCCCCTCCCGTCCCTGGGCTGCCTCTGCTTCTGCCGCCTGGCTGTCCAGCTGCTCCAGGTCAGATCATCCTTCTCTAAGTGCTGACTCGGCAGAGAGAGGACAGGCTGGAGGACGCAGGAGGACAAAGGAAGAGCCGTGTTCTCCCAGGTGGGCAGGTCTCCTGGCACGAGTGTGCAGCCGTCCCTCCCAGCCGGTCAGGGAGCTTTGCCCTCTGAAGGGGGGGCGTTTTGGGCTTGGTGGCCTGGTTTCTGGGTGACAGGGGACAAAGAGGGCACAAGTGTGAGATCCTAGTGTGGGGCACATCTCCTCGTGTCATCTGGGGTGGACAGAGTGTCCAATGGAAAGCAATGCAGGGCCTCTAGGGAGCTGAGGGGTGGGCACTGGGGACTCTGGACTCTGGGGGGTGGATTTGGGGGTTCAGAAGACACAGGACTCTGTAGATTGTGGAGAAATACAGAAAGTCAAAGGGCCTCAGGAAGCTTCTCTGTGCATGTGATTGACCTGGCCCAAGTTTTTAAAGATCAGAATTTATGAATTAATCATGGCTGTCAGTCTGGGGGTCTTGAGCTTGAGCCTGGCCGAGCCTGGGCATCGGGGATCCTCTCGGATTCAGGTTTCATAAAGAATGCTCAGAGGGGCAGGGTCATCTGCCCAGCAGCCCCTGTGCTGCCCACCCGGGGCCTGGAGGAGGATAGGCTGGCCCAGCCTTTCCAGGTGACTGTGGGTGGGAGTGGGTGTCCCAGGGATGTGCAGGAAGGGCCAGGGCAGGGCGGTGATGCTGTGTGACAGGGCCGTGTGCACAGGTGGGGCTCAGGCAGCCCTGAGGCTGACCAGGGCTCAGGACTGAGTGGGGCCCGAGGGTCAGCCACCCTCCCAGCTGCACTTTTCATGCCAGTCTGTGAGGGGCCCTGACCGTCGCCTGTTGCACCCACACGCTGCTGAGTCAGAGTCCCACACGTGCCAGGCCCCCACTTCTCCCTGCTCCTCCGCCCGCTGCTGTCCTGAGGCTCCCAGAGCTCCCGGCCCGACTCCGCCTGTCCCACCCCGGGGACTCCCGGCTGCACCCTCTCCAGCCTGAAGCTCCTGAGGGTGTGGGACTTTGCAGGCTCAGGCCAGCATTTGACACCTGGAGTTGTTGGCCTTGCCTTTGGGTGCCCCTCCTGCTCCCCCATGTCCCTGTCCCACCCTCGCAGGGACGCTGTGTGCCGCCTGCCTCTGGTTGTGCTGTGCCCCAACACCCCGTGCCTGCCTGTGCTTCGGGGCACAGCCTGGCCCACCTGGAGAGCCCCCACTCCCGCCTTCTCCCTCTCCACGTCCCTGTGCCCAGCACCACCAGGTGCCCACCGGGTGTGCCACACCCACGTGCACGTGCAGGGAACTGGAGGACCAGTGGTTCTTCAGGTGGGGGACCAGTCTCCAGCACCACCCTGACGGTCCAGCACATTTAGGACAGGGACTGGGAGGGCCAGAGAGGTCCCCGAGGCAGGGGCGAGTGTGGGGGAGCTGGTGCCGAATCTGGCCACGTGGAAGCTGCGGCCTGGACCCTCTCTCGGCATGTCCACCTCCCACCCTTGAGACCGTCCCCTGGGTCCTTGGGCCCTCTGGTGCTTCTCCTCACATCCCTCTGTGTCCTCTGGGGCCACCACCTGCACCCACTTCCTCTCCTACTCGCCTGCCCCTGCAGTGGGTGGTGGAGAACCTTCTGGAGACACTCACCTGGGGCTGGGGGGCTGGGGTGGGGGGCCAGGTGGGGAGTCAGGCAGGGGCCGGGCGGGGGGCCAGGCGTCCCTCAGCACCTTTGTCTCCCTGGGAGCAGGACCAGCTGCATGGTGCAGGCCCCGCTGTAGGAGGAGGGCACAGGCCCTCTGTCCAAGTCACTGAGGGTTAGCAGAGCAGTGTGAGCTCTGGGACCTGCAGCCCCTGAGGCCCTGCCAGGACCTGGGGGTTTCAGGGAGACTGTCCTTAGCTTGTCACTGGGGACTCTTCCTGGAGAAAGAGGGCCACATCGCACCAATTTTGTGATCAGCATTTTCCACACGTCTCTGGAAATCCCAGTGCGAAGAATGTGGCCGTCCCAGGGAGTGTTTGGTTGGGTGCCCGGTGGAGAAGTGGAAGGCCACTGCACGAGGACAGGCCACTGTGCTGAGACGAAGGCGGGTTTGTGTTGGCACAGCCCCAGGCCCGTGTCCTCAAGCTGGGGGACAAACTCTCAGACACCATTGGGCTCTTGGGGCCTCAGTTTCTTCCTCTGGGAGTTGGAGTCGGGAACAGTCTGTCTGTCGGCAGGACGGTTCTACCAGCCCTGGGTGAGCAGCTGCCCCAGGCTGCCACCTCCAGGTGCCCTCAGGGCCGGCGGCCTCCCTTCTCCGCACCAGCGCTTCCCGGACACGGCTCCCTAACCTCACGGCTGTCACTGTCATATTTATTTTATTCTTTTGCTTTGATCTATAAAAGGCCTGGAAATCCTTCTTCCAAAGGTGCTGGCTCCTGCCTCACTTTTTAGTAGTAAAATACAGCACTTAAACATTTCATGGGCTCACAGTAAATTTTTTATTAAGGAGACTCATGGGTTGCAGATTGGTGGCCTGGCTTGGCTTTTCTCTCCTGGGCTTAGGACACCAGGAGATGGACAGAGCCAGAGAGAAGCGCCAGGCCTTCTGCCCAGAAGTAGCCACAGCAGTGCCCCCGGGCCCAGCCACAGCCATGCCCCCATGCCCAGCCAAAGCAGTGCCCTGTGCCAGCCACAGCAGGGCCCCCATGCCACAGGCCCAGAGGGGCACCAGAGTGGGGAGGGTGCGGGCCTCTCTACACAGGAGTGCCCAGGAGGGTGCAGGGGATCCCAGGAGCAGTGCTGTGCCCGGCGGCTTCTCTCTACCCCACCTGGGCAGACTCCCCTCCCTTCTCAGAGGGGCAGCTGGGGCACAGGATGGACTCCCAGCTCGAGGGAGACTCGTAGAGCTGAGGTCCACTTGTGAAGAACCCTAGCTGGCTTGTCCATCCTCTCTCAGGACCAGCCTCCCCAGGGATGGGGAGAGCAGGCAGGCCTGAGGGCTAGACCCAGGGTGCACGAGACCCCTTCACATCCCCTCTCCTTAAAACCTAAGTGGCCACGAGGTCAATGTTGGGTGATGCCGTCACCTGACATGGGCCAGGCTGGCACTGAGGGCTCCCTGTCCCACTCTCAGGTGCAAGGCCACCTGGGTGATCACCCCAACCCCCAAATCCAGGCCAGTTTGCAGCACCCTGGTCTTCAGGCAGGAGATGTGACCCCGGAGGAGAAGCTGCTCGTGCTCACTGCCACACTGGGGGCACAGGGAGCCCTGCACACACACACACTGCCAGGAGGCTCCAGGCCCGGGCACACTGGGGCACAGGGAGCCCTGCACACACACTGCCAGGAGGCTCCAGGCCCGGGCACACGGGGGCACAGGGAGCCCTGCACACACACTGCCAGGAGGCTCCAGGCCCGGGCACACGGGGGCACAGGGAGCCCTGCACACACACTGCCAGGAGGCTCCAGGCCCGGGCACACGGGGGCACAGGGAGCCCTGCACACACACTGCCAGGAGGCTCCAGGCCCGGACACACTGGGGGCACAGGGAGCCCTGCACACACACACACTGCCAGGAGGCTCCAGGCCCGGACACACTGGGGGCACAGGGAGCCCTGCACACACACTGCCAGGAGGCTCCAGGCCCAGGCACACTGGGGGCACAGGGAGCCCTGCACACACACTGCCAGGAGGCTCCAGGCCCGGGCACACTGGGGGCAGAGGGAGCCCTGCACACACACTGCCAGGAGGCTCCAGGCCCGGGCACACTGGGGGCACAGGGAGCCCTGCACACACACTGCCAGGAGGCTCCAGGCCCGGACACACGGGGGCACAGGGAGCCCTGCACACACACTGCCAGGAGGCTCCAGGCCCGGGCACACTGGGGGCAGAGGGAGCCCTGCACACACACTGCCAGGAGGCTCCAGGCCCGGGCACACTGGGGCAGAGGGAGCCCTGCACACACACTGCCAGGAGGCTCCAGGCCCGGACACACTGGGGGCAGAGGGAGCCCTGCACACACACTGCCAGGAGGCAGGTGCCAGGGCAGGGGTTCCTCAGGGGAGTGCGCCACAGAGGAGCTGCTGATAGCCGGCTGGGAACAGTGTCCAGTCCACCCGCCCGGCGAGGACCCCATGGCTCCCAGGGCTGGGCAGGTGCTCAGGTCCTGCCTTGATGCTGGGAACTGCTAGGCCTGGATGAGGCCCAGGCTGGCCCTGAAGAGCACAGCAAAGAGGGCATGGATCAACATTCAACCCAAAGTCAGGAAATCTGGCCGACATGGAGAGATCCAGCAGTCACCCAGATGACAGGTAGGTGGCAGTGCTGAGATGGCTGAGATGGCTTCTGCAGGCTGGGAAAGCTGGAGGAAGCCTGGATGCATTGGGTGAGGTGTGGACACGGAGGGAGACCGGATCCAAGCCCAGGACAGGCCTGCAATGGCTGGGACGGAAAGCACACGGGTCAGACCTGCAGGACAGTTAGTGAACCTAAGTTGGCTAGTGGGGACCTCAGTGGGAAGAGGCCCCCTCGGGCACCCAGAGCACGCACGGCTAGAGGCCGGAAGAGGAGGCCAAGATGCCTGGGTAGGGATAGTGGCTGATGAATGCCCAACCGGATAACGCCTCAAACCCAGCACCAGGGTCCCAACGAGCCCCGGAGTCCCAACGAGCCCTGGGGTCCCAACGAGCCCCGGAGTCCCAAAGAGCCCTGGAGTCCCAAAGAGCCACGGGCACAGGAAGCAGGAAGAGGCAGAGAGAGCCCCCGAAAGCAAGTCTCTGGAAAAGAGTGATCAAGAGGAAGGCGTCAAAGAGCAGGAGGAGAGTACACCCAGAGGGACAGGCCAGTGAAAGTCCACCAGAGCAGGGGAGAAGGAGACGAGGTCTTGAAGGTCAGGGAGAAGGAAGGGGGGCACCTTTGACCCTCAGTGAGGACGCCTCCCAGAGTCGGGGGCAGAACTCGGCCTCCGCAGCCACACGAAGCTGAAAGAGGATCCAGCCTCTGCACAACAGGGCCAAAGGGGGAATCAGAGCTGACCAAGAGACGGCGGTCAGAGGACGGGTGAACGCGGGAGCACGTCCGCACACACACGCACACGGCACCTGTGCACGCACACTGCCTCTCTTACCATTTAGATCTCTTTGCTAACAACAGTGACATGAAGAGACATTTCAGTGCTTACACACGCCCAGCTCTGTCACACCTACGACCCTCTGCCCTCAAGGAAGCGTGACGGGCTGGGACGTTTTTCCATCTCATTCCACAGACAAAGATACCGAGGCCGGAGGGGTCACGTGACCTGGATGACCTAGCACCCTGCAGGAGCCAGAGCCTAGGTGGACGGCAGCCCTTGTCACTCCCCAAACTGTGCTGTGAGCACTCTAGTCCCAGACTCTCCACATCCTGCTCCCCCAGGCCCCTCAGCCCCAGGCTCCAAGCCCCAGGGGTCTCATGGGCACAGGAGGGCTGCTGGCCGACGCCCTTTCTTCCCGCCAGGCTTCCTGCAGCATCCACCAGAGCTTGCCGGAATCTCCGGGAGATGAAATATGGGCCGGGGCTGTTGCCATGGCAACCGCTCATCATTTATTGATGGTCCGAGTGCCCACTTGCTCAAACAACCGGGAGTGGTTTGCTGGTCCCCTCCGTGGCCCACAGGTGCTGGGCAGGGGGTGGGGAGGGTGGGGAGGGAGGGCAGTGACCCTGCACGCTGTCCTAGATGTCCCCTGACACCAGAAGTCATCTTTTCTGCTTCCTCTCCAAGTGCTTAGTCACACACCAGGTGCCTGCAGGCAGACCCCACCCTAGCCCTGCGGCTGGCCTGGGGCCCAGCAGGGGCAATCCCAGTATCCATGGCTGAGTCCCCAGCCATGCCACAACATGGCTGCCCGCCCTCCCATTCCACTGCACAGGCTGGCTGGCCTGCCTTGGTGTGTTCACCACCCACATGACGTGTGCTCAAGTGGGACCAGCAGCAGACACGGGAGGAGGGGCCACAGCTCGCAGCCGGCACGGCGGGCAGGGTGGGCAAACCCATGTCATCGAGAACGCTGGGAGGATTTTGATAAAAGTGACCACTTGTTACTGCTGTAAAACACACAGTACAAACTCACACCTGATCTTTCCAAGTGCACAGTCCTCTGCAGAAGCTGGTCCCAGTGCAGCGGTCACCACCGTCTGTCTGCAGAACTCTCACCTTCCTAAACTGACACCTGTCCCCATTAAGCACCCACCCCAGCCCCCTCCCAGCTCTGCACCCTCTGCTCTGCTTCCTGTGTCTGGATTTGATGATTCTGAGACCTCAAGTCAGTGGAGTGTGTGTGTGTGTGTGTGTGTGTGTGTGTGAGAGAGAGAGAGAGAGAGAGAGAGAGAGAGAGAGAGAGAGAGAGAGAGACTAGCTTATTGAACTTGGTACCGTGTCCATGAGGTCCCTCTGTGTTGTGGCCGGTGCAGGGACATGTCCTTCTTCTTAGGCTGATTAATAGTCCGCTGTGGGGAGGACCATGTCTCTCCCGCATCTGTTGACAGACACTCGGGCACTCGGTGGCTCAGCGCAAGAGCTGCTGCTGGGTGTGGGCCACGGGTCTTGCCTGGGTGTGTGGGGTCCTGGGGGCTCAGGGCTGGAGCTTGGTGGCCTGCATGAGGCTCTGAGTCCCACCCTCAGCACCCGGGGTTTGGGGAGGAAAAAGAGCCCTTGGGTGGGGCAGGTGCCTGTGTCTCCCTAGCCCTCTCCTGTCACAACAGCTCCTTCGAAGACCCCCTTCCTGCTGGATGACATTGGAGGCAGCCCGTGGTCTCTCATCTCTGACAGAGTGACCGATGGTGTGCTCTGGCCCGACGTCCTTGCACCTCTATGCTGTCTCCAGGGCCAGGCCCCACCCTCCAGGTGAGGCCTCCTCAGGTGGGAAGGGCCTGGTGCCCGCTCCCCCCTACCTGGCTCCGGCAGGGTCAGGGAGACAGGGAACAGAGGGCTCCATGGGCACCTTGCAGTGGGTCCTTGACAAACTCCTTGGAGGTTGCCTTGAACTGAGTGTGTCCCCTGGAGCTCATGGGGACAAACTGCTGTCACCTGGAACCACTGGGGCCTGGGTCTTGGACTTCCAGCCCCCAGGACTATGGGAAGTGCCTTTTTTGGCCGTCGGTCACCCAGTCTCAGGTCTGTGGTCCTAGCAACAACGTGCCAGAATGGGACTTCGTCTCCCAGGACTGCTCTCCCTCCAGGTGCCAGCCACCTGCCAGTGCCCCTCTCCTAGGGTCCCCTGGCCACTGCCACTGGCCTTCACGAGAGGTGTCTCTTTCCTGATGACCTGATCCAGGCTGGGTTCAGGCTCTGGATCCCTTCTGGGAGGACCCACTTGCCCCTCTGAAGGATGCAGCAACAAGGCACCGTCTTGGGAGGCGGTTTTGCTCGCCACGGCTCCTCCAGTGCCTCTGAGGCGCCCTCTTGGCAGCAGACAGCAGCCTCTCGACTCAGCCTAGGACACGGCGACCACGGGAAATAATTCTGCTCTGTAAGAGTTACCCAGTCCCAGGCATTTTGTTATAGCAGCACCAATGGGCGAGGACGGTCTCACGACTTCCCGGGTTGATAGAACGTGGTGAAGCGCCGAGGCTGGATTCAAAGAGCCCTGCAGCCTTGCTGGGGCCTTTTGGAACAACTGCCCTTGCAGCCCCGCCAGAGGCCTGGCTTCACGGCTGTGGGAGGCCCTCAGCCCTCGGAGCCCAGCCGTCCAGCCAGCCCGCTGAGGCCCCAGACACCTGGGCTCACAGTCACGTGAGCTGGCAGTGGGGATGTGCACGGTGTCCTTGGCCTGTCCTCTTCATACTAGAATGTGACGACGGGAGGCCATCTGATACCCGTCACCATGGTCACATGGTGACTGGTCAGCTAGAGGGGCGTGCCGGGCGAGGCCTTGCCGAGATGTGTGCTCTGGAGGGAGGGGAGTCCCTTCTAAGGGGCCTCTGCATGGAGGTGCCTGGGCTGGGGACGAGCAGAGCCGTGAGGGTTGGCTGCTGGGGCCTGGGGAGCCCGAGGCCCAGCGGGCACCAGCCCTGGCGTGGGGAGGCCTTGCCAGGAAAAGCCCTGAGTAGCTGGTCTCCCAGTGACCCCACCATCCATCCTGGAGGGACAGTTATGTCCCCGCAGGGGCCCTTGGAATGCCAAGTCTGGTCTGGCCTTTCCTGACTGCAGGGTTGGACCACTGTCGGGGACATTCCAAGTGTTCTTGGTGGGACCCCACAGCATCACGCACGTTGGACCCCACTGCCCAGAGGACCTGCTGGCCCCTCTCACAGTGACTGCTCCTGACACAGTGCCCTGCCACCAGGTGGAGCTGCAGCCTTCAAGGGCACTCCTGGCACAGCCCCGAGGAGGGGGCTTTGTGTGTGTCCCCAGGGAGAGGAACTAAGGGCTTGGGGACAACCGGGGGAGTTGGGCGTGGCCCCTCCACACCACCCCAGGGACCTCAGGGGACTTCACAAGTGTCCCTCTGGGATCTGTAGGGTCAGAGTCCTGGTCCCGTGGGTGCGTCATGACCAAGGATATTCACCAGCTGTCCCACCCCCAGACTCAGCCTCAAGTGGTCTCACCGACTTTCCCACATGTCCGTCCTTCCTCTGTCCCTCAGCCCTTCCTGGACCTAAGGAGCCAGTCCTTCTGAGCTGAGGCTGGGCGGGGGCCTGGCTCCAGCAGGTCCTCCAGCTGGGCGGGCCCGCCTCGTGGGGTCAGACTCCCAGCAAGGAGTCAGGGTGTCTGGGGACAGACTGGTAACAGATCCTCTCCCCAGAATGTGTCCCTGCTGGTCAGCCAGCACCTGGCTCATAGTGGTGCCCAGCAGCTTCTCAATCTGTGAATGAACACGGGCAGGGAGTCGGCATGGACATGGAGGAAGGGGCAGCCGTCCAACAGGGAAGGTGGGGACAGCGACAGCACCCAGGACGGGGCCACTGGCACCAACGGCCCAGTGAGCCTGGGGGTCGAGGCCAGGTGGGAGGGACTGTCCGTGGCCCAGGGGGCGAGGGAAGGGGTTAGAGCCACTGTCCCTCCCAGGACAGGGGAAACCTCCCTGTCCCTGGGAGCAAGGCCCTGCCTGCTCCGGTGGTCCACCCTCTTCGGGGTCCACTGAGTCCTCTGGCTGCAATTGGATCTGCCCCTCTTGGCAGGGCCTGAGACAAACAGGGAGGCGGTTCACCCCACACCACACAGCTCTGGGCAGCCAGGGGCGCTCGGTCCAGGTGGCTCGACCTTGGCCTTCCCCACCCCCACAGTCCTGCAAGCCCACAGCCACTTCTGCCTCCAGTGTCCCCGGACCCTCCCGCTGGCTGTCTGGACAAGCCCTGCCGGCCTGGCAGTCACATGGCGGCTGCAGGTACTGGAGGGAGACTCGTGGAGGTCGACCCCTCACTGGTCCCCAGGTGTCCTGTTTTAAGGGGAACAGGGCAAGTGTGATAGTTTGGTTCAATGTGACTGTGAAGGCGTTGAGTGTGGTCCCCAGGTGAGGCATGAGGAGGGTGGAGACCAGAGCGTTCAGCAGTGGGGTCTTGAGAGGGATTAGGCTGTATTAAGGTTATCAGAAGGGACCCCTGTCAGTCAATCCTGATGGCTTTAGAAGAAGGAGACAGTCAATTAACATATATTCACTCCCCGTCTCTGGTATGGAATGTCCTGCAGAGCCTTGGGACTCTCACCAGATGCATCTCCTTTAAAAAGTATGAAGCCTCAGGTATTACATTATAGTCACAGAAAACAGATTAATGCAAAGAGGTTGGTTGTCAGTACAGGTCCACCTGATCTAGAACCCCCAACTCCTCACTAGACTCACTCCAAGGAAGGGGTATTTACAGGTAAGTGTGCTTGGCCACTTCTCTACATGGGGCCCTCTCAATGGTGGGGAAAATTTGCAGCGGTCTTGCAGGTCATTGGACGATCAGGTACAAGATGCCACCAAGTTTCCCTCTGGCCACCTGCACTGGTCCCCACAGCTGGGACTGGCACATGGACTAGTTGAGGCTCTGCACATCCGCAGGAGATCTGAGAAGTGTCTGCCTCTGTAATTACTCACTGTGTCATCTCCATCTCTCCAACTCCCTCACGCCCCCCTCTTGGAAAAACGTCCAACTTTGGAGACACCACTGAATACATATTGCAGTAATGGCCCTGGTTATGAGCCATTAGAGCTTTGCAATTGCATTATTAACAAGAAATCCCTGCAGACATCTAACATGCATCAAACTACTCGATATCCACATTTGATCATAATTAAAAGTAAAAAATACAGGCCAGGAGGGGCTGGTTGTGACGGATTTGCTACCCTGGACTAATGGCAACGATATTAACAGGAGGAGATGGTGGAGACGGGCTTGGCAGGGTGCCTGGGTGATATGTGCTGCGGAGGGCAATTGTGGCCTTGGTGATTGTGCCCCCAGTGCCACATCAAGGCACAGAAATAGCTCCGTCCCCCTGGTTCCACCTCGACCCCGCTGGGGACCGGAGCCCTCTGTGCCGAGCAGGACATGGACTCCGCGTCGGTGGGGGGGCTGCACAGCGAAAGTGCTCCAGGCCGCCTTGGGACTGGTGCTCCCCAAACCCTGATGCCCACTGGGTGGCTGGGGTCTTGGCATGGCTCGGAGCCCGAGGCCTAGGTGTTTCAGAGACCCCAGCCCCTGCACCAAATTCCCACTGGTGGGGTGCACAACACAACAAAGGTTTGTCCTCACTTATTCGGGGACCCCAAGTCCCAAACTGAGGAGCCAGCCAGGCTGTGCCCCCCCAAAGCCCAGGGAGGGTCTTCCCGGCTCCCCAGCTGCCCCTTTACCTCTGCCCATCTGCCCACGGCCTTCTCTTCCTGGGTGGCGATTCTCTAAGGACACTGCTGCTGACTTGGGGCCACAGGATAATCAAGGCTGATCCCCCGTCTTAACCCCTGCTTCACACCCACAGGCGCTCCCCACAGGAGGGCACATGCGCAGTCTCCAGGGACCTGGGTGATGTCCGCAGGGGCCATTTTTCAGCTGACCACTAGAGCCTGTGAGGGACCTGTGACGCCATCCCTAGGAGCTCTGCGTGCCCCAGATGTGCAGCCCTGGCAGCTCCCTGGAGCACTGTGGACCTGAGGGTGAGGGTCTCGGGACACACACTGCCTGGGGACGGGGCCGATCCCACTCAGGGCACCAAGCTGCAGCTTCTGCTCCAAGGGACTTGAGGAAATGGGTCAGCTGAGCCAGGGTGGGGCAGCTGGGTCCTGGTTGGGCGGGGACATCCTGGAGCCTGGGCAGCTCCTGTGCCCATCCTTCTGTGGAGCTGGGGCCAGGGAGAGCAGGTTTCCCACACTGTCAGTCTGCCCCTCCAAGAGCACACCCTGCAGCTGTGTGAGGGGAAGGGGCTCAAGCAGGAGCAGGGCTGTGGGCTGTGGCTACCGACTGCATTTTGATTTATGCTTTAAATCCACCCCTCCAAGCTGCACCATTCAGGACTTCCTACATCCACAGAGCGGGGCACCCATGGCTAACGCCAGCTCTCCCCCATCACCCCAGAGACGCGTGCCCACCAGCATGGCACTCGGCCCCCTCCATGGCAGCTACAGGAGCTGCCTAAAGAGGAGCCAGGCCCCCAGAGGCCCTGGGGCTGACCACAGCCACTGCCACCTTGCCTGCTGTGGGATGCCACCCCGGTGCTCCTTGGTGAGCACCCCTGGATGCCAGCCACTGTGACAGCTCCCTGCTCAGCACCCCAGGCAGCAGTCAGCCCCTTGAGAACCAAGGAAGGAGAGTGGGGGGGGGTCGCTCACTTCCCAAGTCACCATGGCCAGCAGGTCCCAAGGTCACCACGGCCAGGAGGTGCCAGGGCTGGGGCTCTCCGCCAGCAGCAGAAGCCCCCAGGGCCATTAGTGATGGACACCTCCCCCAGCCTCTGGGTCCCTGTGACAGGAGTTCCCTGGGGACGTTTGGGTGACCCCAGACCCCTCAAGGCTGGGGGACAGGTGCAGCTGGGAGGGAAGATGCTGGAAGCTGAGGCTGGGCGGGGCCTGGCTCCCTGGACCCTTCCTGCACCCACCGTCCTCGCTGCTCCCAGGGACCCCAGCTGTGGGAATGAAAGGCCAACACGCCCCGCCCCGTGGGTCTGCAGCCCGGGGAAGTGACTGCAGGATGATTTATGGCACGGCTTTCCCCACGGCTCTCCTCTTTGCAGAGGATCCCGTAAGTGGATAAACAGGAAGGAGATTTAATTAGGTGCGCGGTGCGTTGGAGTGGTGATTAGCAAACGGATCCTTTGATGCCCTGTGCTGCGCGCAGCTAATTGCGCAGATTGCAGGGGAATTAATGTCGGGCACTGCTAATGGTTTTGGGGAAGAATGATTTTATTTACACAACATGGACTGCAAGATTATTGAAATGAGAAAAATGGAAGCAGCAAAGAGCCCATGGTTCCCAGAGCAGGAAGGTCCTGCTGTCCTTGGATGCGGATGACCCTGGGGACCCCAGTGTCCCCTCAGCCCTGCCACACCAGGCAGAGGCATGTGGTGACCTGGGGAGACCAGGGGGACCCTAGGAGGTGTCTGAGGGCCAACGCAGGGCAGGATGCCGGGAGGCAGGGGAGGCAGGAGTGGCCCTGCTCTCCGCCTTCACAGGTGACAGGGGAGACAGGGAGCGGGAGGCCCGAGGGCCTGGCCCCAGGACCTGGAGCCCACAACAGGGCAGGCCCTGCACGTCCCTCCGGGGGCAGCTCTGCCAGCCCTGCCCTCTCCCCGTGGAGACAGTTGGTCTGGGGACAGTTGCCGTCCCCAGAGGCTCCCCAGCCCTGGCCCCTGCTCCAGGAGCACCTCCCTTGCGATGGGTGGGCTGCAGGCAGCAGGTCTCCTAGCAGCCGGAGGTGAGCCCAGGACCCGAGGCCTGCCCAGACTCAGAGGTGGCAGTCACACAGTCCCCACCGACTGCCTCCTACGGGCGCAGCCCGAGTCCTGGGCAGGGTGGGATGGACTCTGCATGGAGCACATCAGCTCCAGGAGGGGGAGCCGAGGGAACAGTGGAGAGGGTGCGAGAGCAGGCCTGGGGAGCTTCCCCACTTGTGAAGGCTGAGCGGTGTGCGGACCAGGGCGTGACCACGCGGGAGTGTGAGGGGCGATAGCATCACGCGCAGACTCCCGCTCTGACTGGATCCGTCACACGCCTTCTGCTGAAGCCTAGGAAGTCCATCCGAGGCCACCAGACGGGAGCCGGCCAGGCCACTCAGGACAGGGGGCGTGGCCAGGGCCTCACGCACGGCCAGGCACAGGGGCAGGCCCCGAGGTCCAGGAGGGAGGCCCTGTCCTGCACCTGCTCCCAGCCGCCTTCCTCCGCCTCCTCCTGTCCCCACCCTGTGTCCCTCACCTTCCTGCACCTCCCTTCTAGGGGCTCTCTGGCACCCATTCCCAGGGAGTCTGCTTCCTCCGGCCACACTGTGGGGGGGGCGGGCTAGGAATTCACATCACAGCCTCAGGGGTCCCTGGTGCCTCTGGGCACTGTGAGCCCAGGCCTGGACGTGGTCTGCTGCACACCAGGTGCCCTGGGAGGCAACACTTGATGAGGGCCGAGGTGGGGCCGACCCAGCCTCAGGTGCAAGGTGGCTGGGGGACAGTGGAGCTTCACCCTCCTGGGACTCCCATGATGTCCCCTCATATCTCACCATGTCCCATGGGGCTCCCTGCGAGCAGCAAGTGTACTTGCTGGAGGGAGAGGAGGGGGCGGGGGCCCCACAGCTGGACCTCAGGCAGCCTCTCCAGCCTCCTGGGCAGGGTAACCTTCTCCAGGTCCCCTCACCCCCAAGGTGGCCTTAGCTGTGGTCCCCTGTGGGGTGGGATGGACCTTCTGGACCCAGGACATCCGCTGAAGGCCGTGAGGGGATCTAGTGGGCCCGTCCCTGGGGTGGGAGTGAGATTGGGCAGAGTGACCATGGGGTGGGTGGCCCTGGCACGGGGGTGACCTGGACGCAGGGAGAAGAGACTTTGGGGAACAAGGAGCTGGATGCTCAGGAAGAGCCCAGTGTGGGTCACTCCTGATGCTTGGCCCCTCCCCAGACCCACGTGGGCACTCCCAGCCCCAGCTGCATGGGCACTGCCTGGGCTCCAGGTGTCCAGCAGTGGCTGCTGCTCCAGCCCTTCCGGGGCTCCCCCTGCCCGGCTCTCAGGGTGGCTAGCAAGACCCCAGCTGCAGGCCCTTGGGACACCTCCCCTGGCACGAGCCTCTCCAGGCCTTGGCTCCATGATGTCTCCCAGTGCCCTCACTGCCCCTCTGTCCTCATAGGGGAGGGGGGCCTGTCCTTCCAGGACTCCCAGGCAGGGCAGAGTCAGGCTGGACTAGAGAGGGAATCTTAGAACTGTCCAGTTTGTCCCTTCTTTATACTGAGGCGGAGGTGGGAGTCATCTCCAGATGCCACCCACGGCCCTCCTTCTCCCCGTGCCCTGAGGGAGTTGGCAGGACCCAGGAGGCAGCAGAGCCTGGTGACCTCAGTCGCGCCTTCCAGGTGTCCTCACTGCATGACCCAGGAAGAGCCCACGCCCCCAGAGCCTGGGTCCCTCTGTGCCATGGAGCAGCACTCCTGTGACCTCCTGGGCTGCCTCTGGACACCTCTGGGGACCTCCGCTAAGGAGACAGGCCGTCATGGGCATGCCCTGATAGGAAGGCACATGTGACAGCTGATGGCCACTGGCTGGAGCTGCTTCTGGCTTTTAAAGGTCCCAGGGATCCTGTCTGGCTGCTAATTTGCAGTGTCTGTGGAGAAAGCAAACGTCAGCTTCTGCTGGCCAGGCGGGCGGATCACCAGCCCCTAATTAGTGGTGTCAGAAAAGATGAGGTTTCCCCGTGTTCTCATTACACGGAAATTACTTCCGAAAACCAACTCAGAGGGGCCAGGCTGTCCTCTGTAGAGAGCACTGGCCACTGACCAGCAGCCAAGAGCAAATCCAGCAGGAAGGGTCTGGCTCTGAGGGCAGGTGTCCTTGGCACTGGTAGGAGGAGTCCAGGGCCAGTGATGGAGGACAGAGGGGACAGAGACCCAAGGCAGGGGCTGAGTTGGGGTGGCCTGGGGATTCTGGGTCTGGAAGAGCCTTGGTGTGCCACATTGTGCCTTCCTGCCTTGGAGGGCAGTGGCCTGGGGGCGGCGGGGAGCTGGAGGGAGGAGGTGCTGACTGGTGCCCACCCCTGGCGAAGCTGTGGAGGCCCCTCAGCCCTGCCGCCCAGCCGCGCTCCTGAGTGCTTCTTGCTCTCCACTTCAAGGCTGCTTCTGGCCGACCTCAGGATGCCGTTAACATTTCATGGGCTCCTCTTCAGTGAAGGAGCGCGGTGCACCACCTCGAGCTAGTCGGTGCCTCGTCCGGGTGAGTCTCCCCTCGTGAGCCTGTCTCCTCGATATCACAGAAACCAGAGACGGCTCTATGGCGGGGGACAGCGTGGCCAGGCGCTGCCTCTTGCTGGCTGGGACGCTGTCAGATTGAATTCATTCCCAGGGAAAGCGTTGTTAACGTGACGGTTTAAACGCCTGGTGATTCTCGTTGCCTTCTCCAAATGATGTTTCGTGGCTGGGCTTTGGCATGTGCCACTGGATGAGACAGGGCCCAGCCGGGGACTGACTGGTGGGGCCGTGAGACCTGCCTGAGTCCAGCCCTGAGGGCCGGAGACCTGCTGCAGGCCCGCCGAGGCCCAGGTGTCAAGGCCGGAGCTGGGCCTGTTGGCACCGGGCAGGCAGCACGGGGCTGGCCCCTGCCTCTCCATCCGGAGGTTCCTGACCCCACTGGCAGTTCCGTCCCTGCAAACCACCTAGAGGGCCGAGGGTGGAGGTGAACCCCTGAAGTCTACAGACGCATGCACTCATTGGTAAGTGCCTGGGTCCATCAGTGGCCCTCAGTAGATGTCCCTTAAACACTTGAACCTGCCCGAGCGGCCAGGTGAAGGCGTGGCCGGCTGTGAGGAGTGGATGAGAATGTGCAGGTGCACAGCCAGCGGCCCCTCTGTCCTGGTAGATGGCAGCCACCAGCGACACATATTCAAGTCCTGTTACACACGGTGTGTGGGCAGGTACCCTCGTGTCTCCTGGCCACCTCTGTCCCCCTCGACAGAACTGTTTCCTGGTGTCCATGCTCCCAGGTACCCAGGAAGCCCAGGCAAGGCCCTCGGAGCAGCTGGCTCCATGGAGGTCCCCGGCTGCTCCTCTCTGTCAGAGCCTCCTTCCTGGCACTAAGTGCCCCTGCCCCGTGCCCTGGGCAGCTTTTCTGAAACGCTCTCCCTGGTGACGAGGCTCCAGGAAGCCTCATTAATCTCAGCAGCACTAACCGGGGCTGGGGCGCCGTGTGCAGGGCCGGCAGCCGACGGCGGGGGCTTTCTTCCTAGACCAAGAAAGCGCCTGTGGGGACGAAGGGGTCTCTGAGCAGATGGACGCAGGCGGCACAAGGAGCTGGGCACTGGGGGATGGGCAGCAGCCCTGTGCGTGGACAATGCCTGGCAGCGCGGACTCGGCAGCCTGTTTGTGGCTCGTGTCCCAGCCTCTGCCCTCCCCAGCCCTGGCAGAGGCACCGATTGGGAACGTTCTTGGCCCACCCTCTGGTTGGGATGGGCGTGTCCCCCCCAGAACCATGTTGGAATTAAACTCCCAGTGAGATGGATTTCAGAGGGGTCCCCAAGAGCCAGCGGGCGGAACCCCCATGGTGGGTTAGCATTTGTCTCCAGAGAGTAGGTTGGGGTGAGGCAGAGAGGTGGGTCTCGGGCAGGGCCAGCCACTCGAGCGGTTGTGGCAAGGTGAGGTTCCCCCGTGTGTGGTCTCTTCACGTCACATGGCTCTCTGGCGCACTCCTGCCCTGTGGTGCCATTACCAGGAGGCCCCCACACCTGCCTATGGTGGGGAAAACAGGAGCGCATCACCCGCCTGGGTCTTTTTGTAATCGGTCATTTTTTTTTTAGTGCTGAGTAATATTCCACTGTGTGGAGGGGCCATGGTTTGTTTATCCATCTTCCCATGGAAGGACACTTTGTTTCCCCAGTTTGGTTGGTGGCCAAGCTACTGTGCACATCCGAGTGCAGGTCTCAGTGAGGATCTGGGGTGTTAGCTCCTCTGGGAAAACACCAAGGAGGAGTCCGACGGTGGATTGTGCAGGGAGAATGTCTACTGTTCTAAGAGGCCCCAGGCTGAGGCACTTTGCCTCTGACCAACGAGGAGTGCGTTCCTGTTGCTCCCGCCCTCGCTGGCCCTTGTCCTCGCCAGCGTCTGGGGCTTGGTCACTGGATGAGGAAGTGTGCGTCCTGTCCTGACTGGAGCGGGCCGTTCCGGTGACACTGGGGGTGGAGCATCTGTCCGAGGGTATTAGCCAGCTGACTGTCTCCTGAGGTGTCTCCAGATCTCGTCTCTGTTTTCTGATGATTTGGTTTTCAGAGTTCCTTGTGTACACCAAGGATAACAGTCCTCTTCAGCCATGTGTCTTGCAGATCTCCTCTCCCGGAGCAGAAGTGCTGGGTGCAGCCCAACAGAGCGGCTCTTCCTGCGCTGCGGGCCTCTCGTCCTGTCACAAGAGGTCATCCCAGTCTTGGCCAGCCGGTCCTGAGGGCGTGGTCCCAGCAACAGGCCCTGCCCCTCCTTGTCACTCACTGCTTTCCCTCCCGCTGTCTGGGTTCCCTCCGCCTCCCTGTCCTGCTTCTCTTCTCCCTTCACTCTTCAAAACCCAGAGACCACTGGGTGGAAGGAGCTGGCTGCCGGAGGCCGTCTGGGGTCTCCCCTTCTCACCCCCAAGGAAGCAGGCGAGGTCTCTGCACCTGTCAGAGGAGAACGCCGAGGCTGGGGGCCAGGCCTGGCGCAGCCCCTGAGAACTGAGTCTGGAAGAGGGCACCTCATCTCCTCCAAAGTCCCTCAGGAGTACAGCAGGGTCAGGGCTGCAGGGGCGCGGCGGGAGGCCCTGACTTCCTGTGGCTGGCAGCAGCTCCCTCCAATTAGCAGAAATGAACAGCCGTGGCCCACAAGAGCCTGGGCGATTAGAAGGCCATTACCAAGTTCCTTCTCTTAATTACATTTGGGCGATGGCAGCAGCAGCCACAGCCAGGGAGCTTCTCCGGGTCCCTGGGGACGTGCAGCATGTGGAAGACAAGAGTCGGACACTGGGCACACGCCTCTGGTGTCCCGCGTACTCTGGCCCCTGCATGGCTGGCTGCGGGCTCAGTGCATCCACCAGGAAGCTGCCCAGGACGCGTGGCCAGGCACCTCAGGGCCACCAAGGGGTGAGCCTCTTGGCTGTGGCCGTGGGGCCGCTTGCCAGGCCTCTTGGTGACTGATTGTCCATCTGTCCATCCATCCATCACCCACTTATTCATTCCTTGAGGACCCGAGCAGCCTCATGTGCCAGGAGATGAGGGACCCAGCCTGCAGGGTGAGAGGTGGTGGTAGGACTTCCAAATAAATCCAGCCGCACCATTGACGAGAGTCCACAGGATGGACTCGGAGGGCCTGCTGGGCCTCTTTGCTCCGGCCATGGGCTTCTCTGTGCTTGTTTGCTCACTTGTGAATTGGGAATGGCAGTAGTGCCAATCCAAGATGCTCCCGTGTGGTGCGTGCGTCGGTGGGCGTGGGCCTTGGGTGTTCTATTACCACCACGATGGCCATTCTGCCATGAGAGACAGGCCTTGATGGTGGGAGGAGGACCCGGGGCCCGGCCTGACTTAGCAGGGGACAGCAGGCAGGCAGGCAGGGGTGTGGGTGAGTGCAGGGTGCGAGGGTGGAAGCTGGGAGGAGGGCTGGGAGGGGCACTGAGGAACCACACCAAGTCCAGGGGCAGGGGACCCCTGCCAGCAGCATGACAGTGTCCCCCTGGTCAGCTCTGGATGCTCCTCCCTTAGCTCTCCTCCTCATCATCTGAGGGAGCCCCTTGTGGTGGCGAGGGAAGCTGAGGGTCCTAGGGCAGGGCCAGCGCCCCAGCTGGCCAGGGGGAGAAGGCTCCACTGGTCCAGTAGCCTTGTCTTTTTGGTGTGTGGCACCAGGGCTTGAGCGCAGGGTCCTCTATCACTGAGCCTCATCCCCAGCCCTTTTTGAGACAGAGTCTTGCTGAGGTTGGAGACTGTCCTGCAACTTGCAGCTCTCCTGCCTCAGCCTCCTGCTTGGCTGGGGTCCCCGGGTGGCTGCCACACCCAGCGGGAACCCTGGACTTAAACATCATCTTTCAAGCTCAGAGACCAAAGTTAGCTAAAACCAGACAGAACAGAAAGCTTCGTGGAAGTCTGGAGACTCGGCCTGCCCTGCCTGGCTGACCAGGGCAGAGTCCCCCCGGGCAGGCCCTCCCTGCTCCCTCCCTGCTCCCTCCCTGCCTGCCACAGGCTCAGGGGCTCCAGGGTGCTTCTCCCTCGGGGGGCCTGCTCAGGACTCCTGCAGCGTGGCCCAGCCCCGAGTCCCGCCAGCCACAGGCTCCTCTGGGGGCTCCAAGGGTGGTGGGAAGGTGAGGCCTGTCCCCAGACGGCTGCTCCTTCCTTCCTATGTGGACAGCAAGGACATTTCTACCTGTCCTCTCTATGTCCTCTGCTGGTGTTAGGTAGAGGTGACACCTCTTGGAGACTATGTCACTTGCACAAGGACATAGCAGGAAGTGGCAGAGCAGACTTCCAGCCCAGCCTCTCCCCAGAGCCCAGCCCTGCCTTGCCGTCCACCGTCTTCCTGTGGCTCATGCGGTGGATCCTGGGCAGCCTAAAGCCTCAGAGTCTGTCCCCTCCAGTTCTGAGGCCAGAGGTCAGAGGCAGTAGCCGCCTTCCGGCCCGTGAGGGCTCTGCCTCTCCCCGCGTCTCTCGCAAGGATCAGCCGCTCCAGCTCCTCCAGGAAGTCCTCACCTGGGCCCCTGGACTTCATCACTTCTCCACGCCTTTTTTCCCAAACCAGCCCTCACTTACAAGTTCACCCGGGGTCAGGGCATGAGCCCAGCTTTGGAGGGTCCCACTGGGGACAGCTGGGACTTGCGCCCTTCCCAGGGAGGCCCTGCCCCAGGAGCTCCTGCTCATGCCCATGGCTGTGGCCTCCCTCATGAGCCCCCATCCCTTCTTTCATCTTAGCTGCTCCACAAGTTGCTCCTGAGCAGCCTCCTGTCCCCTGCTCCCAGAGGGCAGGGAGCCTGGCTCTATTCTCTACAGATCCATACCCAGAGCACGGTCCGGCACACGGGGAGGGCCAAGGCGTGAGGTCTACCGGGGAGGGACAAGGTCGGGCTGAAGCAATGTGGCCCCCACGCCTGCCACCCTTGCCGGCGGCTGGGGAACCAGGCCTCACACCTGCCCTGGAGGTCCTGCCTGGCTGGAGCCCAGCCGCTCTGTGTGTGTTATCTCTGTCCCTCCCCATCAGCACTGCGGAGATGGCTGAGCAAACAGCCAACTCAGACGGCCCTCCCGAGTGCGGAAATTCCAATAGCGTTTCTTTAAAGTGCCATAGCTGATCGGCAGCAGGTGCCTCTGATGGTTTCTGGGGGAAAAGAAAGTAATTTGGAGCAGAGAAATAGCTATTGATTGAGGCAGGAAGTTACTGCAGCCAGGCCGCATCGGTTTGTGGGATCCTCCCCGCCCCCCGCCACTCGAAGGCTCCCAGGAGCTTCCCCACTTAGCAGTTGCCGCTCAGCTGCACCAACCCCACGTCCCAGGTGAGGAGACGGAGGCCTGGTGGCTTGACGCTCTGGCTGGGGGCCCCACCTGCCCTGGGAGGGGCTGGCCTGGCCCACACCGGCCTCACACCCAGCCAGCTGTGTTGGGCTCTGACCGTGGCAGTTGTCCAAGAGGGCCCAGTGCCCCTCCATGTCCACAGCTGATAGCCTGCGTGTGGAGTGGGCAGAGCGGGGTCAGCAGAGGGTCCTTGAACAAGTGCCTTCTGCCTGCCAACCAGGTGGGCAGGGGAGGGGCCCTGCGAGACTCAGCTGCTTCGCTGGTGCGGGGCCCT
Source organism: Urocitellus parryii (assembly GCF_045843805.1). Lineage (NCBI taxonomy): Eukaryota > Metazoa > Chordata > Mammalia > Rodentia > Sciuridae > Urocitellus > Urocitellus parryii. Next base: position 209,610,290 of record NC_135534.1, on the reverse strand, counting down.
GGGGACATACAACGGCTGGGTGGCTCCCCACAGTGAACTATAATGACGTCACAAAGGGAAGGGGCACTGTGTTTTAAAACCCTGGCCAGAAAGGGGCTGCCTGGCATGGCACTGTGAGCCTGCGAGGGGCCAGGGGGCCTGGTGACTTGTCACGGGGACTCCAGCCGAAGGCCTCCAGCTGCACCTGCTCCGCAGTCACCTGTTCAAGGGAGGCTTCAAGGCCCACGTGGCCCTGAATGTGGCAGGCCGGAGGCAGGAGGGCCACGGAACCAGAGGGGCTGCTTGTGCTTTGTGGAGATGGAGCCCTGGGGGGCTTGCCTTCTTCCCTCACCCCCTGCTCTTAGGGTAGGACAGGGCCAGCTTGGGCCCTGCTGGGTCCTGAACCCTCTCAGAAGCCGCCTGGGGCTCTGCCACGGGAACCCTGTGGGCCCAGGTTTGCTGCCCTTCCTGGGGCAGGGCAGGAGCAGTGGCCAGCTGATGTGGCAGTTCAGCCGTCTCCATGGGGGCCAGCAGCAGACACCCCTCTCCCCACCCACGCCATCTGCGGGGGGCTCCCTGCCACGGGCTCCCTGCAGGCCAGCACTGCCCTCTGCCCTCTGCCCTCGCCCGCCTTCCTGGTCCCTCACAGGGAGTCCCAGGGCCTTCCCCATGAGCCTGAGCAGGACCCTCTCCCTCCCAGGAGTCTGCTTCCTGCAATCCAGCCTGGGAGGGACGCCTGCTCAGGTGGGAGGCCGCACCCTTCCTCTCCTCCAAGGCCCCTAGCCCTTCCCACCTGCCACATGGTGCTTCTGACACCCGGGCCACCTGCCTGCTCTGTTGGGACCTTCTGAGGAGCCCCTGCCTCTGTGCCTGGTGGGAAGGGACACCTCTCCTATCTCAGTCTGGAGCCTTGAGCCCCAGGGGTCCCAGATCTGGCACAGGTGAAGTTGAGGGCATTCAGGACCCTCTGTGGTGTCCGGGAGCAGACCCCCTGGAGCTGGGCCTGTGCGGCCACCGTCACCCTGGAGGGGAGACTGGTTGAGGCTGGCATGAAGGAGTCCTCAGAGCACGTAGTGTGTTGACACCGTGGCTTCGGGTCTCACTGTCACTGTGTCATCGCTGTCCCTTCTCACTAGCCCTCTGTGCCCGTCCAGGTGGAGCATCAGCCCCAGGCGGGTGCCTGACTGGCAGGTCCTGACTCTGGGAATCCCGCACCTAGGCGGGGCTTTCCAGAGGAGGCGGGTGGGACGTTGGCTGGGAGGGGTGCTTGGCCTGGGTGTTGGCAGGGAGCTGTGCCCGCTCAGAGTGCTCTCTCTGCTCAGGAGGAGACAGATGGGGCTGTCAGCTCCACTTATGCCCTGTCTTCCCAAACCCAGCCAAGCGTGGCCCGGAACAGGGGAGCGGCTCCTCTGAGCAGCTGGTGGCATTCGGGGCCAGCATCCCTTGGGGCCAAGTGACGCTGATTAACAGGAAATAATGCACAGGCCAAGGAGTGAGCGCAGCAGCGCCCTCCTGGCTGCAGGCCAGGTCCCTGGGAGACCGAGGAAGGAGTGTAGGGCCGACTTCCCGGCCCACAGCTGCCTCTCTGACAGCCTCAGGGCCCTTGGGAGAGAGGGTTCTGGGCGGGATTAGTCACTTATGGTCTTCACATGAAGGCAACCCAGAGAGGCCAGGTCTTCCCAAGGCCTCCAGTGGCACCTCACCCTGTGCTGGGGAGGCTGGGTACCAACTGGCCTCACCTGGGGCTGCCAATTCGATTTTCTAGGAGCAAAACCATCCTTTGGGCCTTGACTTATTCTCCTTCCCTCCATCTCCAAAAAATAAACTAGATTGTTTATCACACAAAGAACACAGGCCCCAGCAGGAAAACCAGGCTGTCCTGAGAGAGGACGAGAAGGGAGGGGGAAGTCCCCACCTGTGGTCAGGAAGGGGCTCCCACTTACCCTGTGCTGGGTGTCCCCCAGGCCATTTCGTAATACCCCACTTTCTGTTTGCAACCTGTTACTTTCACTCACAGTCTCCGTGAGCGCTTAGACACGTCAGCAAGCGCACCTCCACCTGTTGGATAAGTCTCTGCTGCACAGGGCTGGGACTGGTGCGCCTGCTTGTGCAAACCCCTCCTGTGGGACACTTACAGGTGTGCATCTTAGAGCATTTGAACATCTATGCACCCATCCTCACCATGTCCTCAGGCTAATTTCCTAGATGCAGAATGGCAGAGTGATATAAGTGTGCATATCAGTGTCGTGTGTGTGTGTGTGTGCATGTGTGTACGTGTATGTGTGTGCATGTGTGTGCATGTGGGTGTGCGTGTGTGTATGCATGTGCTTGTGTGTGTCTGTGCATGTTTGTGCATGTTCATGTGGGTGTGCATATGCATGTGCTTGTGTGTGTGTGCATGTGTGAAAGCGTATGTGTGTGCATGTGTGTGCATGTGGGTGTGCATGTGTGTGTGCATGTGCTTGTGTGTGTGAGTGCATGTGTGTGCATGTGGGTGTGCATGTCAGAATAAATACTTTGTTGTGTTGTGATTAATCACAGTTTTATTGAGATACAACTCACATGCCACAGGCCTCACCCATTTAAAGTGTGCAATCTGGTGGTTTTAGTGTGACCCCGAGTGGCGTGTCCACCACACTCACCTTAGCACATCCCCAGCACCTCAAGAAGAGAGCTCCAGTCCCCCTTGCTCTGGCTTCCACTCTCCTCCCCGCCTGGACTCCTCCCTCATTAGTGGGAGAGTGGGTCTGTCCTGGGGGATTCTTTCCCTGGGCACGCTGTTTTCAAAGTCCCCCCTGGCTGTGGGCCATGTCCTCTGTCCCTTGTTCTTGCCTGGAAGCTCCCTGTGTGGAGTTGGTGTTTAATAATTGCTGCCACTCAGGGCTCCTCCCATGCCACGGTGAGAGTGGCCACCTTGGCCTCTCACTTAGGTCGGGCTGGTCTCTGGCAGGAGGACACGGTCTCTGTTTGTTGGGGACATCTGCATCAGTGCTGGATGGGAGTGCACACGGACAGCGTCACAGCTGGGTCCGATGGAGCCCCTGGAGGGTGGAAGTGATATCCTCAAGGATATCACCGCAGTCTTTGAAGCCTCTTCCAGCTGGAGGAATTTTAATTTGCCTTAATTTAAAAATGCCCTGGTCTAGAGTAGCTTTTCTTCTTGGTGTTGAGAATCTAATGCACAATAGAGGGTTGGGCACTTTATAGTACGTGACAATACTGGAAGAGACCATGGCCACGTACCGCACAGAGAGGAGCCCAGGACCTGCTTTCTCTCCTTGGACCACCCTGTTGCCCAGGATGTTCAGAGGCACTGGCCCCCCCACCCTGGTCCCACAGTGACTACCATCTGCCTCTTTGGGTGTCACGCTGCCCTTGGCCAGCCTTCTTCTGGTCACAGGAGCTCTGGCCAGCCGTGGCCAGTCCTGGAACTTCACTGCCTCTGCCCTGCTCTGGGCCTGCAGCGCCCAGCCCCGCCGCTCCCTGCTGGGCTCTGGGGAGGGAGCTGACCCGGAGAGTGAGCAGTGCAGCCTGACTGCGTGCTCTGGGCCGGACATTCCCCCCACCCTTCCGCCTGCTGGGCAGCCCCATCCCAGCCAGGGAGGGAGGCTGAGGGAGGACTGGTGCAGCCCCAGCCCACGATGCCAGCCTCCCCTGGACTCATCCTCACCTGGCTCACTCTGGCCCCAGGGAATGGACTCCTGGTCTCCAGCTTCTGGCCCGCTAGAGCAGGTGGGCCACAGAGGGCAGCCCATCCCTGAGCTATTCTCAGCACGCCCACCACAAGGGCAGCTGGCCGAAGAACGCTGTGGGCACATGCAGGGCACATGCCTCAGTTGAGGGGCAGGGAGAGGGTCAGGGGCCAAGGGCTACTTCTGGGGTCTGGAAGGACACGCCCCAGGCTGTGGAGCCTGTGGTTTCCCCTAAGGCAGGTTCCAGGTCCTTGGGGAGGGACACAGCTGAGATTCAACTGCAGGGAGTCCTGGGGCCACCAGGCTGCAGACTCACCCCTAGTCGAGACTCCATACAGGCAGGGGCTGAGCCAGCTGCGCTCACGAGAATCTCGCTCTCGAAGTGGACCGAGAAGAGGGTCCCACATGTGACCAAACGCTACTCCCTCTAGGAAGGCCATGCCCTGGGGGTGGGCGGCTCTAAACAGTGGCCCCAGCTTGTACTGGAGAAGGCCCCCCTTGGCACACTGGGCTGTGCAGGAAGAGACCCCTTCCCACCTCTGCCTTCTGGTCTGGGCTCAGGTGCAATTAGTATCTCATGCCCAGGGAAGGCGCTGGCATTTTGCTGGATGGCTGCAATTAGCTCCGGAGCCTCATTCTCATGCTAATAATCAGGCTGCTTATCATAATGGTTTATCAATCTACTTCACAGCGTGAAGCCAGGTGCAGTGCGGGGACACCGCCTGCTGGGCCCTGATTGGGCAGGCTCTCTAAGGGGGCTCAGTTCCTGGTGGGGTGGACTGGGGCAGAGGCTCTTGGTTCCAGGCATTTCCTGTGGCCCAAGCACAGGGACGTGAGGGCCAGAGGCGGTGTTTCAGATCTCTCTCTTCTGCTGACGTTGCCCCTTGACTGAATTCTCTGGAGGTGGCTGGGGCGCTACTGGAAATTTCTGTGGAAGAAACGTCTAAGTAGAAATTTTGACACAGGGTTAGCAGCAAGGGAGATGGTAGAATTATTTGGTGGGTGATTTTGAAAGTTTCAAAAAAAGGTTTTTCATGTATAGGTTGTCACTCTGTATCACATGACCCCCTGTCCTGGCCAGGAGTGGCAGACACACAGAGACTTGCCAGTGGCTATGAGTCGGCCTACTGGCACAGCACTGCCCGACAGGGCTGACCCGCCCCCCAGTGACAGCATCTTCTAGGGACACATTATGCAGAGCCAGGGGCTGGCTGGGGTGGGGGCCGAAGCTGTAGATATTGGGAGAGGTGGCTCAGCAGAGCCCGCCCGGGGGGGAGCACTGACTCCTGCCCCCAAAGAAACCCACAGGTGATAAGTGGCTGTTGTGTGGCACCTGCATCCTGAACAGCAGCTCCCGGGCTTGAGTCCTATCCTGCCCTTGGGGACACTCTTGTTGCTGAGGGACACTGGAGGCTCTTCACCAGGTGCCCCTGCCAGGACCTCTGTCACCGCAGACAGGCACATCTCCCAGAGGCCTGCTGGTGTGCCCGGCTCTTCTGATGGGGCCTCTTGCTGCCCCTTAGGGCCTGGCTGGGATCCCTGGTGGGCTGTCTCCCCACCGAGCCCCTAGGGGGCGCCCTCTGAATGGCAACAGGCCCATCCCTTCAAACTTCCCAGCGCCCAGGTGACAGAGTCGAGGGCTGGGGACGGTGAGACCCAGTCCACCACACACCCTATGTGCACTTAAGATCCCACTGAGTCCTCTCCTGTCCTGGGACCCTCCTGGAACACCATCCAGACGCTGTGTGTCCCCCACCTCCGCCTTTGGGACAGCAGTCAGTCATCTTGCAGGCTGTCCGTGACTGGGGCTCACCAGGTGGTTTTCCTGGTCAGATGGAGGCCCACAATTAGGGCAGGAATTGCAGAGAGGCAGGGCTCTGCCCCGTGAGCCACGTGGGTACGGGATGGGGGCAGGTCTTAGGGAGTTGAGGGCTGGTTGGACGGCGTCTGCTGTGCCTCGCTCCTAGAAGGTTACTATTCTTCTCTTGGAATTAATAACTATCTTGAGGGAGGTGCTTTGAGACTATGCAAATGCGTTATTCCTTCTCAGACTTGCACTCCTTACTTTCAGCGTCCACTGCTGGACCTTGAGGACGTCCCAGTGAGCTGTGATTCCGTGGGGCTGTAATGGTGAAATTCTATTCCCCTCACTCCTTTGCTTACGAATTAGAATTCTTCTCAAGGAAGACGTCCTTCCTCCCCCATTTGATTATCTGTACAGTTATTTATTTATAGAGTGTGAACACAGGGACACTTATTTGTCATTTGGTCCTGTTGCTGTGTCTTCGCAGGGGAACCCTGGGACGTGGCGCCCTGCTCCCTTCCTGACCCCCCAGGAAGCTCCGGCTCACCTGTTCTGCCCACTCCACCTACAGGTCCTCTCCTCCAGGGAGGCCAGGGACTGAAAAACAGTGCAATTCATGACCCACATTCCTGTCCCCAATCCTCCGAGGCCCCTCTCCCACCCGGTGTTACCCTGGCCACCAACAAAGGTGCCCGCAGGCCTGCAGGGTTAGGGGCAGGCACCACACTTGGCTGGCGGAGGATGGAGGGAGAGAAGAGCCACCTCCAGGTGGGGAAGATGAAGGAGACCCGGTGTGACTCCCGGGGGCCCGGCGGTGACACAGGAGGTCAGGCTGGGAGGGGCCTCTGTGACCTTAAATAAGGGACCGGGTTGAGAAAACAGGCACCTTGGGCACCCTCTCTGTGAACACCTCTGTCCCTGTCCATCTCTGGCAGCCCGCTCTGCCCTCTGCATGGACTGTCCTTGCTGAGCTCTCCCTGTGTTGGAGGGTCCACTGCTCTGGCTCCACCTGACCTCTGCACCTGGCTGGGAATGCCCTGACCCCGCTCCTGGGCCCAGCCGCAGACAGACAGGACCTGGTCCCTGCCCCTTGACTGGTGGCAGACGGGGTTCTTGCTGCTGCCAGTCCTCTTGTTAATGACCAACACGTCCCTTGACTAGTCCCAGAGAGCTCTCCTCATGCGCCGTCAGCGTGCTCTGTGAACCTGCCCCTGGCCCCTGGAAGCTGGCACCGTCTCTGCCCTTTGCTTTCTCAGGCTGCCTGACCCCACTGTCATGTTAACCCTCCCACCTTCCCACCTGCTTGTGGGCTGGGGCACACCCTGGGAGCTCATCACCGTGACAAATGGCCTTTTCGCCGTGAGTGGGTTCTGCGCATCGTGCCAGGCTGCAAATCTTGCCAAAGGCCACCCGTAAAAGTCACCGGTGCTCACCCGGCAGCCAGACGGCCTTCCTCTTCTGGGGATGCGCTGTGGAGACGGGAACAGGGGTGGCTGGGGTGTGGAGTGGTCGCCCAGGCCCAGCTGCCCTTGCCAAGAGGGGGCAGGACACTCTCCATGACTGTGGACGGGGAGCTGCAGCCCAGGTCAGTGTCCCTAGGGATGCCCTGGCACAATGCCAGGATTGATGCTGGGTGGGGCAAGGTGAGTGACATTAAGGTGTCTCTGGGACGGGTCCCCAGGGCTGGGGCAGAGCACAGCACACTGCTCTCCCAGAGCATGCAGACTGGTGGCCTCCTGCTGGGACCTCAGAGAGGCCCTGACCTGCCTTCCTGCCTCTGCTCCTGCCCACTGCTTCTGTGCGACGCAGCCTCTGCCCACTTCCTTGAGCCCCGTGGGTCCTGCTGTGTGGCCCCTGGACCAGCTGCATTAGCAGCCCCTGGGGACTTGCTAGAAACACCGAGTCGAAGATGGGGTGGTGCCCAGCATCTGGTGCTGAGGCTCACGCTAGTTTGAGGGCTGCTCTGCTTCCCTGGCCACAGTCAGGTCAGGGGACTCGCTGGCCTCTGCTCTCTGTGGTCCCCATCCAGGCAGGACGCACGGCAGGGCATTTGTGAGTGCCCATGGGGGCGGGCATCGCTCACAGAGTGTGATAGATGATATATTTCCCTGTTTCCCGGAGGCAGAGATGGGTGAAGTGGCTGCAGCCCTGTCTAAGGTGCAGTGCCTCCTGGGGACGGAGTCCAGCCAGGAGCTTGGAGGCGAAGGCAGAGCTCCCCAGGCGTCCTTTCCCTCTGCCAAGGGCTGGTGGCCCTCCCTGCTGCCCTGGCGCCGACCCTCGCCCACCCGGCCCAGCACAATGGGCTTGGGGCTGCCTTCTGTCTCCCCACGCAGCCCGCAGAGACAACCCATGCCGCCTTCTTGGTGTCCCAGGCATTTAAATTGCCGTTTTATTTAAATTTATGTCCGAAGATACAGGCGGTGAAAGGGCCGTTTCAAAGTCAGTTTCTTCTTTATGGCTTTATGGGGATCGCATCGGGCAGCTGTCGGAAATATCTTCTGCTCCCAGCACGGCAGAGGGTCACGTGGGTGCACCGGCCCTGGCTGCTCTAGGAAGGGATTCTGTCTCCCAGTGAGGGAGGAACTCTTCCTTAATGCCCTACTGTCAGATAGAGCCCTGATCCCTCCTTCATGCTGAGCCCTGATCTCTCCTTCATTCTGAGACCTATCTTCCTCCAGGCTGAGCCCTAATCCCTCCTCCTGCTAAGCCCTGATCCCTCCTTCATGCTGAGCCCTGTCATCCTCCAGGCTGAACTCTGTCCCTCCTCCAGCTGAGCCCTGGTCCCTCCTCCAGCTGAGACCTGTCTTCCTCTAGGCTGATCCCTGATCCCTCCTCCTGTTGAGCCTTGATCCCTCCTTTATGCTGAGCCCCGATCTCTCCTTCATGCTGAGTCCTGTCTTCCGGGCTGAGCCCTAATCCTCCTCCTGCTGAGCCCTGATCCCTCCTTCATGCTGAGCCCTGATCCCTCCTTCAGGCTGAGCCATGATCTCTTCTCTAGCTGAGCCCTAATCCCTCCTCCAGGCTGAGCCCTAAACCCTCCTCCAGGCTGAGCCCTAATCCCTCCTCCAGGCTGACCTCTGTTTTCCTCCAGGTTGAACCCTGATCTCCACACTGAGCCCTGGTGCCAGAATGACCTCCTATCCTAGTCACAGACAAGGTCCTGTTCCTGGTTCAGCCTGGGTCCTGAGCATCTCTGACTGGCCCACATGACTCTGCTGTGGCTGGTGAGGGTGGTAGTGGTAGTTAGCTGGGCCTCTTACAGTCTTGCGAGGACCTCTGGGCAAACCCACTCCCTCCATAGAGGAGTGTGGGGCTTGTTCTGGTCCCTTCTGGGCGGAAGGCCCAGGCTCAGCACACCAGCATGCTGTCCTCCCTGGGGTCAAGCCTCAGTTTCCCCATCTCTGTTTCTTCAACCCCAGGACTGGAGGGAAGAGGAGCATCCCTCAGAGTTGTGACCATTTGCAGTTCCTGGTGCTTTTCCTGGGTCAGGGGAGGGTGCCTTTGGGTGGAGCTGCCCAGATGTGAGCCGCCAGAGGCCTTTGGGCTGGGACCCACGAGGACCAGCTGGGGCCAGTGTGGCAGGCCTGCTGGGACCATTGTGGATGTTTTCATCTTGAATTCAGCAGGCTCTGGACATGCTTGGGGGAGGCTTGGAGACTGGGGGAGGACCCTGTCTCACCAAGCCCAGGGGGAGATTTATTTCTCGTTCTTTGCCATCTCCATGGCCACTTGGTATTTCTGTTAGTTATCAACACACATTATGGTCTACTTTGTCAGCACCCAGACCCCCTGCCCACATGGAGCAGGCACTCCAGAGCAGGGGTAATCAACAGCTCCTCAAGGAGAAGATACTGCAGGGCTGTGACAGATACCAGGACAGGTAGTGTGCCAGGGGTGGTCACTGGGGGAGCTTCTAGTTCTGAGGGTGGGGTCCCAGGCGTCTTGGTCAAGAGGGAAGAAAGCCTCCTCTCCTGCTGTCCCCTTCCTGCAAGAACCGGGTGTCCTCAGGGCCAGGTGCTGGGCGGGATGGAGGCATGGCCAGACATGGGGCCTCCGACTCCTTCAGAGCCCATGGGAGGGTCCCCTGGGGACTCGCTTGTCCCTGATCTTGTCCTGGCCGATGCTCCTGCAACGGCAGCCTGAGAGGCTGTGGTCTCCACGGCAGGGCCGGACCCCCGGGGGGGCGGGGGGGCAAAGGACTCCTCAGAGCGCCAGGGCCTATCTGCCATGGGCAGGTGGCCAAGACGGTGAGCAGGTCAGGCACAGACCCTGCCCTTGGGACTTTGCAGGGCACATGGACAAACCCCTGACCAGGAGCATGTGACCAGTTGCCCCATGAGGAGCCCCTTCTAGGGAGGTGCCCGTGGCTGAGCACTCAGGGATGAGGGGTGGTCTGCTCTGTGAAGCGTCCCGGGCAGAGGGGACATGGTGAGCGCAGCTTGATGGGGGGCAAGTACAGCAAACAGGGCCAAGAAGGACCCAGAGGGCTGCAGGGCAGGACCAGTGGGCAGCCAGGTTAGGGTCCCGGGGACAGGTGGGTTTCCAGCAGGACCGGGGCACCAGGAGGTTTGCCTGGTAACGAGGCTGAGGACATGCTGAGGGTTGGGGTGGGGAGGAGGGGTGCAGCTGGGCCTGGGGGTGCCAGGAGGAGGGGCAGGGGCTGCTGGTGGTGGCAGAGGTGGGGAGGGTGGAGTCTGGACTTGGGGGGGAGGGGTCTCGGGGGAGCCAGAGTCATGTCCAGGGCATCCGTCCTCTGCCGATGGCGAAGGTGGGCTGGGCAGGAGTGATGGCCAGGGGGAGAGGAGGGGCGGGCTGCCAGGACCAGCAGGTGTTGCTGAGCCCACCCGGGAGCTGCTTGTGGAGGGCGGTGGCCAGCAGCTATGTTGGGCTGCGGGGGCGTCGAGTGAGATGCATCCCGGCTGCAGTGGTCCTGGGGAGCCGGGGGAGCCACTGGGGGTGGAAAAGCTTTGGGTCTGGACGCCAGATTGGAGTGGGCTGTGGAGCTGGTGGGAGGTGAGAAACGGGGACAGTGGGTGCCGCCAATTCTCCCATTTTCTTTTTTTTATACTTTTTTTTGTCACGCTACAGTTTTATTTACACGATGAGTGCAGGGCATGTTCTAGAATGCCGACTCGGATCCTCAAGCGCATCGTTAACAAAAGAGGGCAAAATGCAGGGAAGGGGTGAGGGGACAGTGAGTGCCGCTGTCCCTGTGCAGCGGTGGTGACCTCAGGGAGTTCCCAGGCCCAGCGGCATCGGGAGTGTGGTGGCCTGTGTGCAGGAGTGGGGGTGTTGCCCTGCACGGCTGGCCTCCTCTGCCCATCCTGGGTCTCCCACGGGGGCACAAACTGCAGCTCAGAAAATAAGCAGCAGGCTGTGCCTCCCGGCCGTGCCTCCCAGCCGAGTCCCCCGGCCATGCCCCGTGGCCTGCTGACTGCAGGCAGGAGGGGAAGGGGCCCTGGGAGGGCGGGGGTGGGTGGGTGCAGGGAGAGTCTCCCCGTACACCACAGAGGCCTACGGGTGTGTGAAGGCTGGCAGGCTCCCTGGGAGGGCATGGGCCTGGCTGGGCCCTGCAGCATGAAGCCTGGCAAGGTGGGAGCTGTGTTGGTGGGCCACCGGTTCATCTGGGGCACGCGTCTGGCCAGGCTGGGCCTGGGCTGGGGCTGGGGCCATGGGTGGGGAGACCCTGGTCCTCACAGGCGTGAATGCCCACGCCCACTGGAGCTGCTCAGGTGTTCACATGTGCACACGGACACGCACGTGCAAGCCCGCAGGCCTGAGGGGCCACGTCTTCCAGAGGGCCCATGGGTGAGTCCTTTTTCCCAGGACCAGGCAGGGACACTTTGGAGCAGGGTAGAAGCCCCAGCCTCTGATCTACCTGCCTTGAACCAAGTAGGTGACAGCATGGCCTGTCCCGTGTGGTCCCAGTGGGGATGAGATTCAAGAGGAAGGAGGGCAGTTCCTACTTTCTCAGCCTGCCAGGGCGTCACCTGGGGGCCCGTGTGGGTCAGACGCAGGGCATCTGTGAGTCCAGGCGGGCTCTCCCAGACGGCTCTCTCCAGGTGTCTTGTCACCATCGCGCGACTCTGCAAGCTACGGTGGTCACCTCAGTCCCCCTTCCTGGTGGCCCCCGAGGCCTGGTCAACGCTGGCTTCTTTGCCCCGCCAGATCTCCGAGGCCCAGCTGACAGCTGGCTGCGTGAGTTCCATCCCATGTCACCTCTGGCCAGGGAACTTCCCTGACAGACGGGCGGGGGCCCTGGGGTGGGGGCACGGGCCCTCCTCACCTGGTGTGGCACGGGACCTTGGGCTGTCACTGTGGAGAGGAGGGCCCTGGACACGCAGGGCTGGGTCTTGGGGAAGCTGGGTCCTGTAGGCACTGTAGCCTTGTGGCCACCCGGGGCCATGAGCAGGGACTCCAGCCCAGCCTCAGGACAGAGCACTGTCTGTGCTGCTGGTCTGCAGTGTGGGCTGCAGAGGGGACATTTCCTGTACCTCCCCTAGATGACTGTGGAGTCATATGGGGCTGGGGCTGGGGGAGGAACCGGGGTGCACCTAAACGTGCGTCTCCTGGGTACTGGGTCCCAGGGTGTCGCTAGAGACCCCATCTTTGAGGGAGAACCTGAGCCATCCTCTTGAACCTCCCGCTGCTGCCCTGTGAGCAGGTCTCTCTGTGGCCCCAGAGGACAGCCTTCCAGAAGGTTGGCCCTAGACATGTCCTTACGCCTATAAGACAGGCTCTGGGCTTCCCCTTGGGGGATGCAGCCAGGCCCAGACTCCCGTCCCTCCTGTCCCTGTGCAGTCCCCACTGCCCACTAGATGGCACTGTCTCCTGCCTCCCGAGTCCCAGGAAGGCGGAGGGGGTCTCCAAGGCCTGTGCTCTGCACTAAGCTGGGGACAGAGACCCCCCGAGGGTGAGGAACCTCCTACTGCTGGGTCAGGGGCCCACAGAGGGTCTTGTTCACTGGTTGTAGGAGAAGCACTGTGTGACAGGTAGTGGCCCTGGGCAGGGTGTGTGCCCGTGTGCCTGTGCGCTCTGTGTGCGTGTGTGTGTGTGTGTGCACGCGTGTGGGCACATGCACGTGCACACATGTGTTGTTTAATATGTTTGCACAGGGAGTGGGTACATGTAAATGTGTGCATGCGAGTGTCTGTGTGTGCGCAGCTGGGTGAGGGCGTCTCTGGGTGGGCAGGCAGGGGTGGGGCCTCTCCGTCTGACCCACTCCAGGCCAGGCCTGCGCACAAGCTGGACTCAGAGGGGACGAGACCTGCCCGGCCGCCACCTCAGGCCCCCACCACTCCCAGGCTGGGTTTGCTCTCTGGGACACTCAGGTGCCCCAGGCCCTCATCCCCATGCGACCCCTAGGACCCTCAGGGTGTGGTCCTCCCTGTGGACAGTGATGTGATGTGGACTGTAGAGGGACTTGAAGTGGCATCTGAGGGACGGTCACTTGCTCCTGGCAGCTGCATTGGGACCAATCGGAGGCCCAGGGTTCCACCTGTTGTGGAGTGCCCGGGCCCCGGGGGGAGAGGGACGCTCCAGAGAAGCACTCCTCGGAGCTCTGCTCCGGGGCCTGGCCTGATGCGGGGGCAGTGCTGCCCGGGGGCCGGTACCCCCTGGTCCCCACTCGGCCCCCACCCAGGATACAGCCCAGGTGGGGTCAACTCCATCAGCAACACAGGGTCCGGCACGAGACCTGGGGGGCTTGTCACTCCTCCCCACCGACTGCTGCCTGCCCTCGTGGCCGGTCAGCTGGGGGTGTCAGCAGAGGAAAGCCCGAGAGGATGGGGTGCTTCCCAGGGCCCAGGGCATGGGAGGAGGGACCCAAGAGCCTTCCCAGGAAAGGGCCTGCCTGACCTGGCCCCGGACCCTGGCTGTCGCTGGCACAGCTCCTAGGAGGAGGAGAACCTGGGGCGGGGGACCTGTGGCTGGGCGCCTGGGCGTGTCTGGGGGTCAACTTGTCCTGGCCCGGACATGGAGGCCCAGTGGCTGGACCTTTGCAGAACATTCCTGGGGGTGGAGGTGTCCTCTGGTGCCTGGACTTGGGAACACGCCATCCCGGGACCACCCGAGTCACTTCTTGGTGAAACGTCCACTGACAGGTGGTTCCCGGGTGAGGTCAGCTGAGGAGTGAGGGGTGGAGCCGCTCTGGGTGGGCCGGGCTCCAGCCTGACCCTGGCCTGGGCGTCTGGTAGGGAGGCTGGGCGGCTGGCCCACCAGCGCTTCCCTCGGGTGCTGATGAGGGAGCAGGGCTGAGGACGAGGTCCTTTTGCTGCTCTGCAGGAAGGTGCGGTGGGTCCCCTCCAGGGGGTGGGACAAGGGGCCACACACCCCAGTGCTCAGCTCCTCCAGGTGCAGGCTCACCCCCTCCTGCAAAACCACAGCCGTCGGGGGCAGGCTGGGGACACGCAGCGCCTGTCCTGGGTGCTCAGCCCGCGGTGTCTGTGGTTGAAAGGGGAGTGGCACCTGTCACCGCAGAGCCTCGGCGGTGGCACCATCCACCAAGGCCACGGGACTGTCCCCTGGGAGGACATGACTGTCCCATAGCATAGAGGAGCTCTTGCCCTCTGGGAGGTTGAGGGACAGCCTGTGGGGAAGAGTGCAGTGGCCCTGCACGGCCACTGGTCTGACCATCCTCACCCGGGCCTACGGGTAGCTTTGGGCCCCGATGCTGTGAGTGTCCATCACTGCCCTGGACCTCTTGGGCCTCCCCCTGTCCCCCAACCTGCCATCACACCAGAAGCCGCTCTCCAGAGCCTTCCATGGTGACTGAGCCCCTCTATCCCAAGCTGGGTTTCACGGGTGGTCTCCGGGGAACACTGGCCTCTTCTGGGAACGCACTCCTCTCTGACCGCTGGCTGGCACGGTCGAGAGCCCCTGACACTGGGGGGAGACATGTCCTCGAGGTTCCGGGGTGGCCCTGGGTCGACGCTCTGGAGTTGCCAGACTCAGTGTTGGAGGCCCGTGTGGCCCCTGGGGCTCCCTGGCCGGCAGGTCTTCTTGCTGAGTGCCCCCAGGCCACAGACGGGCACTTCTGGGGGCTTGTCCTGCTGAGCAGAGCCCAGGCATGTGGGACCCCGTGTCTGAGACTCACACTGCATGCCAGGGCTGGCCACTGTGTGTGTGAGGTTCTCAGGGGACTTTGGGGACTCTCCACTCCAGGAAACGGTTGAGACCCCCCAAAACCTGGAAAATCACCCAGTGAGATTTCTCAGAAAGTCATGCTTCAAAGTAACCTCTCAGGGAAGTGAGGAGAGTGTCCTCACCAGTTAGCCCTCCCGAATCCCACCAGAGGTCGGTGTTTATGAATTTTTAAAAACAACACATCTGCGTTTATCTGGCCTTTCTCTTCTTGTTGATCTTTTTTTTTGTCTGGGGGCCTTCCTGTTTGGGGCAGTGCGGCGGCGGGCAGGGCTGGGCCTGGAGCGCTAGCTCAGGCTGTCTAAATATTTTATTTACCAGTTGCAAACAGGAAATGTAATTAAAGGCCTTTCCCAGCACCAGGGAGAAGGAGTCGCACTGGGGGGCCGGGTCCCTTTTAATCTCTGGAATTTCCAGTGTTTGGATTACAGAACCACAGGGGACAGCTGCGTGGGTTCTGAAATGAAATCCCCCAACTCTGTGACATCTATTGACATTTTAATAGATGTTAAAATCTGGCTTCTCCAGTCACCCCCAGCCACTCGGGTTGCTCTGAGTCACTGGGTTGGAAAGACAACAGGAGGCTGAGGACAGAACAGGCAAGGCTGGGGGTGGGGGAGACAGTACCGAGGGTCGGAGGAGCTTCCTAGGTCCCCTGGGTGTGTCCTGGCGGTCAGACACCCTCAGGCCCTGTCCTGGAAGCCTGTGAGCGAAAGGGTTCAGTCCTCTTCCTGGCCGGGCAGATGGAGGTCCAGCCTTGTCCAGTCGGGAGCTCCGGGGGTGTGTAGGCATTTCCTGCACCCTTGCAGCCGGGGACTTTGAGTGGACACTCAGGGCTCAGGGGCAGAGTGCTGAAGATAGGGCCCAGGGCCTCACAGAGCAGGCGGCATGAAGACCACTGCCCCCAGACCCCCAGGACAGCGGCTGGCCAGCTTAGGCGAAGCCTGCAGCATAGTGAGCAGGTGGCCCACGATTGGCACCCCACACCCCATGCCTTATTTATCTCTCCCTGGGGGGCCTACCTACCTTCACAGCCTCCTGGGAGCCCTGGGCAGGGAGTGGTCCTGCAGGGGGATCCAGGGCTGGCTCTTGCCAGCCCGTGGCCTTGGGCAGCACTGTCCTTCTAGACATGCCCGGCCTCTGTTACGGAGTGGAGGTGAGACTGTCCCCCCTCCACCAAGCTTGGGTGGAAAGCACACAGGAAGGGCTCCCACTGCCCAAGCTGGGGGCCCTGCTGGCCTGTCCTCCCGACTCCCTGGGCTCCAGAGACGTCCCAGGGAGACTTTTAAAGTTCAGGATTTCTTTGAAAATCTTAAAAGGCAGCCCAAGCCATCCTACTTATTACAGAAATTCTGGAAAACAGGTGAACGAAAGAGGACAGCCCCCTCGGATCTCCTTGCCCAGGGATAATCTCATGACAGATTTGGCACAAAAACGGCCAGACTGTTCCATGCGCTTTATTCACAGAGATACCTATTTCACAAACATTATTCTCCGCACATCTGTAACCTCCAGCATCTGGTAGGGGGACTGTGTGAGGATTTGCGGATGGCGTCTGGCTCACCTCTTGCAGGGCCCTTACCACTGTTCACGTAACCATTCAGCTGCTGGGGAACATTTGGTCGGCTCCCACGTTCACCTTTATAAACAGCACTGCGGTGGGCACACGTACTTGTGAATGCTCAGGAACTTGTTGATCACACATAGCGTCTTGGGTGGTTGGGGAGGCGCCTGGAGTGGGCTGCGGGCGCTGGCGCTGGCGGACAGCAGGCCCAGGCTTCCCTGTACAGCTGGGCCGGTTGTGCTCTGCTCTCCTCCAGGGGGCGCCATCTGCTGAGACATGATGTCCATGGTGTCCCCTGGAATTGTGCACCACAGTGGTCCAGCTGGGAAAGCCTGGTTGGGAGAGGCCCTTGAGTATCCCCTGGTCCTTGGTGCAGCACTGTGAGCTCAGGAGAAGCAGGTGCTGTTGTGGGCTGGCCACGCTCCTGCCCCAGGCTGCGATGCTGTGTCTGCTCTCACTTTTCCTCTCCCCAGGGGGCTGGGGGTCTGCAGGGTGTTGGTCTTGGTCTTGGATGAGTGAGGCCCCCCACTCCCCCTCCTGTGGCTAGAGTGGCCGCCTCTGTCCTGGACACTGTCTGCTTCTTCCTGCCCCTGCTCACCCGCACAATTCAGGCCTGTGACCCTCCAGAGGACCCGGGACTCTGGGGTCTCAGCTGAGCGAGGGACCTGGGGGAAGACAGCTCCTCCATGTCCCACCGGGTGCTCAGGCCCTGCACACTGCTCCCTGGGATGTGCTTGTGAAGAGCAGGGGAGGCCAGAGACAGGGCACACGGCCACCGAGTTCCACTCCTGCAGGCACGTGGCTTGTCATGTGGGGGGCGCAGAGACAGCATTGGCACCGTGGCAGCTTGCAGGGGGCACGGCATGAGTGGGCCTCCTTGAACCCATGGCAGCTTGAGGCTCCGTCCTGTCCCTGGTCCCGGGCCCTTGTGTGTGCTCAGGGAGGCTGCAGAGGCCACTCACCCCACGGCTATCTGCGGGAGAGCTGACACTGGAGGCAGGGGGGACACTGCCCCCCAAGCCCAGGCGAGGGAGCCCTGTATCTCCAGCACCTCCTGCCCCTTCCTCTGGGGAGCTGAGCGTTAAAAACCTCAGTGATAGTGGTGACCCGGGACGTGATGACGAGAAGTCCAATGGCCTGGACCCGTGTCCCAGCCCTTACACTTCATCAGCAGAGCTCAGGCAGTCCCCAGTCCCTGGGCCTCCCAGGGCCCAGAACAGACCAGGCCCCGCTGTGCAGTCAGCCCAGCTGTGACCCTCAGACTGCCCGGCCTTCTGGCTCATGCTGCCCAGGGTGGAGAGGAGGAAGCCACACCGCCTCTGGTGGCCACACAGAGAACACCCTCTCCGGTGTGCAGCTGCTCCCACACATACCTGGAGGCTCCCAGGACCCTCTCAGCAGGCTCAGAGCTGGGGGACTGTGGTGATGGACCTGGTCCTGTCCTCTGGTGTCCCTCAGACCTCAGTGTGTGGTGAGGGCACACCCTCCTCCCTGTCCCAATGACGGGTGCATCTGCTCCTGCCAGCACGTGCTGCCCAGATGGGTGGGCCTGCCGACCTCAGAGCAGGGAGCCCACCAGCCCAGCTCGAGGGCCAGACTGGTGCGGGGGCGAAGCCGACCTTGCTGAGCAGAAGGTGGAGGGTGCACTCAGCACCCCGAGGCTGCCCCTGCCCCGGCCCCGGGGCTCCGCCATGCCCGCCCACCACCCGAGAATCCTTGCCAGCCTGCCTTTCGTTTGCTTCTATGGACGAAGCCACCCAGCTGGGCAGCCTGTCCCCCTGGAGCCAGGCCTGGCCCTGGACCTGGCTGTGCCTGTGGGTGGGAAGCATTTTCCTGGGGTCTGGAATGGAGCACATAGAAGAGGGCACACTGCCACACCCCTGCACAGTCACACGTGTCCCTCCCACCCCACTGGCACGTGCGTCCGTTCATGCCCACACAGGAGCAGCCACCCGCACGCACACTCACACACGCACACAGAACGTGCAGCCTCAGGGTCCCCGCAGGCCCTCTCCAGCAGGGCTCCCCCCACGTCACAGCCCAGAGATCTGCCAGGGGCTTCTCCCCAGCCCCGAGGCCCACAGAGCATGAAGCCCCCCGGCCACCCCCATTCCCGGACTCCACTCAGGCAGCATTTCCCGGGCTTCTCTGAGACAGGAGGCAGGGAGAAGCTTCTCTGCTCGGTGCCAATCTGCCTCCATTTTTAATTAAACATGAGAGCGAGGAGTGAGCCAGGCTGTTAGAATATGAGTGACGAGCATCCTCCCCTCCAGATGTTCCCTCTGCCGCTCCCCGTGGCTCCAGGCGGCTCATTTGTTTTCCCTAATTTTTCCCAGTCCCGAGCCTTCCTTAGGAAGCTGGTCAGAACCTAAACAGCGATGGCGGGTCAAGCCCTGTGTCAGATTCTGGTGGTTTCCAGATGGAAAATACCCAGCTTGGCTTGGCCCCCCCAGGTCTCGCGGGGGCCTGGTGACTTACGTGAGACGCCTTTGTTTACCCAGGGTCTGGGCCAGCGGGTCGGGGCTGCAGGGCAGCGGAGGCCCTCATGGCCTTTGCAGCCAGGTGGGGTCAGAAATGAAACTGGTGACCTCCGGGATACCTAGGTGATCAGAGCTTGTGCATGTCCCCGAGGGGATGCACAGGACCAGGTCCTTCCACCACTACTTACCGGCTCTTGTCCTGGGCCATGCTCCTCTGTGAATGGGGGCGGGGTGCCGTGGGCTCAGGGAGAGAGATTCATGCCCTTCAAGTGATGTGAAGTCCTGCGCCCACCCAGCGTCCCCACTGCACCCCACGTCCCTGCACCAGCTCAGCGTCCCTCATCTCTTAAATCCTCCTTCTGTGCTGCTTCATGCGGTGCCCAAAAGAGGGCAGGGCAGACGTGTGGGCAGGGAGAGAAGGGCAGGTGACCGCACCTGTGGGCACCGGGGCTTGTTCTGGGGTTTCCTTCCCTTGTTGGTTGGGGCAGCCTGGGAGGAGAGGTCCTGCTCAACAGAGCCAGCAACCCACCCGAGTGGAGGAAGGGGGGGAGGCGCGTGCACTGGCTCACGCTGACTCTGGAGGTGGCCCAGGTCACACAGCAAAGACAACACACTGTGGGTGGCGGCCACCACGCCCGGCACTGGTAATGGCAGCACAGCCTTGCCTGGGCCCGGGGCCACGCCAGATCCTTCAGCCTGGGCTCTTGGCCTGCGCAGGCACCTCTCCTCATTGTCCTTGCTCTGGGGAGGAGCACTGAGGGCCACTTGCTGTGCCAGGAGTCACTCTAACAAGGGAGACGCCTGCAAACCCATCACCGTGTCCTGCAGGAGGAACCTGGGCGGCGTGACCAGGAGGCCGCCCACAGACAGGAGCTGGGGCTCCACATGTGTGGTCAGAAGCCACCTGGGGAGCACCAGCTCTGGGCCAGGGAGTGCTCCCGATGCAGGGGGCACGGTGGCACCCGGCAGACCTGGTTCCCGTGGTCACACCAGCAACCTGTATTTTTGTGGAAACTTAGTCTGGTGGGGTTCCGCTGGCCAAAGCTCTCAGAAGCCTTTCCTAACAGGGAGACCCAGAGGACTGGCTACTGGCCAGCCAACCCCCAAGCACAGAGGCACTTCTGCTCTGCAGACACTACCTTGCCACACTGCCTGCCACCAGCCAGGGGCTGTGTGTGGGCTTTGGCCCTGGGTACTTGCTGATGTCACCTCCTGGCCTGGTGAGCTGACCTAGTGACCGACAGGCTTCAATTGCAGCAGGACACCCACACACTTTCATATTGTATTAAAATGACCAATCTTTGGCTGCTTTACCAACACATCATTGTTAATGCCTCGTCAGGGCAGACGGGTGGGACAGGAACCTCAGCCCCGATGACCTGTGTGCCAGTCAGTGGTGACACCCAACCCACTAGGCCTTACCTGCCTCTCTGTGGCCTGGGGCACAGATCCTGATGGGCAGGCCATCCATTCACCCCTCCCTCCCTCCACCTACCCATCCACTCACCCACTTGTCCAACCAACCATCCAAACATCTACCCACCTACCCACCCACCCTTCGTACACCCATCCATCCACCCACCCACCCTTCCACCCGTCCATCTGTCCACCACCCATCCACACACCCACCTACCCATCCACTCACCCACCCACCCATCCACCTGTCCATGTGTCCACCACCCATCCATCCACCCACCCACCCATCCACTCACCCACCCACCCATCCACCCGTCCATCTGTCCACCACCCATCCATCCACCCACCCACCCATCCACTCACCCACTCACCCATCCATCTGTCCGTGCACCCATCGTCCATGCAATCACCCCTCTCTCCATCTTTCGGTCTCCTCTGTCCATCCACATCCACCACGTACACACACTCATCCACCCACCCATCCGTGTCCTTCTCCCACCCACCCGCTCACCCACTCACACCATCCACCCAGTCGTTCATTCACTCATCCATATTTTTAAGCAGACATTTCATTTCATTTCTCTGGCCTCAATTTTCTCATTTCTGAAGAATAAACAAAGCTACCCCTTTCGCGCGGCTGTGATAAAGGTCGTGTTAGGTGGCGTGCTGGGTACAAAGGGCTCAGAGCGGTGGTTGGCCCTGGCAGCCGGCAGCGCCACTCCTGTCCTACATTTGCAGGTCTTTCAGCAGAATAGGCTTCCTAGCATGGCAGGTGTGAGCCGGGACTGGACTGTTCACCTCTTCTCCTGGTCCTCCCCTGACTCCCGTGCAGGAGGGTGGGTCAGGGACTGACCTGGCCAGGTGGGCTGTTAGCAGAGGTGCTGGGCTTCACTTCAGGCGTGAGCCTCCTTGTTTCCTCCTGTCCCTTGCCAGGAAGGCCTGAGCAGGGGACAGGGTCACAGGGAAGACAGGGACCGAGGGTCTGAGTCACAGTTGGAAGCAGCAATCCAGGAGGGCCCCTGATGGCAGCTGGCTTTGCTGAGCAAGGGGCCACTGGGAGGTCGGGTTTACCTGTGACTTTGGCAGGGCCTGTCCCTTCCTGACTTGGTGACAATGGTGCCTGTCCCCCTTCCAACCGGCAAGGCCAGCTTGTGGGACAGCTGGAAGAGGGTCCAGCTCAAGACTGAGGGTCAGGCTGAGGTCAATGCTGCCATGTGCCCAGCCAGCCAGCTCCCCATGGGGCCTCAGTCTCTTCTTCCTGGCCCTGTGTCCACTCCCTGTGGCCACCAGTCACACATCCCAAACTGGGACGCCCTCCCTTTCCAGTCCTGCCCTTGAGACCTACAATAACTGCGGAGAGCTGGACACTCTCCAGGGACCAGCCTGTCCTGGCTAGTTAGCCCCCGTGGGCCTGGTGAGAGTGTGTGGGCAGCCTGGGCAGGGCCCAGGGGCAGAGCTAAGCCACCAGACAGGCCTGGCACCCTGTCCCTCCCCGCAGCCACAGGACCTGAGGCTCTTCTGGGACCAGGTGAGGTCTCCCACATGGAGGTAAAGCTGCACCAGCCAACAGAGGGGAAGTGGCCTGACTAAGGTCAAGGGTGGGTCACGGGCAGGGCCAGGACCAGGACGCAGCCCCCTCCCTCCTGGGCCCTGCTGGGTGCAGGCTGTGTGGCCCCGGGAGTAGGACAGGGTAGTCACTGGAAGGTTCCACAGAGGCCAAGGGCAGCCTGGACCACTGGCTCCTGGCCCTGGCTGGGGGTCTTCTCTGCATTTTTACCCTCCAAGTCACTCTGGGGGGCTCTGCAGGACAGCCCCTGCCCCTGGGCTGCAGCTTGGAGAACAGCCGTGGACATGCCACCCCTCTGGGCTCAGACCCATGGCTCACGTCTTTGTAGAAGTGGGTCTCCTCCCCTCTGTGCCCACAGCAGTAGTGGGAGGAGCCTTCCTGCGGGGCTGGCCACCCGGGGTCAGCGGCTGGACACCCAGGCCTGTCCCTTCCCTGGGTGCATGGGGCTGGACCCAGCAGCGGCCCCTGTGTTCAAGGACACGCACACAGGCCCGAGCTTGCCAGGCTGGGTGAGGGGTTTCCGGTCCCCTCCCCTGGCTCACGGATGAGCGGGCCGTGAATTATTCACAGGATACCCAGGAGCCCCAGGGGCAGGGGCTTGCTGGCAGCAGGGGGAGGCTGGGGAGCCGGGCGGCGAGGCCAGGGCCGAGCTGCGGCCTGGGGAGACCCCCGCTGGGCCGGGCCTCGGTCTGCCACCCTTACCGTCCTCGCTCTGGGCCCTTTCATTAGCAGAAAGCAAACCGCCCCTGATCTGGGCTTTTCAGGGCAGTTAGGTGGGAAGCGATGCCAGAGGGGGGCTCGGAAATCTCCGTGCGCGGGGGATTTCCAGGGCTTGGCGGAGGCGGGGGAAGACAGAGGCTTGGGACTGCAGCTTCCCTCTGGCAGGCAGCACAGTTTGCAGAGCCCTTGTGCAGTTTTCACAGGCTCTGGGTCTAATGGCTGGGTTTGGATTCCCGTTCCACACTTAACGGCTGTGTGGTCTTGGGAAAGCTCCCTCACCTCTCTGTGCCTCAGCTTCTTCACCTGCAAAACGAGGGTAACACTAACGTCTGCCTGCCTCTCGGCTTTGCTGTGAATATAAAAACCACGGCAGTGTAAGGCTCAGCAGGCTTGGGCGCGAGTCAGCCATGCGTGGTTGACATCACTGTCACCACCTGGTTCCAGCCCTTCTCCCCACCCTTCCCAGCTCAATGGAGCATGGCCAGGGCCAGGTAGTGGGCTTGACCCCGTCGCCCCTCAGAGCCCAGCCCAGCCCCGTTCTCTCCTCCCAGGGTCGGGGCTGCTCGGCTCCAGGAGTGCCTGTCCCTGTGCCTGCACCCACCCAGGTTGGCTCTTTCTGTCCACGGGCTCTCTCAGCCTGCAGGTTGCTGTGTGTGCCGCCACACCACCCCGTGTGCGTGTGTCTGAGCATCTGTGTGTGCATGTGTCTGTGTGTGTGTGTCTGTGTGTGTGCGTGCGTGTGTATGTGTGTGTGTATGTGTGTCTGCGTGTGTGTGTCTGAGTGTCCGTGTGTGCATGTGTCTGTGTGTGTGTCTATGTGTGTGCGTGCGTGTGTCTGTGTGTGTGTATGTGTGTCTGCGTGTCTGTGTGTGTGTATGTGTGTCTGTGTGTGTGTGTCTGCGTGTCTTTGTGTGTGCATGTGTGTGTCTGAGTGTCCGTGTGTGTCTGTGTGTGTGTCTATGTGTGTACGTGCATGTGTATGTGTGTGTATGTGTGTCTGTGTGTGCGTGTGTGTGTCTGAGTGTCCCTGTGTGTCTGTGTCTGTGTGTGTCTCTGTGTGTGTGCGTGTGTATGTATGTGTGTGTATGTGTGTCTGCGTGTGTGTGTCTGTGTGTCTGTGTGTGTGCATGTGTGTGTGTCTGAGTGTCCGTGTGTGTCTGTGTGTCTGTGTGTGTGTCTATGTGTGTGCGTGCGTGTGTATGTATGTGTGTATGTGTGTCTGTGTGCACGTGTGTGTGTGTCTGCGTGTCTGTGTGTGTGCATGTGTGTGTGTCTGAGTGTCCGTGTGTGTCTGTGTGTGTGTCTATGTGTGTGCGTGTGTGTGTATGTATGTGTGTATGTGTGTCTGTGTGCACGTGTGTGTGTCTGAGTGTCCGTGTGTGTCTGTGTCTATGTGTGTCTGTGCGTGTGTGTGTGTGTGTGTCTGAGTGTCTGTGTGTGTGTCTGTGTATGTGTGTCTGTGTGCACGTGTGTGTGTGTCTGAGTGTCCGTGTGTGTCTGTGTCTATGTGTGTCTGTGCGTGTGTGTGTGTGTGTGTCTGAGTGTCTGTGTGTGTGTCTGTGAGTGTGCGTGTGTGTGTGTCTGAGTGTCTGTGTGTTGTGTCTGTGTGTGTGTGTGTCTGAGTGTCTGTGTGTTGTGTCTGTGTGTGTGTTGTGTCCTGTGTATGTGTGTCTGTGTGCGTGTGTGTGTGTGTGTGTACGCCCACGTGTCTGCGCCCACCCCAGTCTGCGTGCGTGTGCGTCCCTGGCCTCACCCTCCTCTCCTGACTCCTCGGGTCTCAGCCAGGCTCGGCTGGGGGGTCGGCCTCAGGCGGAGGGCAGGCTGCACCCTGGCTCCCCTGGACTGTGCTCCTGCTGCAGACCTGTTGCGTGTCACTGTGGTGTGGGGACAGGGTGCCTCCCCCACAGCTGGTCACAACCCCCAACTCCAGGGACAGGGCCTTCCTGGCCCCCTGCCCGCCCTTCCCCTCTCTTCTGCCCCCTGTGCCCCAATCTCTCTGCAAGCCCTTGGCACAGAGCTGGAAAAGGCAGGTGAGTGGTGCTCCCAAGGACAGCTCTGGGGATCAGGCATGCAGGACACTGCTCCCTGATGCTCAGGACTTCCAGGTGCCCATACAGCATGAGCCCAGAGCTGGACTGCAGAGGGTGATGTCCAGGAGGGTCCTGCAGCGTGGTCCAGGGGGAGGCGCGACCATCCTCGGGTCTCCTGAACACGGGTCCCTCTCAGCCCTGGGTGTACTCTCTCTCCGGGCGGCTTTCAGCCCAGGCTTGCACACTCGGTGACAACACCCTAGTCAAGTGCAGTCTTTTTATGGGTAGCAGATTGAGAAACCCATTAGCACGTGGCTGTCTATCACCAGGGCTGACAGAAACCACCAGAAAGAAAACAAGCCTCAACGAGGTCTGTCTGACCCGGTGCTGCAGGGCTCTCTGGGGGCTCAGCCCTTCTCTGATGAACTCTGGTGCCCAGGGCAGGAGGGCCCATCGTGAGAGGCCCAAGTCCAGTTCCAGTTCCTCCACCTGATGCCCTGGCCCAGTGGGGGCAGTAAGTTTGGGACCAGATGGAGTCAGAGCCGTGTCCGGACTCTGATGCTCCTCCCAGATGCCCTCGTTCCCATCTCAGGGGACCAGGACAGCTTGCCCAGAGCTGCTCCAGGTGTCCCAGCCCTGACAAGGGTGGCGCTGTGACCACTCCTGCCTGGGGACATAGCCTCTGCTGCCGCGGCCTCCGTGTCAAGATGGAGACGGAACCACTCAGGTTCCCGTGGCCCTTTCTTCCACAGCCCTTCTGCCCTGCGCCCTCCGTGCCCCTGGGCACCACGGAGCTCACCCACTCCTTCTGTTCAGTTATGGCTGTCCTGCCCAGAAACAGGGGCTGCCTGCCTGCCTGCCTCGTCCTTCTCTGCCATCCAGGTCCTCCTCACCCTCCAGGTCTTGGACTGGTGGCCTGAAGACTTTGTGAGAAGCCTGCCCGCCCTGGGCCCCTCCCGGCATGGCCTGGCTACCTGCTGCCCTGTCCCTGTCTTGGACTTCCATCCCTGAAGAGCCCCACGGTGCTGGGTCTCTGTTAGGGCCAGCTGACCACAGCACTCTGCCCAGGCACCGGCTGCGGGAGTGAGCACAGGAAGGACGGCAGAGGGCGATGTTCAGGGGGCTGCCCAGGAGGAGGCTGGCCCCTCCTGGCAGGTGTGGCCAGGAGGTGGGCAGGCGGCTGGGAGTCCTGGGGGTGGAGGCCAGGTCCTAGGCCGCCACAGATCTTTTCACTGTGGCTACAGCTGCGGCAGGCCGTGGCCGACAGCTCCTGGAAGCCCCTTGGGGGCCTGAGAGAGGCTTCAGAGAGGCTCGGGAGGCCACATCACTGAGTCTCCCAGCAGCTCTGTGCTGCTGTCACCAGCTGCCTCGAGGTCACGGTTCCCAGGAGACTGCAGAGGAGGGCAGAGGGACCCAAAGTGCCCAGCCTTTCAGGGAGGACCGATTCCCTTGTCCACATTGGCCACTCCTTGACTCACAGGGATGGGCACAGCAGGCCACCCAGACCCCCTGCTCCCATCCACCTGTTGTCCCGAGAACTTGGGGCCACCAGGGACCCGGCAGGCTGCCCCCAGGGTGGGTTCTTGTGGGCCAGAGTGGAAGGCCTGGGGTCCCTCAGTGGACATTTGGTTTGGGGACTCCAAGCCCCTTCCCACATTCCTCGCCCTACATGCTGTCGGCAGCCTGGGGAAGGGCAGCGCAGCCCCTCCGCTCACAGACAAGACGGGTGAGGGCACTTGTGGTCAGAGTGAGTCCAACCCAGGATCCCTGCCCCCTCCACTGGGTCAAGGACGGGTGGAGGTGACCTGGTCACTCCACAGAAATAAACCAGGGTGGAGTCAAACATTCGTTCACACTTAAAGACAGTGACTGTATTTTCATACGAGTTTTATTGATATAACTTGCACACCACACAACTCGTCCTTTAAAGTGTGCAGTCGGAGGTTCCAGTCACCCACATTGTGCGTCTCTTGGCAGCGTCAGTTACAGGGCGTCATGATTATCTCAAGAAGAGCCCACGCCCTGTAGCTGCGGCTCTCCCCCCCTGCCCCGGCACCCAGGCACTGCAGATTCGCCCATTCTGGACGTCCTCGATGGGCCCACTCACCGGGCGTCTTTTCTGCCCACTCACCGGTGGTCTGTTGTGCCCGGCTTCCTAGCTGGCACGGTGTTTTCAAGGTCACAGGTTTGGTGTGGGGGGCACCTCGCTCCTTGCCATGGCTGACTGCTGCTCCACGGCTTGAGGGACAGCGTATGCGTCCCTCTACCGGTGGACCCTGGGCTGATTCCGCTCGTGGGTGGTTAGGAGTGCTGCTGTGATCCCCGTGAGGAGAGGGTGGACTCACTCTGCCGTCTCACCTGGGGGTGGGTGGGCTGGGCATGTGGGAGGTCAGTCTGTGGCCAACTCCTTGAGGAAAGGCCAGCTGCCCTCCAAGGCCCCACCCCACCTCCCAGCAGCACTGCAAGCTCCGACTTTCCCTCTGTGGCTCTCGCTGCCCCACCAGCTTACGGCCTTGGTCTCAGCCTTGGCCTTGGACACCTCCCTCCTGCCTCTGCTGCCCGCTGTGCCTCCCACCTGCCAGCCTCTTCCTCCATCTGGCCCCTCTCTGCCCCCTCCTGGCCTGTGCCCCCGGCTCTCAGGGCACCAGCTACAGCAAGTGCCCTGGCTCTCTGCCCCAAGCCCTGCCTTGTTCCATCCCCAGCCCCACGTGGGCAGAGTCCTCCCTCACCCAGATGGGCAGTGGCGGCCCGGTCAGGAGCTGGAAGGAGGGGGATGATTCCCACTCCGGCTGAATCGGAGCCCGCTCCTCCTCCAGGCAGGCGCTCCTCAGGCCTCAGGCAGGCCCCGGAGAGCGCTTAGCTCCTTACCCGGGAAAAGGCCGGGCCAGCGCTGGTTCCCCCTCTGCAGAGAAGCCCTGTGTCTGCCGCAGCCCGGCAGATTCATACGAGCAGCCGAACTGACAGAACACACGGCTCACACCACACGCCCAGCCGCCTCCAACGGCTCCAGCTGATAATAAGTTAAACCGAGTCCATAATCCTCGCCTGCACTCAGCGCCTCCTGCAGGACGTGCCAGGGCCACAGGGCCCCGTGGGGCGGGTGAGGGCACCATGGTGCCGGAGGCTGGCCGGTGCTCCCCATGGAGCCATCTGCCTCCTGGCTGCAGGACGCCATAGGTCCCTGGCAGCGGGTCACTCTCTGTCCCCAGTCAGCAGGCACTGCCCACCCAACCTAAGGACTAGTTATGTGATGCCATCCCAGGTGCCCGGTGTTCCAGAAGGCCAGCTTCAGGGTCCCTCGCAGTACAACTCCAGGTCCAGGAGTGCTGCCCTCTGGGCCCCTTCGGGGCTCCAGGAGATGACCTCTTGTCTGTTTCCTAATATTTCAGAGTGTTGACTGGGTCTTAGGGAAGACCCCCGCACCCGCCCCTCTCTGTACAGTTCTCCCACCACCAATGACTCCAGGCAGAGGGCTTGGCACTTGGCAGCAAGGGCTCTGGCACCAGCTGGGCACCAGCCGGGTGTGGGGGGGACTCAGGCCCTGCCAGGTGGGTGGCCCGGGGTGCACGTGGCGAGCCTGTTTCTCACCTGCAGGAGAGGTGGCCCTGCTGAGGTGCCAGGTGAGAGGCACTGGGAGCTCTGGGAGCTGAGCAGGCGCCTGGCACCCTGTGCCCACTTGGTTTCCATGTCCTCTTGCCCTTTCTATTCCTTTCTCTTCTCTCTTTCTTCCTCTGACTTCAAGCCATTTACTCTGGGCCATGCCACTTCCAGCCTGGCTCTCCTGGGAGCCCAGCCTGCAGGGCATGGCCCGTCCCTGGCCTCCCAAGCTCATGGCTGGCTGAGAGTTGGACACTGGCAGGCCCAGGAGCCACGGGCTGTGCCTGGGGTGGCCCAGCAGAGGGGTGGAGGGGACTTGGACGAGAGGGCCTCATGGTGCTCATGAGGGCCATGGTAATGTGACAGGGAGCTCTTTGTCTCATGAATACGGACACAGGGTGAGAGCAAAGTGCGGGGTGCATTACAGCAATAGAAAGGAAGCAGAGCTCCAGAGGAGGGAGGGTCCCAAGAGAGGGGTGCCCATGGCCATGGCCAGTCCTGGGCAGGGCCCTCAGTGTCACGGTGTTCACGCAGCCTTCGGTCCAGGCAGAATACCCACCGGGCATTTTTCCTTCTTTGGAGAGACACGGACTCTCATCAGGTAGTTCCTCATTTTAAAATGGACTTTTTGTAAGTTTTTCAGCCGATACCTGCCACTGTTGTTTGTGCGCCCACAGGAAGAGAGCCAGGTCCATCTCCCTGTCCGCCCAGCCTACCCTTCCTCCGACTTCAGGAGCCGCACTCGCCCGCGGAGCAGCCCAGGGGAGCAGGCCGGCTCTGAGTGTCATGCTCTTAGTCCTGGGTTGGTGGACAGCAGAAGGCCCGGAGTCCTCGAGGCCGTGGGCTCGTCTGACGCACCTGGAGGCAGAGGCTGGGAGTCAGCTCGGCTGAGACCACGTGGGCAGCAGAAGACCACGAAGCCACACGGCCCCAGACGAAGTCCCCAAAGTCAGACGCACCGAGACAGGACCCTGGTCTGCCCTGTTCTGGACGCGATGCCAGGACTTTCCCAGGTGACGAGGACCAGCTCCCGGACAAGGGCCAAACGTGTGTGGGAGCCACTGAAGTGCCCCGTGACCGTCACCTTATGGCATAGCAGACCACACCCCGAGGCACAGAGCTGAGGTGGTGACGAGGCCTGTGGCACGTGAGAGGAGGCAGGTGCCCTAGAGCCCCCTCTGCATGCGAGGACCTCAGGACCCGGCCCTGCCAGCCCCGGAGGTGCCAGGAAAGAGGCACAGCCCTGTTCCTGTGAGGCGCCGAAGACACCTGGGCCAGTGCTGACTCCCTCCTGGGACGCAGAAGCCCCCACCAGGCCTGGCCTGGGTTTGCATTCTTCCTCCTCCTCGCAACTCCTTCTTTTTGGTGCTGGGGTTGAACCCAGGGGGGCTGCACCACTGAGCCACACCCCAGCCTTTCCAGGTTTTGAGACAGGGTCTCCCTAAGTTGTCCACTCTGGCTTCAAACTTGGGATGGTCCTGCTCAGCCTCTGGAGTTGTGGTTACAGGAGCGCGCCCCATGCCTGGCCTCCTCTTTATTCTATTTTTATCTTTTGTAGTTGTGTGTGGACAGCATGCCTTTATTTGTTTATTTTGACGTGGTGCTGAGGATCGAACCCAGTGCCTCACGCAGGCTAGAGCCCAGCCCAGCCCATGCCTGGCCTCCTCCTGACTTAGCAGAACATTTCCCGGCACTGAGCCAGCTCACAGCCTTGTTCCTGGGGTGTGTTCCACTCGTGGAAACACTGTCCGCACCTTCCACAGGGACCCCCACTCCTTACACACTAGGTCATTCCTGAGGTCTCCCATGGCAGAATGCTCGGGGATCTCAGGGCCAGGGCTGTCCAGAGAATCCCCAGAGTGGCCCCTCTGTGACACTAGGTGTGGAGCTCCTGAGAAGGCAGGTACCCTGCCAGGGTTGTGAGCCCACCTCCCCTGGGTGGTTATTCCTCTTTACTAGCATCCTCCCTGGGCCTGGCCCTGGTCACCGATAGAGAATAGCCCTGACCCCATGGCTCTTGAGATAGCCTTGATGGGACACTAGAATCCCGGGGAGTCCCTGGCCCACCTGAGAGATCCTGACAGCTGGGCTGGGTGGACGGGTAGTGAACTTGTCTTGAGATAATCACAGATCTTCCTGCAGCTGGCAGAAGATCCGGAGAGATCCTGTGCGATCCAGTTTCCCGCGGGTGACCTGCACAGCCCTCCAGCCACTGCCTGCGCCCTCCTGTCCCGCCCTCTCCTTAATCCCTGTTACCGACTGCGCTGCCCACCAGCTCTGTGAACCCCGGGAGGTGTGGCCTTTGGAATTGTTGGAATTGGCCCTTTTCACTCAACAGGGTCCCTGGAGATTCCCCCAATTGCTGCGCGGCCCGTCCTCCGTCTTTTGGATGCTGAAGTCTTGGGCTTTGCTTATTTATCTGCTCCCTGTTGAAGGGCACCTGGGTGGTTCGCTGTTTGGAGCTGTTACAAATAAGCTGCTACAAACGTTTGTGTTTGGGTTTTCCAAGAACATGTCTCCTTTCTCTGGGGTAGGTGCCGGGTGTGCAGTCGCTGGCGAGCACAGTACGTACCTAGGTTTGCTTTACAAAGAACCGCCAGCCTGTTTTCCGGAGTGGCTGTGGCCTTTCGCAGTCTCCGTGCTGGGAGAGGCCCAGGGCCCACAGCCTCACAGCACCCGGTGGGTGTGGGCTGTCTGCTGCTGGCTCTCTGCCAGGTCTGCGGGATGCCTGTGGTGTGGCTGTGCGTCCCTGGTGGCTGATGCCGAGGGGCTCTTGTCACAGGCCTGCCTGCCAGCTGCTCTTTTTGGAGAGAAGTCTGTTCACGCCTCTTGCCCATTTTGGAATTCAGTTATTTTCTCCGTGGAGTTTTGAGGCTCCTCCGTCTACTCTGGGTCCCTGCCCTTTGTGGATACGGGTCTGCAGGTCCTCTCCTCTCCTCTTCCATCTGCTCATGGGGATCTTTTGCACAGAACCTCCGACGAGAGGCCACAGACTTTCTCTTGTATGGACCACGCTTTGCCTAATCTAAGAGCTCGGTCCTGGTACTGAAGGTTTCTCCCAGGTGTTTCTGAAGGCCTTGAGATTGACGTTGTAAACTTCCTGAGGTTACTTTGCCCCCGTGTCTTATGGCTCCTACCCATTTGCTGTAAATGCCATCCTTCCCGTGTTGACTTTCTTCTGTACCTTTGTCAGAAGTCAGCTGGGCAGATTCGGGGTCCAATTCTGGGACCTGCTTGGTTGCAGTGATCATGCCTGTCTTTTGGCCGATGCTGCAATACTCCCATGTAGACAGTCTTACTACAGATAAGATAGTTCTTCCCATTCTATTTTTTTTTTCAAAACTGTTTTAGTTATGGCAGATTCCAGGTCCAATCCTCCAGAGCTTTTCCTTTTAAAAACCCTTTCTTTTCCACACACATTCTAGAAACATTCTCATCGGTTTGCAAAAACCTTGCAAGGGTTGATAGGAACTGTACCAAACTATAGATCAGCAGGAGAACTGGCCCCGTATGTGCCTTGGGGTCCAGTCCAGGCCACACAATGCTTCACTTATTTGTATCTTCTCTGGTCACATCTGTATTTACACAGCCCCGTGGGTTGGGTGGATGGGGTTCAGGAGGATGGTGTAGGTGGGTTTTCCCAGGCTGCCCTAGTGCTGGAACTATCTGAGGTACTTGTTAAAAATCTCTTTCCTGGGGGATGAGACTGAGGGTGAGACCCCTAGTCAGAGTGGGCTAAGAGCCCCCATGGGTGGTTCCCGACCTGGCCGACGTGGCTCTCCAGCTCCTCAGAGCCCAGGCTTTGTCCCTTGCAGCCTGAGAGATGGCCATGGAGCCTGGGGTGAGGCCAATAGGCAGGCCTGAGCACCTCCTCAGACCCTGCTGAGTTCCTGAGTTGGGACCCCAGGGTGCTCTGTGCTCCTAAGTTACCTGCCCCAGTGAAACCACTGATTTTGTTGCCTTTCTGTTGACCACTGGAGACCGAGGGCTCTGACAGTCACCACGATTCAGCATGACCCTAAGAGCCATTGCAAGGTCCAAGGGACACCAGAAGAAGAGCAGGGGACTCAGGTCCTCCTGCTCCCCAGGACACAGGCCATGACAACACCACTGAACCTCACAGGGAGGGAAATGAGGTCTTTGAAGCTGATTTCACCATCTGAACAACTGGTCCAGGAAAAAGGATGGCTGGGGCCTCTTCCAAAACCCACAAGGGGTGGCCACAAGACAGTCACCCAAGAACAGAGAAGGGAGGATGTGGCCTTCAGGAAGGCGGGTGTGCCCCAAGGAGAGCTCCCCACTTGCTCAGGGGCTCTCTGCTTTTATGAGCTGCGTGATGCCCATGCACAGCCAGCACTGTGACCCCGGGACTTCACCGAGTCCACTTGTGAGAAATGTGGAAAACGAATTAGAATGCTCCAACAACGACCACGTGATTTCTACTTCCTGTACTGGGGGCGATGGGAAAATAAAACACACAGCACAGTAAGTAATAATAATAATAATAATAATGATAATACTGCTGCTGACAACTTAAGTAGTAGGGGGTGAACTCCTAAAAAGTGGGGGGGGGGAGGGAAAAGCAGGAAAAACCAACATTGCAAAAGTGCATTACATGGACAACGTGGACAGCTGGGTGGCCCCCTCTTTCCTGAGCTTTCTGAAGCCCTGCTGGTGACCGCAGCTGCTCTTCCTGGGCCCAGCTGTTCCAAGGATGTGCAGGTTCTGCTGTCCCTGGGCACTGGAAACCCCGTCCTCCCAGGCCTCTGTGCCCCCTGGGGGCAGGAAGCCCGCTGGCAAGCCTCACTGTGCACCTGGCCTTGGCAGAACCCACCAGGATGGAACGGCTTCGAGCACTGGGCCACCCTCAAACCTGCCAGGAGCCCTGGCTTCCCCAGGGCGGGTCTGTAACTCCTGGACCCTCTCAGGGGAAGGGGGTGTGGCCGGAAGAGGCCACGCCCTTCCCCAGAACTCGGCTCCTCCTTCCCCAGGGTGGGGCTGTAACTCCTGAGAAGCTCCTGGACCCTCTGGGGAAGGGGCGGGGCCGGCAGAGGCCACGCCCTTCCCCAGGACTCGGCTCCTCCCTCAGCCTTTTCTCGTGGGAACTGTGGCTGGGGGATTTGAGCTTTGTGGATTTTGGCATTTCAGATTTTAGACTTTCAGGATTATGATTTCCAGGATTTCAGATTCCCCAGTCTTAGACGGGATTTCGACATTTGGGATTGCCATTTGGGATTGGGTGTTTCCCGGTGATAGGCGTCAGGCTGCAATAGAGGAGCTAGTGCACTTCGGTCACGGTCACCCCCGTGGGGCTGGAGACACACAGGTTTCCTGTCCCCAGTCCTGGCAGGTCCCCGTCACCCACAGCAGCTCAGGCATTTCTTGCTCAGACCTGGAGCCCTCACAGTGTCCAGGCAGGTGGGAAGGGCAGGGCAGGGGAGGCAAGGAAGCCTTGGTGCTTGCGGGCATTTCACGGGAGAGGACTGAGCCCAGGGCAAACCCCTGGGAGGGGTGTGGGAGGAGTTTCCTCCTTGCAGGTTTGTAGAATTCCCCAGCGAACCCTCCTGGGCCTGGTGCCTTTGTTTCAGAAAGATTTTGATCATTGATTCGATTTTGTTAATAAAGATAGGCCTGTTCAGACGTCGTATTTCTCCTGTGTGAGTTTTGATAGATTGTGTCTTTGAAAAGATGGGTTCATCCCATGTCACTTATCAAATTACAGCCTGAGTTTAAGTTTTGTGTCAATAGAATCCAGACCATGTACATTCTAGTGTCTGCTTTCTTTCATTCAAAGTTGTATATGTGAGATTCCTTTTTTCCTTCACTACTGTATAGCTTCCCATTTTCTGAGTATGTGCCACAATTTCTGTGTCTGTTCATCAGCTGAGGGTCCCTTGGGTTGTCGGCAGGTTTTGGCTGTGAGTGTGGCTGCTTTGGACATTGGTCCATGTGTCCTTCGTTGGACCTCTGCACTTCTGTTGAATAAATACCTCAACACGAGTTGCTCAAAAATCTCCTTAGCACTTATTATTTTCCGTTGACTTTAACCATTCCTATAGGTACATGGGAATATCTCCTTGTGGTTTTAATTTGCATTTCCTGGATGACTATGGTTAATTGGCTTGTGTATCTTCTTTTAAGAAGCATCTGGTCTTTTGCTCATTCGAAAAAATTGGCTTATTTTCTTTTTCTTTGTAGGATTCTTTATAAATTCTTGATTCAAGTTCTTTCTTGGATATGTGTTTTGTAAGAATCTCATCTGTTTCTTGCCTTTCTACTCCCATATGATGTCTTTGGATAAATAGAAGTTCTTAATTTCAACGAGGTCCAATTTTTCAAATTTTTATTTTCGGGTCATTGCTTTTTGTTCCTATAAAAGCTAAGGCTAGACACTGGTCATGAACTAATTTTTGTGTATGAATATGAGGTGGGGGTTAAGTGTGTTCTTTCCCATACAGGTATTCAACTAGTCCAGCATCATTTATTGAAAAAGATTTATCTTTTCCTCCAGTGAATGTCAGAAGCATTGCTGATGTAAATTTGATGACTATGTGTGCAAGGGTGTGCATGTGTGTGCTTGTGAGCATGTGTGTGTGCACGTGCATGTGCATATGTGTGTGAGGGTGTGCACATGTGTGTGCGTGCATGTGTGCACTTGTGAGCATGTGCATGTGAGCATGTGTGTGTGTGCATGTGGGTATGCATGTGTGCGAGAGAGTGTGCACATGTGTATGTGCATGTGTGTGTGTGCTTGTGAGCATGCACATGTGAGTATGTACGTGTGTGTGCATGTGAGCATGTGTGTGTGTGTGCACATGTGAGTGTGATGTGTATATGTGTGTGAGGGTTTGCGTGTGTGCGTGTGAGCATGTGTGTGTGTGTGCACATGTGAGTGTGATGTGTATATGTGTGTGAGGGTTTGCATGTGTGCATGTGAGCATGTGTGTGTGTGCACATGTGAGTGTGATGTGTATATGTGTGTGAGGGTTTGCATGTGTGCGTGTGAGCATGTGTGTGTGTGGGGGGGTGCTCAGCTCCACTCCGTGGCCTGGGGGCCTGCTGCTGTGCCCAGGCCCTGGCTGTCTCTCAGGCGACTTCTGATGCATCGTGATCTGTGACAGTGGAAGTCCCAGCTCTGTTCCACGTCTTAGGGACACTGGGACATTCTTTCTCCTTTGAACTTCTGTACGGCATTTAGATTGTGCTTGTTAATTTGCACACAGAACATGTTGAGATCTTGATTCAGGTCAATCTGGGGAGGACTGACGTCTTCCCAACATGGAGTGTCCGGTGCGTGGACCCCGAATGGCTCTCTGTGTATTCAGCTCCTAAATTTCTCTGAGGAATGTTTTGTGGATTGAGTGGAGACACACCTTGCACATTTCACAATTCCTTTCATTCTTAGATATTTGGTGCTATTTAAAGGCTATTTGAAAGATTTTATTTCCCAAGTGTTTGTTAGGAAGACCATTTAGTTTTGCAGTTGATCTTTCCAGCAATCCAGCTGAATCAAACATCTTGGAATTCGTCTTTATTTTCCACATACACAATCACATTTGTGAACAACGACAATCTCATTCCTTCCTTTGGGGTCTTCGTACCTTTTCTTTCTTCCTCTGGCCTTCCGTACTGCACGGACCTCTGTTGTGTCTGAATGTGAGGTGGGGGTTAAGTGGGGACGCTGAGGAGAGGTGGAGGTGCCTGCAGCCTCACGGTGACGCTCCC